>NC_083365.1:60193596-60502190 GCF_030254825.1 Meriones unguiculatus | reverse complement strand
CATATTTGACTTCTGTCATGGAACCCAAGTACAGAGAAGTCTGCTGAGAAGACTTTCAAGAAGGATCAAGTAGGTAATATAACAGAAATAGTTGGACAAAGAGGAAAAATAAAACTTTCCTTAGAAAAGTTTAATATGAAGTAAATTGGCTCAGCAGGTAAGTCCTTAAAAGGCAAATGTGATAATGTTCCCAGAGCCAATACAAAGGCTGAACATTGTACTGCTAATCATACAAGATTTCTTAACAAGAAACCACCAAAAATTAATTCATAGAGAAAAGCATAATTAAGCCATTGTGTTTCCCCAAGTGCTCAGCCTTCTTGTATTCCATGAATTTGCTGCAGCTTTGAAATTGGACAAGAAGCACACTGTGCATTCTGATTCATAAGACCATGCCATTAGCACTGTCTAAAACACCTGGGCTGGGATTTGAGACAATTAAATGTTATGAATCACAGTATTTTTATTTATAAATGTGTGTGTGTGTGTGTGTGTGTGTGTGTGTGTGTGTGAATGTCTGTGTTTCTGTGTCTCTGTCAGCCTGTGTCTCTGTCTGTGTGGGGGTAAATGTACATGAGTGTAGGTGCCTGGGAAGACCATTAGATTACAAGGCCATTAGAAGGTATTAGATTCCTCTGGAACTGGAGCTCAAGAAGTTGTCAGCCATTGAACTTGAGGTAGAAATTGAACTCAGGTCCTCTGCAGGAGCAGTAAGTACTTTAAAACACTGATCAATCTCACCAGACCCAAACTGGAGTATATTACGGGCATACCAGGTTTTCTGCTCTTATGGACATATTATAATGTAATAATGAAAACAGTAACATTTTAATATTTTCCCTCCTGAGCATCAAATGTCAAATTCAATCTTCAGCTTGGGTTGAGTTAACATTTATTTTTAAAATTTGCTGTCTCGGTTTCTCCCTTAAATTTCATAAAATTTCACAATTTTAGTAACCTTGCAGGTTTTTGGAGCCAGATTGGGACTACTGAAGCACCCAATCTATGGACCAAACGACAGGCTCAAGGTTTTCAGGGTGATTTAGTTGTTGCTGGCATTTTAAGGTAAACTGACCATAAATCCTTTGATGTATATATTGCTTATTTTATATGTTCATCCCATTGGTTCTGTTCTTGTAGAGAACTCTGACAAATATTCTGACTGACATGGCCAGAGGCTTATCTCCTCACGGATTCTGTCAAGTAGAAAAGCAGTACTAACCATTACACAGGGTGTTAATGAATTCATCTTCAACAACCTTCCCCCATCAACCTTTCTCCCCATAAAAATTTGCAAGAACTTGAATGACCATTTAATTCAAGGGTGTGGTTCAGGAATCTTGGGCTACCTCCTATCTATGTTCAGACTGTTGAACTATGAAAATCACTAAGTTCTCAGCAAAACTATTGTTTTGGACAATGAAGATGCTCCTCCTGTGCTAACTCTGTCAGGGCCATTCTAAAGTTCAGCTGGAAGTAAAATAATTTTATAATTTAAAGAAATTACGATGATCTGATATGATGTTGTTAAGTAAAATAAATGAGCAAAGACAAAGACTTGCTCATTTATTTTTGACCACCCCTGCTTTCCAGTTATATGTAATGATTATTAAGGATTCAGCCATCCCTGAGTTGCTTTATTCTTTAATTATAATAAAGTATAGGTTTAGAATAAAGGCATTATATATTTTGGATATTAGCCCTCTGTTAGACGTAGAGCAGGTAAAGATATTTTCCCAGTCTGTAGGCTGCTGTTATTATTATTATTATTATTATTATTATTATTATTATTATTTGCAGTTTATTAATTTTGTATCCTGAGAAGGCCTGTGTGGTGCTGGAGCAGCTCTAGGATAGGATATCTTTCTGCCTGCTCCTCAGCTTCCTAGCCTATCTGGGTCACAGACAGTGAACTGGCAGATACACTGAACTCAAAAGGGCACATTCCCTTTCTTAGCTGCATCAGAATCTCCAGCACCTATTCTTGAATCCCTGGATATCTTTCATCTTCTTGTAGACGACTCCAGACTCCAGAGACAGGTTGACCCAGACTGCAGTACAGGCTCCAGGAACAAACAGTCAAGACTACAGACAACCAAATGGCTAGAGGAAGATATAGAACAAAATGACAGCCTACAGACTGGGAAAGAATCTTCACCAACCCTATATCTGACAGAGGCCTAATATCCAGAATATATAAAGAACTCAAGAAGTAAAACAGCAACACATCAAGTAATCCAACTAAATATAGGGTACAGAGCTAAACAGAGATATGTAGTTGAGAGGCAAGGTATAGGAGAGTATATGCACCAGTATATGCAGCAGCAATATTGAAAGACTGGACTGCAGTCTAGAAAGTATCCACTGAAATTTCCAGATTCTTAGGTCCTAGGGCAAAGGATTCAACAAGGGAATTTATGAAAATTCTAATTTATAAAAATTAGAGACAGTGTGTTAAGGAAAGAAAGGCACTCTTAAGTAGGAAAGCTGCCAGAGAACTGAGAAAGGTTACAAGCTGTAACATTATTCAGGCAGAGAGTAGAGGGCCTCTAGGTGTTGGTTACCTAACACCCACCTTCTCCCCAATCTGGAAATAGAGGGTTTTCTCACTCAAATTTTCTTTTTAACTTGTAGCTCAGGTGGGGAAGAGGTTCCCAACTTCAGTAAAAATAACTTCTTTCATATGTTAATCAGAAGCTTCTGTCTTTCAGCTCTACTTTTCTGACCTAGTTTGCACTAAGAAAGTAAGAGTTCATGCCTCTGCCTTCCTGCTACCTATTACTAGTCACTACTTATCCCCAATAGTAACTGATGCTATGGTAGCAACAATTGATACTATGACCAAAGTGGTTAGTAATAATTCACTGAAAGCAGAAAAAAAAAATAAGTTCCCCAGCATTTAGAATTTGAAATAAAATTTCAAAGTATTTAATGATCCTTGCTAATGGCAGAGATACATTTAACTCAGACTAGTTTTAACCAGATATCATAGACAGGAAAGGTAAAGATAAATCAGTCTATTGAGCCCAAGGAAAATAACACAAAGTATCTATTAAATAGTTATCATATGATCAAAGATATAACTCAGTGCAAAGGAAAGAAGAAAAACAAATGTTTCCTCCTGGTTCCTACTCTTCTTCCCTATCCCATCCCCTAGTTCTCAGAAAGTGGGAGCCCTCCTCCTTTAACATCTGATCCCAGCCTAAGAAGTTTCATCAGGACTGCCTGCATCTTCTTCTGTGGCCTGACAAAGCTGCCCCTCCCAGTGGAAATGATCAAAGAGCATGAAACAAAGTCCATGTCAGGGACAACCCCCTTGTTAGGGAACCCACAAGGAGATTAAACTGCCTATAGGCTACATCTAAGCAGGGGCTCTATGTCCTCTCCTTACATGGTCTGTGGTTGATGTATGAATCTCTGTAGGCCCCTTTGGGCCCAGATGTTTTGGCTCTATTGGTCCTTTGTGGAGTTCCTGTCCCCTCCTGGTCCTTCTATCCCTCCACTCTTTCATAAGACTCTCTGCTGTCTGCCCAAAATTTGGCTGTGAATGTCAGCATCTACTTTGATATTCTGCTAGGTGGAGTCTTTCAGAGGACATTTATGATTTCAATTTTAAGACAAGGTAATGAGCACATGAAGCATCAAGTCCTCAGTATAACGCTGCATCCAGAAATCAGACACAATTTTGTTTCTTGAGGGAGTGTTTGCATATTCACAATGACCGTGCTGGAGTCAATATAGAGCTTCACATCTGTTCAGATCATATTTGCATCCAAATTAATTCATGTAGGCTCAGGTCTCGCTACCAAATAAGTTAAGAGATTTTGAATATTTTGGGACAGAAAGGACAAAGGAGACATAACTGAATTAGCAAGAATAATGGGATGGATTGGTCAACCCTGTCTAGGAATATAAAAAATTTCACCTTCTGCAAACTCCCTCTTGCATTTATATATTCATCTGTTCATTTGAATTGCAAATTCAATCCTAGTTATTTACTTCCACCTTTATTACCATGTAAAATTGTTTGCAACAGATTAAGTGTGTTGGTTTGAAAGACAAATGTCTTCTATAGGTTCTCATATTTGAATCCCACTTGGTGGTGATGTTTTGGAGGTTATAAAACCTGTAGGAAGTAGAGCCTTATTGGAGGAAATACAGGACTAGGGGCAGGCTTTAAATTTTTATAGCTTCATTTCACTTCCAGTTTGCTTTTTGTGGTTTGTGTGTACTTGGAGTTGTGATCTCTCAGCTTCCTGCTCTGGAGATGAGATCTCTCAGCTTCCTCTTCCAGCCACTTATTGTCATGCTTCTTGCAGCAGGATGGACAGCCTCTCTGAAAACATGTTAATGTTAAAAATAAACTCTTCCATAAGTTGCTTTGGTCATAGTGTTTTATCACAGCACCAAAAAATTAACTAAGATATTAGTCATAATAGATAGGTAGGTAGAATGATAGACAGATAGATAGACAGACCAATAGATAGATAGGCAAATAGATAGATAATAGATGATAGAATTATATAAATGATAGAGCTAGACAGAGAGATGATAGATGATAGGTAGATAGATAAAGAGATAAATATTAAGTAGACACATGAATGATTAGGTAGATGAATGAATAAACCAACAAATAATAATGGATAAATGGATGATAAATAACCAATAGTCATTAGTCCTCAAAGGACATAGGCACTATGAGAATTGTATATGGCCCAACAGAAATCAAAAACCACTGGGAATTTGTATATAACACACTGGGATGTGGACAACTGCTACTCAGGTGTGCTTTTGAAAATGTTGTTTTCTGGGTATTAGCCCTCTATTGGATATAGGGTGGGGGAAGATCTTTTCCCAGTCTGGAGGCTGTCATTTTGTTTTGTTGACAATGTCCTTCATTTTTTTTTTTAATTTTATTTTTCTCATTAGTTACATTTTGTTAATTCTGTATCCCAGCTGTATCCCTCATTCCCTCCCCAACTCCACCCTCCTTCCCTCATATCCTCCCTGCCCCTTTCCAAGTCCACTGATAGGGGAGGACCTCCTCCCCTTTCATATGACTCCCTTTTGTCAGGTATATTCAGGACTGGCTGCAAAGTCCTCCTCTGTGGCCTAACAGTACTGCTCCTCCCTTGGGAGGTGGGGAGGTCAAAGAGCCAGTCATTAAGTTCCTGTTAGAAATAGTCCTTGTTCCCCTTACTATGGGAAACCTATTGATTACTGAGCTATCACGGGTCACATCCGAGCAGAGGTTCTAGGTTTTATACTCTCACGTTCTTTGGTTGAGTGTCCATCTCAGAATGTCCTTTGTTTTACAGAAGCTTTTCATTGTATGGTTTTGGCTTCTTAGTCAAAAATCAAGTTTCCATAGGTATATGGGTTTATTTCTCGGTCTTCAATTCAATTCCATTGATCTGCCAGTCTGTTTCTATGCCCGTACCATGCAGTTTTTATTAGTGTTGCTCTCTAATACAGCTTGAAATCAGAGATGGAGATACCCACAGAGGGTCATTTATTGTAGAGGATTAGCTACTCTGGGTTTTTGTTATTCTATATTAATTTGAGAATTTTTCTTTCAAGGTCTGTAAAGAATTATGTTGGTAATTTGATGGAAATTACATTGAATCTATAGACTGCTTTTGGTAAGATGGCCATTTTTACTATGTTGATTCTACCCAGCCATGAATAGACACAAACAACAGTAGTTCTGCAGGCGTATGTAAAGTGTGTGTGTAGTGTCTCATAATGCACTGTCTATTTCTTGTTTACTTGTTTATTTCCCCCTACAGATCTTTTGCTTATATATTATGGTTTCTGATTGTATGTCTTTATGGCATTTCTGTTTGCCAACTTGTATATCTCTACGTCCATATGTGTTTCTTGTGGTTTTTCTGTTTATTTGTTTTGTTCTATTCATGTTTGTTTTCTTAATTTCATCTATATATTATGATTATTTTATTATTATTATTATTAATAGTAGTAGTAGTAGTATTTCAGTTTCTTGTTTGTTTTCTTTTTTACTTAATTAATTTATTCACTTTCCATCCTGGTCATAGTTCCATCCCTCCTCACCTCCCAGTCCCAATCTCCCTCTCTCTCCCACACTCACGTCCCCTAATATTCAGAAAAGGGGAGCCCTCCTTCACATCCAACGCAGCTCATCAGTTCTGAGCATGTCCTCTTCCCCTGTGGCCTAGTAGGGCAGACCTTCCAGGGTGAAGTAATTGAAAAGCTGGCAAGAGAGCCCATATTAGAGAGCACACTAGTGGCCTGAGTTTCCCATCTTTGTAGGGGGACCTAGGTCTACTTCATGCAAAGTCCTTGGTTGTTGCTTTACTTTCAGCAGGCCCCTTTTGGGTCTGGTTAGTTGTCTCTATTGCTCTTCTTTGTGAAGTTTCTGTTACTTTCAGATCACTTTCTCCTTCCCCTCACTTTTCCACTGGCACCCTACTCCTCACCCAATGTTTGACTGTAAGTCTCAGAGTGTTTCGAGGCACTGCTAGTTGGAGTCTCTAACAGGACCTTGACTCCCGTCTGCAAGCATAGCAAAGTATTGTTAATAGTGTCAGAGATTGGTTCTCTACCATGGGGTGAGGCTCAGGATGGACCAGACATTGATTGGAACTTCCTTCAGTCTCTGCTCTATCTTCTCTATCTTTATCCCTGCACATCTTGTTAGGTAGGGTGAATTTTGAGTAGAAGTTTTTTTTTAGTTTTTTTTTTTGTTTGTTTGTTTGTTTGTTTTTCAATGCAGTTTATTCAGGAACCTTGAACAATCCTCGGACCCTGGGGAAGTTTTAGTGTGGTGATTGGTATTCCTCTCCCTCCATGAGGAGACCTGTCTAAATAGAGGGTATCCACCTGTGTCTTCATGGATCCTGCCACTAGGAGTCTCTGCTAGAGTCCCTCTTGCTTTCCCCCAGAAGCCTACCCTAATTTAAGTCTCAAGCTTGTCAGAGAGATGCCCTCACCCACAGTTTTCCTTTTCTCTACAAGCCTTTTGTCCTATTGCCCCCGCTCTCCCCAAGTCTGATCTTCACAGGCTTATCTCTCTGGCTTTCCTCTCCAACCTTGTTCCTTGTCTTCAGCCATTACCTGTCTGTTCTATTTTCCCTTCTGTGTGAGATTTAAGCATCTACCCTTGGATCCTCCTTGTCACTTATCTTCTTTTGGTATGTGCATTGTAGTATGTTTATCTTATAGTATATGGCTAAAATTCACTTATAAGTGAATACGTACCATGCATGTCTTCCCTGGACTACCTCACATTGTGGGTGATTATTACCAGCTGAGCTTTCTTGTTCCCCACCAAGGTAGTAACTGTACTGATACCTGATCTCTTAGTGCTGGCAACCCTTTTGCCAGCAGCCTCCTTCTGAGGACAGGTCAGCAGCCTTCGTTGCTGTTTTGTCTGGCCTGTACTTGCGGGCAAGCTTAAGCAGATTGGTAGCTGTCTGCTCATCATCCAGTGCACTGATTAACAGCAATAGATACTTGGAGCCTCTTATAGAGGATGGCCCTTTGCCACTGCAGTGTGATGTAACAAGGCCATATGACAAGGCAAATGAAGTCCCTTTTGAACTGGATGTCCTGCTCAAGGCTGAAGTTGTTAGATACTTTACTACCACAGAGACAAGAGACACCTTCTTCCCGTCTGCCTCTTTACTTTGGGAATCTTGCTCAGCTGGGGAGGAGAGAAAGAAAATGGAAGTGTGGGTAGTATATAAAGGCAAGAGAAATCCCAAGAACCTTAAGGTGCTTTCTTATACAACTCAGGATCATTTGCCCACTACTGCCCACAATAGGCTGAGCTTCCCCACATTAATCATTAGTCAAGAAAATGTCCTGTAGACATGCCCACATGCCAAATGATGGAGGCAGTTCTTCAACTGACATTCCCTGTTCCCACACTATTCTTGTTTATGTCAAGTTGACAAAATTTAACATAAGCTAGGGATCAGTTACAACTCTCCATATTATCAAGATATTATCACCATTAAATAATAACTATCCCTTTTTTGGTTTATCCCCAAGATCTCATGTTAAAATCACAATATAAAACACTGTAATTTTTAAAGTGCTACAATCTTTTGTTTTTAAAAGTTTACATTTGGGTGGATGACACCTAAATGAACATCTGTACAAAGTCCCAATTTATTTCTAATATCAGAGATCAGACCTCTACTCTTGCCTGATGCGTCTAAAACAAAAAGGGGGAACTGTAGAGAGCTGCGGAATGCTATGCCTTAAAGATGGAGCTGGTTTCCGCCTCCCACCTTCCCGATGGTGAGTGCTCTCTTTCACGAACAACTCCACATTTGGCTAAGGCCGAGGATCTGGCTTGCTTCCATGTATGTGGACCTATCTGCATTGCCCCCGTGGCACGCCTGGGTTGGCTACCCAGAGGCTATTTAAGCTGTGGGCTGGCTTTCCCCGGGGTCCGAGGATTGTTCAATGTTCCTGAATAAACTGCATTGAAAAAAAAAAAAAAAGTTTACATAGTTTAAATTTTAATCTCTTTATAATATCCAAAGTCTCTCAAATGTGAGCTATTGAAAATCCAAAATAAATTACATACTTTCTTTTTTCTGAAGTGAAGCACCAGGGCGCAGTTCTTCCAGTCAAAGCAAAATCAAATTCCAAGAATGGGTCAAAATCTGTAGCACGATGTCCAGGATTCACTCACAATTTTCTGGGCTACAAAGGACTTGGGTAACTCCACTTCTCTGGCTCTGCCATTCACAACATATTTCTCGCCTAGTCTCAAGCCAGCTTCACTATACATCTGTCACTCTCTTTGGTGGTTTACTGACAGTCCTGTCATCTTCTACATTCTGAAGTCTCCACTGTAACTGGGGTTAAACCCTTAACAATGGTTGTTCATGCTTCTTTAGAAACTCTAACCCTCTACAAGGTGACAAGTCTCAGCTTCTCTTCATGATCTCTTCAATCCTACAGGTTCCATGATGCCCAAATCAGAACCATGTAGAAGATTCTTGCATATTACTAAGTCTGGCTGCCAAGTTGAGAAGTAGCCTCGGCTCCTTCCAGACTACAGATCCTATGTACCATACTTGAGGAAATACTTAACAGAAGTTTTTCTCTCTGTTATTGACTTGACTGTTATTGACTGGTCTGTTATTGACTTGACTTTTGTTTGTTGGTTGGTTTCTTCTTGTTTTTGTTTTTTAAGACAGGAGATTTCTTTATAGCCTTGGCTGTCCTGGAGTCTCTTTGTAGACCACGCTGGCCTTGAACTCACAAAGATTTGTCTGCCTTTGCCTCCCAAGTGCTGGAACTAAAGGGGTACACCACCACCGCCTGGCTAATAGTCTCTTATTAATCACAGGAAACAAAGAAAGAAAAGTGTTGATGCTCAAGTTGCTTTTTCTTTTTATTCTGTCTGGGACTCTAGCTCATGGATTCGTGCCTTGAACATTAGAGTAAATCTTCTCATATCAATTAACATAGATAATTCCTCACAAACACACAAAGATGTTTGGGTCCATAATGATTCTAAATCCCTTCAAGTTCACAATCAAGACTAACCATCTACAGTAATTTAAATAAGAAATGGTCCCCATAGGTTCATATGTTTCAGTTATTATTCACAGTTGGTGGAACTATTTGAGAAAGATTACAAGGTGTGGCCTTGCTGGAGGCAGTGTGTTACTTGGAGTAGATTTTGAAGTTTCAAAAGGACATGCCATTCCTAGATTTCAATATCTCTGATTATCTCACCCCCCCACCCTCTGCTTCACACTATGGATTAGATATAAGCTCTCAGCTACTGTTCCAGAGATAGGCCTTCCTCCCTGCTGCCAAGCCTCCCACCATGAGGATCAGGGACTGACCTTCTGAAACTGTAAGCAAGCTCCCAATTAAATGATATCTTTTATAAGTTACCTTGATCATGGTGTTTTGACATGAATAAATGGAGAAGTAATTAAGCACCCTGTAGGTGGGATGCTGGAGAGATGGCTCAGAGGTTAAGAGCACTGACTGAACTATTCTTCTATAGGTTCTGACTTTAATTTCCAGCATCCACAGGGTATCTCACAACCATCTATAATGGGATCTGAGGCACTCTTCTGGTATATAGGCATACATGAAAAAAAATTATTCAAACATATAAAATAGATAAATAATAAAATTTAAAAAAGAAAAAAATAATTCAAATAAAAATATACATCAGACTTAAAAGTAAGTATTATTTCTTTCTTTAGACCAGAAGTTAGACATATTTTTGGTAAAAGATCAGATAGATAGTACCACTTTTATGCTGTAGGAGTCATGTGATGCTGTCCCAACTCATTTTTAACTCATTTTTACAAATACTGTGTTTGTAGTGTTATAGATTTAAATAAACAAGCTTTCCAGTCCATAGTGAAATCTGAATTTTCCCAGATATTTTTATGTGTTAGACAACTGTATAATTCTGTGTAATTGTAATTTTCTTTTGGTATAAAAAAAAAATGTCTAAGATGATAGAATCCATTCCATGCTCCAAACCTAAGCAAAAAAAAAAAGCACATTTGGCCAGAATAAGCCATATATTATAAATGGTTGATCCCTGAAATGTTACTCACACTGGTCGCCTAGTTTATTAACTGCCAATGTCAATTACTATCTTTCTTGACTTAATAAAGTCTCCTTGATTTTTTGGTTAGTTTTCACTTGTTGCTGTAACCCTCCCTTACATAGTAATGATTGTGTCTTCCCACTCTCAAGCTCTCTCCATTCTTTCTCTTTCCCTGAGTTCCTGGCCCTCAACAGCTCAGATACATCCTACATCTTGGCTTCCCTGGATTCACCCAGAATCTTTGGCAGCTCCTTTTTACATCCTATCACAGCAGTTTCTACATGGACAAAGGGCTTTTCATATATCATCTACATTTATTTTGGTCTAACTAGGGAGGCTACTACTTTAACATATTAAAATACCTTACTTTGTATGTTCCTAGTTGCACAGTTGAAAGAAGGAGCAAGCATGTGATTATTTTGTGCCAAACCCATATGAATAAGTCTTTTTTTCTCAGAGGCTCATTTGTCATGCTGAAGGTGAATGAAAAGGTGGGGCCACCCACTATACTGACACTTTGATAGATCTTAGCAGCAAGAGCTTTACCTGGAGGCTTGGAGGCTTTGTTTTATCTGAAGTGTATGACTGAATTAATCTACAGGTAATTCTATAGTTTTCCTTTGATACTTGGATATAAATAGAGCAAGATAGATTTAAAACAACTTTCCCCTGAGACACAGTACTCTCAACAAGTGGATCCATTCTGTATTTTCTGGTATCCAGAAGGAACTGTACTCCAAGGAAGGTTTTTGCTTATGATCATGGGCTGAGCACATGCCTTACCCTGGGCTCCTGCCCTAAATAGGGTCTTTCACAAAATGAACTCTCATTATCTTGCTACTTATCTATGAATTCATTAACAATCTATTAGTTTTTCTAGTCAATTAAATCTCTAAGACTTTGTTTTAAAAATGTAAACTGAATACCTTAAATGTAATAATGTCTGTGAAAGTAAATCATGCCACAATATCGGAAAGACAGACAGTCCTTCCTGGAAATGCCCAATAGTCCTACATCTCTTAGTTAATTCCAGATTAAATCAAGTTGACCGTGAGGATTAGCCATCAGAACACCAAGCCAGTTTATCAAACTGAAATTGTATTCATAGCAGAAGTTTAATTTACTTTTTAAATTAAGAAAGAGTTCACTTCCCCTCCTTGAGCTTTTCACAGCTAAGTTTGAGTCTAAGACATGTGATCTCTCCTCAGTGGCCAGCTATTAGATGGATCTGCTTTCAGGAACCAAGTCTTTCTCTTCTTGAACTGAGCTGTCCTTGTCTTAAATCTTGGGAGGTTTTTGTCCACAAGGTCAGAACACTTTAATGAATTTCAGCTAACTAAAAGAAATACTGTGCACAATTTCCACATAGAAATTGAAGAAGAAGAAGTAGTAGTAGTAGTAGAAGAAGAAGAAGAAGAAGAAGAAGAAGAAGAAGAAGAAGAAGAAGAAGAAGAAGAAGGAAAGTATAAAAGAGAAAAGGTCAGACAAAGCTATTCCTGGGGATTTTTCTTGATGCCTCGATCTCCTTCTGCAGAAGATTCCTTTTTAAATTTTTTATATTACATTTGTGGTGTGTGTGTGTGTGTGTGTGTGTGTGTGTGTGTGTGTTATGCAGAATTGTGCACATATACTTACAATCAAGGCCAGAGGTCCGTCAAAGTATCACTCCACTCTGTCACTGAAGCTTGAGTTCACTCTTTTGGCTATAGTAACTGGCAGGCTGGTTTCAGGGATCAACCTGTCTTTGTCCCACTCAGCCCTGAATTACAGACTTATGTACAGACTATGTACATAGGTGCACCTATGTACATAGGTGCTTGAGGATCCAAACTCAGATCCTTATGCTTAAGTATCAACCTTTGGGTCATCTTCCCAGCTCCCTTTTAAAAAGGACATGCAGGACCTAAAAAACTAAAGTGTCCTTCATTGCACTCATAGAAACAATTAGGTTGACTACTAACATTTAGTGTTTTACTTATTTATAAAAGAATAAGGCCTGAAAATACATTTTATTCACACACACACACACACAGACACACACACACACACAGTCCTAAGCTGGCTCAAATAATGTCATTGCCCCCGATGAAAGAGCATGTGTCTGTAGACTGCTCAACAACGTTTCAAATCAAACCTCATGGTGCCCTCCTCCCACAGTCGTAGTGAAGGGTTGCTAATATCTCACTATCAGCTTCAAATCCCACGTCCACTGCCGAGCTGTTGTCAAAGACATCCCATGCTCCCATCATGATTGAAGTCCTCAGGCTTTTAGAGCACAGTTTGTCTTCTCCTCTGTCATAACTTTGCCTTGGCTACAAGTCGAGGCTGAGGAGTAGGAGTGGGTTTTCTAAACAGAAGAAAAAATAAATAAACCTGTCAGAACGAAGAAACAAAACAATGTAATCTATTAGAGGTGTTGGTAATTCTGTTTATCGCAGAGAATAACAGATACATTAGTGTGTACAGCACTTAGCATTCAGAGGATGTCCCCAACCAAATGACACATGATGTTCTTATAATTTATCATGTCTTTTTTTTTACATAGTCACAAAATCATTATGAAAAATCATGACAACTTTCCTATTAAACAGATCCACTAAACTACAGATGAAGCATGTATCTTTTCATTTAGCAAATTAAGTTGGAATGGGAGGGAAAATTGGAAATGAAAAGCGAGATGCGGTGATGTGAAATTTTAAAAGGTACATATTAATACAAAACATCCCCATCTCCTGTCTAATGCATCAGAATGATACAGAAGCCAACTTTCTTTTTTTATTTTTTAATTTTAATTTCTTATATTAATTACAGTTTATTCACTTTGTATCTCACCTATAGCCCCTTCCTTCATTCCCTCCCAATCCCACCCTCCCTTCTTCACCTCCTCCCATGCCCTTCTCCAATTCCACTGATAGAGGGAGGTCCTCCTCCCTTTCCCACTGACCTTAACCTACCCTGTCTCATCAGGACTGGCTGCATTGTCCTCCTCTTTGGCCTGGCAAGGATGCTCTCTTCTCAGGCGGAGGTGATTAAAGAGCTAATCACTGAGTTCAATCAGAGACAGTCCCTGTTCCTTTATTAGGGAACTGACTTGGATACTGAGCTGCCATGAAAACCAACTTTCAAAACACCAAAACCTTTCTATTTTTTTCTTTATAAAAATCTCAATTGTAAGACTAATTAATTTTTCCTTACATTTATTGTGTCAGAGAACAACTAATCTAATACATGCACATGGGATATATTACTCTTATACTATATGCAGAGGTAATTTAATTATAAATGTTAATAGAACCAGTATTTGTAGTATGGTGAAAAATGAGAGGAAGAAGAAGCATTTTCTCATGAGAGAGTAGCATGAGAAATGATGAGCATGCACTCCTGGGAAGATAGCTTTGTAAGTAAAGAGTAGCTGTATAGCATGAGTACCTTAGTTAAAATCCCCAGAATGGATGTCAAAAGCTACATATGGCATCACTGTGGATGAGGGAATGGAGACAGGCAGATACTAGAGCTTACTGCCTCACTGGACTAGTGAAATCCATGAGAACCAGGTTCAGTGAGATGTCTTAAAAAATCATGTGAAGAAAGTGAAGAATGATGGAGGAAAAACTGAATATCAACCTCTGGCCTCCACATGTACATATCTGTGCTCACATCTTCAGAAACACACACCTGCATTGCACACACATACCCATGAAAAGGAAGAAAGAAAACCCCTTCCACAGTGTGATAACAGATGGAAATTGGGAATATGCAAAGACCTGAGAAGAGGTGTGATAAGAAACTAGATGACACCTAGACCTGAAGAGAAGGTGACAAGTGCAATGGTGACTTTGGTCTAGGTGACTTCAGAAACCAAAAGGCTGAAGACAGCCCCCTTAGCAGATACAGCTCATTTTTGTTTATGTGTTACAAGAAGCTGTGAAGAATTCCTTACACGAGGCTTTCATAGTGGATACTGTCAGGTCCAATGGAAACTCCATTTCCCCAAATTCAGGCAGCTAGACAAAAGCAAACATTCCTTAGGAACTTGGGAAGCTGGTCCCCCTCTACCAAAAGTACCATTTATCTTATTACTGTCAAAAGGACAAAAAGTTATTTGTGGTGCCTCTTAGAATACTGAAGAACATGTTGGCCTCCCGGCTCCCTCAGTAGCACAGTAACATTTCTAAGTCTATGCGTGTTCTTCTCAGCAGTTATCACCTCCCACCCCCACCATAAACTTCTTTAAGCTTAGGGGTTTCCCTTTTCACAGGTTTACAACTTTCCCCTGACCTATTATTTTGGCCTTCTAACCTACTATCTTAGTCTTTGCTTTCTTGTCTGTCCAATATTTCTTTGTCTTCATCCTCTTATCCTCCCTCTCACCTCTCATGGCCAAGTTCAGTCTCCTGGTAATATTAAGTCTACTTCTTTTTCTCTCTGTTCTGTATTCCCCCAGATGCCTCTGGCTATTCTCTCCTTCTTATATATAATACAAACCTTCCCCTTAACCAGTCATGGAGTGGTCACATCATCAGTTAATAGAGAAACTTACAACCTTTTTCTGTAATACAACTCTGTATATGCCTAGAAGTGGTGTAGCTGGATCTTGAAGAAGCACTATTCCTAACTGTCAGAGAAGCACCAGAGTGATTTCACAGTGGTTGTACAAGTTTACATTCCCACCAGCAGTGGATGAAGGTTCAAAATTCTCCACAACCTCTCCAGCATGTGCTGTCATTTGAGTTTTTAACCTTTGCCATTCTGAGGAGTTTAAGGTGGAATCTCAGGGTCATTTTGATTTGCATCTCTCTGATGGCTAAGGATGTTGAGCATCTCTTTAGGTGTTTCTCTGCCATTCTATATTCCTCTACAGAGAATTCTCGGTTTAGCTCCTTATCCCATTTTTAATTGGATTGCTTGATTTATTGCTTTTTAATTTCTTTAGTTCTTTATATATTCTGGGACATGGGAAGTAGGAGAAAAGAAGAAACAGGAAAGAAGCCTTCCACAGAGGGCCTCTGAAAGACTCTACCTAGCAGCATATCAAAGCAAATGCTGAGACTCATAACCATACCTTTGGTAGAGAACAGGGAATCACATGATAAAAGGGGGAGATAGTATGACTGGAAGAGGACAGGAGCTCCACAAGGACAAAATATATCAGGGCACGGGGGTCTTCTATGAGATTGTTTCTCCAACCAAGGACCATGTATGGATATAACCTAGAACCCCTGCTTGGATGTAGCCCATGGTACCTCAGTATCTGACTGGGTTTCCCTAGGAAGGGAACAGAAACTATTTCAGACATAAACTCAGCAACTGGCTCCTTTACCTTCCCCCCCCCCGACCCCGAGAGAGGAACAACCTTGCTAGCCCACAGAGGAGGACATTGCAGCCAGTCCTGAAGATACCTGATAAGCTAGAGTCAGATGGAAGGGGAGGAGGTCCTCCCCTAGCAGTGGACTTGGAAGGGGACAGGGAGGAAATGAGAGAGGAAAGGTGGGATTGGGAGGGAATGAGGGAGAGGGCTACAGCAGGGAAACAAAGTAAATAACCTGTGATTAATATTAAAAAAAATGAAAAAAGAAAATATTTCTGAATTAATTATAAAAGGTAGAATAAGACTACAGCAATTGTCAGGAACAGACCCAACCAAAATTTTAACATAACTTACTAAAGCTGAGATTTTGTCATTGTGTGTGATCAATGAAGTAACTATTTCAGAGAAATAAATAGCAAATGTCCTAAAAACAAACATACATATACAGTTCATAAAAAGAGCTAATTGGATTCTCCCAACTATTATAAATAGAAACACCAATTCCAGAGGCACCAACATTCTATACTGATGCAAACAAGATAGGGATGATGGCTTATAAGTCAGACAAAATAAGCAAGGTGATCAAAAGTCCATATACCTCAGTTCAAAATTCAAAACAGTTACATGTAGAAAAAAACTTAGGAACTACTTCAACCAATATACTCTAAGGATTTGTTGACATTAGAATGGAAACCTGCAGTAGTTTTGAGATGGGGAAGTGTTTATCCTTATGTATCTAAAGGGGATGACAAAATATGGCTACCAACAAAACTCATAAAATTGGATTAGACGTGGGAAGACATCTTATCATCTGAGACATGAATGTCTTCACAAACGAATAGCCCAGGCAATTTACTCTCACAGATTGCCTCAATTATTGATTTTTTTTCCAAAATTTGCATGCAAATCAACTTCAAAAAGTCTAACCTAAATGACTGACAACACAGAGACTAGAAAAACAACAGACTGGAGAAACAACACAAATAATGGACAGAAAAAGACACAATTAGCTTTCCAGAACTTGGTCAATATTGCAATTTTCCCAGCACACCCAAAAGATATTGTTGTCTATTGTGTGCAGATTGTTAATGTTAGAGGAAAAGACAATTTCTAAAAATCAGAAAAGGGGATATGAAGGAGACATTTCTGGTTTCTTTGAAGACTCAATTGTGTCCTGTGTTGTTTTAACGATTCTGATTTGTGAGAGGGCATGTGATGATTTGCTTCAAGATGTCCCATGCTAGGGGGTGATTTTTGACCAACTGAAAATATCATTGGGTAGACTTTGAGGAGAGGAGATATATAGAAGCCCATGGACAACACTTTTTTCACCCACAGCGCTTTGCTGGTCTTCTTTCACTTCGCAGAAAGAAACTTTCCCAAGACCTTCTAGGGCCAATTCATTTGAGTTTTGTGGCTTTTGATGACATATTATGATTCAGTGGAGTCTTATTGTTTATGCTGAATCATGATGAATCATGTTGTTTGATGTTGGTCTTTGGATGGACTGCTGGTATACAGACAACATAGAGTGGACTCACAGCAAGGAACAACTTCTTTCTTTTTTAAAAACTTTATTACAGTTCATTCACTTTGTATCTGGCTGTAGCCCACTCTGCCCCCAGCTCCTCCCAAACCCATCCAACCTCCCTATTCTCCCCCTATTCCATTGATGGGGGGACCTCCTCCTCTTCTATCTCACCCTAGCCAATTAGGTCTCACAAGGCTGACTCATCTTCCTCTGTGGCCTGGCAAGGCTGCACTCCCTTCCCCCAGGGAGAGGTGATCAAAGAGCCAGCCACTCAGTTCATATCAGAGACAGACCATGATCCACGTAATAGGAAACCCACATGGAGACTGAGCAACCTATGGATTTCAACTGAGCAGGGGAATCTATGTTTCTCCATGCATGGTCCTTGGTTGCAGTATCAGTCTCTGCAGACCCCCATGAGCCCAATTTTTTTGCCTCTATTTGTCTCTTTGTGAAGCACCTGTACCTTCCAAGTTTTTCTATCTCCCCCTTCTTTCATAAGATTCCCTGTACTCTGCACGAAGTTTGGCTATGTATCTCAGCATCTCCTTTGATACCCTGATGGGTAGATTCTTTCAGAGACTCCCTGTGGAAGGCTCTTGTCCTCTATGTTAGGATTATACATCATTTTGTTCTGGAATGGAAAATTTCATCACTGAATATTTTCTCCAAACTGACAAAATTCATTCTAAACTATGTAATCATTTTTCTTTTCACATTTATTTATGCTATTCCAGTAGCAACTGCACAGGGATTCTGATTGTATTGATGATGAATTCAAATAAATTAAAAAGAAATAAATGTGTGTTTTTGGTCAAGGTTTGCCAAGTTTCAAATCAAGTCAGCATTGTATAAGTTCCCAGGAGAAACTAAAACAGTTCTTCAAAAGGTGTACTGCAGGTAGTGGTAGCTCTACTATGCTGTGTGCTGAAGTATCTGCTTAAATGTCAGTTTCTAGCTTCATCCATGTTGAAGACATTTTGCCTTACATGATAATTCCATTGTCATAAAACATAAAAATGATTTGGAAAAATTTGGATTTTATTGTTGTTAAAGCATTGGATGTAACACAATTGTTTGCAAACAAAGATTCTGCTTATCTGGACTTTGTCCATTCTCAAATTAATTAGCCATTTATGAAAACCATAGCTGGCACATCTTGGATTCCAACAGATGGTAAGGACACATTTCTTCTAACACCCACATTGGGATGGTATCTGCAGATCACATATGTTTCCAAGAGGCTGGGCACAAGTTTGGGTATTCTCCCATCTAAAAATAAAGAAAAATAAATAAATTTCAATTCGGCACACAGCAAAAGTTGGAAGCATAGAATCCACCTTAGAAGCAGGATTTACTTCATAACACCCCACAATAGCACGATGAATTAAACCCTATAGACAGATCTTTATGCGTTTCAGGCAAGCCTGGTCTATATAGTCAGATCCAGCCAGGCAAGCCAGCATACATAAGTGAGACTCTACACAAATACCCACCAAAGGAGAAGAAGAAGAAAAAGAGGAAGAGGAAGAGAGGAGGAGGAAAAGGAAGAGGAGAAAGGGGAAAGGAGGTGATGGAGGAGTAGGAAGATAGAAGAAGGAGGTAGAGGTGTAGGTGGTGGAGAAGGAGAGGGGAAGCGAGGAAGGTAGAGAGATAGAGAGATAGATAGATCGGGAAAATGAACAGAAACGTTAAATGTGGAGCTGTGGCACATTTCACATCCATCTGCAGCAGCCTCTACTGTCACTGTTTTTATAAAGGAAAAGACAAGACTCCTACCAAAATCGCCCTATAGGCTTAGACTTTTCAACAAACCTATTTTATGTAGGGATCTTAAATGCTTCTACCTCCCTTTAACCCACTGACCAAACATAAAGGAGAAAGAAGGTTATTAGGAAAAGGGGGTTGTGGATCTTTTTAGAAGTACTTCCTTGTCTTCTCCTACTTCCAATGTCTATCATGTTTGTGCTTCTGAATAAGGTTTCAGCCTCTTCCCTAGGGTTTTCCTTGTTGTTTACCTTCTTTAAGACTATAGATTTTAGTATGTTTATACTATAATATATGACTAATATCCACATATAAATAAGAATATACCATATGTGTCTTTCTGCTTCTGGTTTATCTAACTCAGGATGATCTTTTTTAGCACTATCCATTTGCCTGCTAATTTCATAATTTTCTTGTTATTAATTGCTGAGTAGTATTCCATCATATAAATGTACCACAATTTTGCTATCCATTTCTCTATTGAGGGATACCTAGGTTGTTTTAAGATTATAGCTATTATGAACAAAGCTTTTATAAACATTGTTGAGAAAATGTACGTGTATGGTTGAGCATCTTTCGAATATATGGAATATATGTCCAGGAGTAGTATAGCTTGATCTTGAGGTAGCACTATTCCTAGTTTTCTGAGAAAGTGCCAGACTGATTTCCAACGCAGCTGTACAAGTTTACATTCCCACCAGCAATGGAGGAGGGTTCCACTTTCGCCACAACCTCTCCAGCATGTGTCATCCCTTGAGTTTTTTATCTTAGCCATTCTGATGGAGAGGGGATGGAATCTCAGTGTCTGCCATTCAATATTCATCTGTTAAGAATTCTCTGTTTAGTTCTGTAGCCCATTTTTGTAAAAACTGGATTACTTAGTTTGTTGGTGTTTAACTTCTTGAGTTCTTTATATTAGCCCTCTGGATATTAGCCCTCTGTCAGATGTAGGGTTGGTGAAAATCATTTCACATTCTGGAGACTGTCATTTTGTTCTGTTGGCAGTGTTCTTTGCTATACAAAACCTTTTTAGTTTCATGAGGACTCATTTATTGATTGTTGATCTTAGAACCTGAGCTGTTGGTGTTCTGTTCAGGAAGTAGTCTGCTGTGCCAATGAGGTCAAGACACTTCTCCACTTTTTCTTCTGACATATTTAGTGTGTCTGGTTTCATGTTGAGCTCTTTAATCCACTTGGACTTTACTGTAGTGCAAGGTGATAAATATGGATCTATTTGTATTTTTCTACATGTAGACCTCCAGTTAGACCAGCACTATTTATTGAAGATGCTATCTTTTGTCTATTATATGATTTTGCCTTCTTTGTGAAAAACCAGGTCTCCATAGGTGTGTGAATATATTTCTGGGTCTTTGATTCCATTCTATTGATTCACCAGTCTGTCTCTAAGCCAGTAACATGCTGATTTTCTTACTGTTGCTATAGTACAGGTTGTGATCATGGATGGAGACATCTCCAGAAGATCTTTTATGGTAGAGGATTGTCTTAGCTATTTTGGATTATTTTGTTTTTCTATATGAAACTGAAAATTATTCTTTCAAGATCTGTAAAATATTGTGTTAGTATTTTGATGGGAATTGCATTAAATCTTTAGCTTGCTTTTATAAGGTGGTCATTTTCACTATTAATACTATCAATCCATGAGCATGGGAGATCTTTCCATCTTCTGACATTTTCTTCAATATTTTTCTTCAGAGACTTGAAGTTTTTTCATACAGGTCTTTCATCTACTTGGTTAGAGTCACACCAAGGTATTTTATGTTATTTGTGGTAATTGTGAAGGGTATTGTTTCCCTAATTTCTTTCTCAGCCAGTGTGTCATTAGCATAGCAGGAGGTGGGGTTCACATTTTTTTTTTTTTTTTTTTTAGTTACTTTTGTATCTAGCCAGTTTGCTGATGGTGCTTTTCAGCTGAAGGAGTTCTCTGATAGAAATTTTGGGGTAATTTATGTATACTATCTTATCTGCAAATAATGATGCTTTGACTTCTTCTTTTCTGATTTTTATCCTCTTGATCTTCTTTAGTTGTCTTATTGCTCTAGCTAGGACTTAAGAACTATGTTGAAGAGATAAGGACAAAGTAGGCAGCCTTGCCTTGTCCTTGATTTCAGTAGGATTAAGTTTCTCTCCATTTAGATTGATGTTGGCTATAAGCTTGTTAATGCTTTTACTATGCTTAGGTATGTGCCTTATATCCCTCATCTCTCCAACACTTTAAACATGAACAGGTGTTGGATTTTGTCAAATGTTTTTTCGGCGTCTAAGGAGATGATCGTGTGTGTGTGTGTGTGTGTGTGTGTGTGTGTTCTTTCAGTTTGTTTATATGGTGGATTGCAATGATGGATTTTGTATCTTAACCACCCCTGCATGCCTGGGGAAAGCCTACTTGGCTATGGTGGATGACCAAACACCTGACAGAAGCAATTTTAAAAAGGAAATGCTTATTCTGGGTCACAGTATAATTAAGTATATGATCAATCATGGGAGAAATAATACTGAAGCAGGGACCAAAGATAGTTGTTCATATAATGTCTATAGCCAGAAAGCAGTTCAGAATGAAGCTAGGTTATATAAGCTCATTGTTCACCACGAGTGACTTATTTCCTCCAACACTTCAACACCTCTAAAAGTCTCAACAGCTTTCTGAAAAGGTACATTTCCAAAATGTGGGTTTGAAGAGTAGCTGGATACAAATGTTTGTGGATGTTTATATTGGTGAGTTGTTAAGATTCAAAGGTAAAACCAGAAAAGGCCTTAGCTTTTGCAACCCACCCTCAACTGTGAACTGTCACACAACTATTTGTGCTCATCAGGCCACTCCACTAAAAGGTCAATGTTAACAATATGTTTATTCTCTTGTTTTGGCTTTTCCTGAAGATATATGAACAAATGTTTGTATATCCATCTCAGATAGGGTACAGACTACTCTATTCAAGTCTATCAATCTCACAGAAGGTATAGACTATTCTAGTATTCTACAGCACAGATTCAAAGGAACAGAATCACTAGAAGGTCCACATGACAACTTATATAAGCTGCATCTCTGAAGTTCCCAGATCTGGCCTACAACCTTTGGGTGACTGAAATAAGTCCCAAATGTTGAAAAAAAGCTTTTGAATCCTGTAGATCTCTGAGCTCTCTCAACTTCTCAGATTTCCTTACTTTCCAGTGTTTTCTCAGGTGGATCTTCCCTATTTCAAGGGAATACTTTAAGTAGAAGAAACAGCTACTCAACACACTCTTTAGTAATTATGTGTTAAAGGATGTTGTTAAATCAGTGTTTCTGAGTAATCATTTCTTCTCCTCTATGGTGGTCCACAAAGTGGCTTGACCAAGGTAGAGCACATAGCACATAGACTGTGAGACTTTGCCAGCTGAGCACTGACTTAAAATTGACAAACATGTGATAGAAATGTATGGATAGAAAAATGCATACATACATATATACATAGAAAGTTACGTAGACAGCAACATAGAGAGTGATAAATAATCTATATTGAGTTATAAATATACTGGTGGAAGATCAATGATAGACAATCCATAAAAGATATATGATATATAGAGAGATTTATAGATGATACATGCACATTTTGATAGATTCATAACTAATCATGTTAATTGATAAATGGATAGGTACAGATAAATGAAAGACGGATAAATGATAAATATGTGAATAGATTTCAAACCAATGGTTGTGAGCTGAACAGCATGTGCCTCACAGCATGTAAATTTGTCTATCAAAAGCACATCACTCATTTTTCCCACTCAGCCTGGATACACAGAGTGAGTTGAAAGACCTCTGAATAGAAATGACATTTGGCTGAGCCCATTCGAGGACAGTTATCAATGCTGCTATTGTGCCTATGTGTTAAATTTGGCCCCAAAACACCAACAGATGCATCCTCCCAGGCAACCTGGAGGCCTTTCTAATGATGCCTCTAGGCCAAAAACACTGCTGCTGTTCTATTCAGATAGGCTGGTCACTTGGATAGAAACAGAGCATCATGGCAAGAACTATGGCCTAGGGAGGCTTCATTTTATGAAAAATGAGCATAGCTAGGGCCTGAGTCCTGCAGTCAGATCTGGCCTACAGATGGTATACTTCTTCTAATGGCAGGAGAAGCTATTATAAGGCTAATCTAGATCAACTTCTGAGTTAACTAAATTCCACAAGGTTTTGTGTATGGTCATGTGTCCACATTGTAACTAGCCTTGTATGATGTCTAATTGTGATTATTAACTTGATGAAATTTAGAGTCACTACAAAAACAGACATCCAGCGGTGGAAGTTTCTGTACTATGCTACCTGAGGTAGGGAATCTAACCCTAACTGTGATTATTTCATCCCATGGGCCGAAGACGGACACTAAATAAAATGGAGAAAGTCAGGTGCTTAGGAGCATTCTCCTTTCTGCTTCCTGACTGTGGAAGATACTCTCCTGTGGCCACAACTTCTCCACCCCGATGGACAGTACCTTCAGACTGGGGACTGAAATAAAGCTCCTTCCTTCCTACAGTTTGTTTTGTTAGGTATTTTGTCTTGGCAGCTAGGAAAACAACTCATACTACTTGTCATAAGGAACACGAGAGATCAGAGATTCAGAGCAATGATGAAACAAGATTCCCTTTAGAAAGAGTGTAAAAATAGAATCTGACTTCACGAAATCAGAGAAGGAGGTAGACCCTTCTAGGGCAGTCTAAGATTTAACTCGGGAAATAAAAGACATTGCTCCATATAACACCTGCAATCCACCATATTCTTGGTGGTGAAGACACCAACACTAGAAGTTTTTTTGTTTTTGTTTTGGTTTTGGTTTTTTTTGGCTTTCCTATGGTGCGGCAGTTGACAGAATCAAGATTAGAACCTCTAATTGTGAAACCATATTGTTAGATTTTTCATCAGACAAGGAGAGGTGATTTCTGCAGATAGGATTAGAATATGACTAATAAGTATTGGTACAGAGCACAACAGGAGGTACCTGGCAACTTTCTTAGACCTTCCATTTAGATTTCAAAACAACATGCAAGTTAGTTGCTAAGATAGGATTTGGTTACAAATAAGGACATATGAATAAAGAATCTGAGTAAGCAATTAGTCTAGAGTTACACACCACAAACACACACAAATCAAAATAAAACAAAAACAAAAACAGGAGGAGCAAGAATCTGAACACTATGAAGGTTGTTGTTCCTGGTCTGTTACACTGCATTAAGTACTGATATTAGGTGGTAAAGCATGGCCAGCCTATGTTTGAAGGTGTCATTGTATCCCTGCTGTTTGCATTCCATATCTAGAGAAGTAAAGCTTAAAAGGATAGGTGTCGACAAAGCTCAGGTAGGTAAATGGAAAAGAGATAGATATGAGAGACAGAGATAAAGATGATAGATAGATAGATAGATAGATAGATAGATAGATAGATAGTATATATATATAATTTCTAGATTATATAGATGATAGATAGGCAGATATGATAAATATATATATATATTATAGATAAATAGTTAGAGATGATACATAAATTTATGGAGGTATTTAAATAGTTGTATAGATTGATAAACACATAGATATGCAAGTACATTAATAAATATTAGATATTATTTATATTTCTAAATAAATATACCATACAGATAAATATACATAGATCAAGACACAGATACAGATAATTAATATCAATACTTTTAAAACTTCTGCTCAAAGAGAGTGCCACAGATTTGAGAGAGTCAATTGCTCTATTTCCAATTCTATACCTCAGAGAAGACTGCAAACATTCATATAGTAAGACTGCCTGGTAGGAAGGCTACACCTGAGACTGTATGTCTTCTAACATTATTGATAATCACACTGTGCAACTTTGATACAGAAATGAAAATGCTGTTATCATTTTAAAAAGCTGCTGATTTAGACAGAGCCACTCCTGCTGACCACTATGGGGATATCAAAAGGCCTGAGCTGAAAACTGCAGGACATGGAAGCCTTTAGGGAGTCTGATGTGATACCTGAGATACCTGAGGGGATGAGTTCTCCAACAGAGAAGGAATTCATGTCTCTTTAACTTTGACAAACAGCATGGAGTCATATTGAGCTTAATTTGCAGTAAATAAAGAAATATTTTTGGGTATAAAATAAAACTTACCTCCTAATTGAAATATTTGGTGGTTTTAGTCAAAGTATCTGAATAAAAATCCCTTTCTTTTTCTACTGTGCTCTCCACTCTCTCAAAAGAAAAGAGAAAGGAAGAAAATAACAAAGCCACAGAGATTTTCAGGGGTGAATACAAAAAAAGAGGGAATATCAACTGTTTCCCCAAGCAATGAGATCAATATATTTTGATTCTCAGGAGTATGTTCCATGTCTAATTTTTCAATTAAGATTTTCATGGCAGAGATGAAATCATGACTTATGCAGTGAACACTGACTAGTTGCATTTGCTTAGTTTAAAGGGAGGAAAATGAATGTGTGTATTTAATAGTTTTATGATTATACTTTTTGGTAAGAGATGAGGGTAACTATGGCTTTGTGACAGCTTAAGGTAATTGGTTCCACTAAGAGGAGATGATATGTTGAAAGGCAGTAAGCAGGAAAGCAAAGAATGGTTTCCCAGTAATTGGAATCCAGGCAACAATAATATGGCATTATCGAATGCTTGTTGCTTATTTTAAAAAGTAAAAAAAAATTAAAAATAAAAACTAAAAAGTGTTCTTTTTTTCCTTTCTGGAAAATAAAACTGTGCTTTATTGTAGAACATCATGACCTTATCCAAGAGAAAAGGGGGAAATTAAAAATTGTTTCACTTGAGTGCATTTGCCTTTGAATCAAGCATGTGCTAAACTCTGTGAGATTTCTGGCTACAGTTTCTCCTTTTATTTCCTCTTCTTATACAATTATAAGATTTCATAGTTGATGGGTGAACTTTAGAGGTAACTTTGCAACCAATTTTAATTTTGCATCTGAAGAAATAAAACATAATAAAGTAAAATAATGACTGGCAAGATGGCTCAGCAGATAAAGATGCTTGCCACCAGGTCTGACAAACTGAATTTAATCTCCAGAAACCGTATGGTGGTAGAGATACAGACTATTGCCAGTTTTCCTCTGAGCACCATTTATACAACATGATTTGTATGGATGCACACATGAATGCAAGTGAATTTAAATGTACATATGCATGCACACACACAAATAAATATATAAAAAAAGAAAGTACCTTGCTTATGAATGTATTGCCAACTTACAGTTATTCTTATTTTTGTATGTCCAGAAAAAAGAAATTCTGAGAACTAACGTAATATTAACACACCACGTCAGAAAAGACTTCAAGAACTAAGAATCAATTATTCTAGGGAAGTGGAATGAAAATATCTTCCAAGCCTGGGAGATGGCTCAGTGAGTAAAATGTTTCCTGAGTTCATCCCCCTAAAGCCATATTAAACAAACAAACAAAATAAAACAGCCAGGCGTAGTAGCATACACTTGCAATCCCAGCAATGGAAACCTGGAGACAGCATCATTCTTAGAGTAACCTCCAGTGTAGCCAAAGTGGTGATCTCTAGGTTCAATGAGAAATCTTGTGACAAAAAACAAGTGGTGAATAAAAGACATCCTGACATCAATTTCTGGTCTCCGTAAGCATGCACACACCGGCGCACATGGACTTACACATGCACACACATGAAAACAAAGATCTATTGTCTATTGGTGGTACTTTTATTTATGGGTTTTCTTTTTTTATTTAAAAAATGTACAGTCTAAAACTAGCTTGAACTAAATCTTCATGTGACCAAAAGGCCTGTACTTAGATATCATTTAAAATATAACTTTTTCAAATAAGAAATGCTTTTTCTCCCAGCTCTATCTTTAGCTTTCTGTGTTGGTCTCTCACTTCTACTCTTAGGTCACAGTCCATAATTGAGGGAAGCTTAGCAGAAACAATGGAGGAACACTGCTTACCCGTTTGCTCTCAGGTTAGTGCTTGGGTAGGTTTCTTATATAGCCCAGAACCACATGCCCATAAGATGGTTTCCGCTACTGCAGCCTGGGCCCTTCTATATCAATTACAGACCAGGGAAATCCTTCATAGACATGCTTTCTGGTCAATCCTTTAACTCAGACGCCTTCTCACATGGCTCTAGGTTATGTCAAGTTAAGAATTGACACTGACTAGGATATTAACCTTGATACAGAAAGCCAGTTAATATGATTGGCTAGATTTGGGTTATGATTCATTTCTATATCTGAAAGGATACAAACGGGTTTGGGGGACTCATTGGTTGTGATGAATAAAAACAGCTTCTTAAAGGAGGGAGGGAGGGAGGGACTGGGAGGGAATGAGGGATCGGGACATGGCTGGGATACAAAGTTAATAAAATGTAACTGATAAAAAAATAAAAAATAAAAAATAATAAAAAAGAGAATATGTAATAGAAAAAAAACACATAAAAATAAATAATAAAACAACAGCTTGAGAAGTGTTTAGTGACCTGAAAAACAACACACAATTTATCATCATTAATCTTATTTGTTAACTTGATGGGATTTAGAATCATCATAGAAACAGATCTCAAGTAATATTTCTTAGCAATACTTTAGATTAGGTTAGCTGAAGTAGAAAGATTATCTTAATTTTGTGACATTGGTTCCTCCACATAGACCAGAGAGACTTTGGAAGCCCTAGGAAGTCATCGTGCCCCCACACTGACAGGCAGCAGGCAGAAAAGAACTCCATCTGGCAGAGGTGGGGATTGGATTCCGATGACAGCATAGCTGAATTTGGAAAGCAATTTCTTCACAAACTGTGTTGCTAAGAGGCCAGGACAAACATAATGACCTCTGCTTCAGGAAATGGTTAGCAAAGAATCAGCCCATCTATCCCCTATTTCTGACCTAAAGAACACAAAGGTAAATTGTGCCATCATAAAATCTGACTCTACTGTTGTACAGCAGCTTTCTACTTCCTTTTTGAATGTTGGGACAAAATACCATGACTAATGTAACTTACAAAGGAAAATGTTAAATTGGGTTAAAGGTTTCACAGGGTCAACATCAGCAACAATGAAGCAAATACCTGGCAGCCTCGGCAGCTGAGAGCTCTTATTTTGATCTCCAAATAAAAATCAGAAAAAGATCTAACTGGGAAAGGTAGAACTTTTGAAAGCTCAAAACCTGCCCCCAGTGATACACTTCCTCCTGTAAGGCCACACTTGCTAATCCTTCCCAAAGAGTTCCACTTCCTGGGGATGTAGTGTTCACATATAGGAACTGCTTGTTGGTGGGTCACAACTTGAATCCTGGCAGAGGTAGGTAGATATCAGACTTGGAGACCAACCTGGTCTACAGTGCAAGTTTTAGGACAGGCAGAACTATACAGAGACACTCTGTCTAGAAAAACCAAACCAAAATAAAAAAAGACAAAACAAACACACAACTACAATAAAATAGGAGCATATGGAGGGTTTTTTCCTTTAAAGAACCACAGAACCAGACTGTGTTTCAGTGTGGCAATAATTTCATGATGTTTTCACTAGAAGAAAGCAAAGGAAGTTATAAATCAAGGCAGTTTTCAAACACTTAGGTGGGAAAATGGGGTTAAGTAAATTAGAGTAAAGTAAGAAAGTCGCTCCTACAGGCTGCAGATGTTCTCTGGTGGTACTCGTAGCCTTCGGGTAGGTGAAAGCTACAGGTTTGTTTATATGTTCCAAAGACTTCACATGATAGTCACAAGGATATTATGTCAAATACTGAGGTAAGCAGTAAATTGTTATTTAAGGATTAAATATAAGCCAAGATAATTTGGCTCTAAATCTGCAACATTCTAACTTTGTTCAGTCACAGAAGTTTTAATCAGTCAATTAGCCCTCTTTAATAATTAAACAGATGTTGATTTTCTCCCCAGGAAATATCAGTTCATCCAACTCTACATAAGTTTAGGTTCCTGGTTGCATTGTAGAAACTAAGCAACCATTTATAAAATTGAATGATGTACAACCCAGCTCTTAGGAGTGCCTTAATAACACACGAATAATAGAATTTATTTATTCAATGCTTTATAGATATATCTGGTATGTCTAGATATCCTAATTTGTCAATTCCTTAAATTACAATATGTTTCATGAACTGTAATTTAGTATATCATTCCTGACACAGCTAAATCTAAGGCACTGATTATGTCTATAAAAGCTAGGTGAAAAGCAAGGTCTCAGCAAAATTATTTAATTAAGTCTTAAGCATAGCCATCTTCTAACAGCCTGGTATGATCTCTCTGTCTTTAAAGGTCAAGCCTCATTTGTACAAATATTCATATTCTGTACAACAATATCCATCTTGTCACATTATTAAATATCGATGTATAGTTGTTTTGCATATGTTGGTGCATCTAAGTCTCTGAGAAAAATTTGAAAGCAGTAATGGGTCTGTTTGTGGGTCCACTTCACTAGGGAAGGGTGATTTACAAGAGAAAATTTTTTTTTACAAATTTTCCTGAATAAATAATGTAGATCTGTTTAAAACCAATGTATCACTTTTCAATTTCTTGAGTGCTAACACAACTAAATAAGAGAAATTTTGTTAAGGAGAAAACTGTATTTTTTAAGATAAGAAGCTTGTAAACTATCTTCATATCAGAAGTTTAATTTAATCTGAAAGAAAACCAGGTCCATCAATGCCTAGTCAGCTCTCTGAAAAACCTGAGGGACATTTTCTTCCTCCTTGTTGAATCTCTGTATTAGATGTTATTTAAATCATTTTAATCCTGGAACATTTACCCTAAATAGTACCATGAACTTGCACTTAGCATCACTTTCCTCATGCTGTACTTATCTGTATTATGTGCGTGTACGCATGTGCATGTTTATGTGAATGCACACATCCATCCATGCACTTGTAAAAGTCAGAAGTCAATATCACGTGTCTTCCTCCACCATTCACCATCACACTTTTCAAGACAGCATCTCTCACTATACTGGAACACACCAACTGCCTAGGTTGTCTGGTCAGCAAGCGCCAGCAGACTGCTTGTGGGCACCCATGATCCTTCTTTCTCTACCTCTCCAACTCTGGGATTCCATATAGGTAGCACCACACCACCTGGTACATGTGCTGAGATCTGTACTCAGTTCCGTATGCTTGCACAGACAGAACTTTAACCCAAGGTGCTATTTTCTCAGCCTCTATATCTTGTAAATATTCCTTAGATTTTTAGTCATAGGTAAACATGAGATGGGGCTCATGTTTCCTCCTACAATGTTCAGCATTACAAAGGAAACATCACAGTATTGTGGTGTGAATGATGACATGTGTTAGAGTCTAACTCAGTGAACTTTCTCTCCCACTGGAATCACTGCCATGGTTGGTTGAGCCCTTCATCAAAGCCAAGCCCTGACTGAGAGTAACTGACTATGGGGAACTCATTTCAGGGATTATGTTTACTGAAATGTCATGCCAAATATGATGGAATATAAATGACTTACATAAAATATGATGAAATATCATACAAGGTTGAACCCTACTATTTTTAAGATATATCACAACATTATAGCACAGTGTGGTGGTTGTTTTGTCAACTTGACACAAGCTACAGTTATCTTTCAAGAGAGAGCTTCAATAAGGAAAAGCCTTCTTTGCATTGGCCTGTATTTAAACCCATGGAGCATTTCCATGATTAGTGATTGATGTAGGGTGGCTCAGTTTATTGTGGTGTCTCTTCTGGGCAAGTGGTCCTGTGGGTCTTGTGGCATATAAGAAAGTTACTGAGTAAGACAGGGCAAGCTAGCCAATAAGCAATGTCTCTCCAAGGACTGTATAATGTGGATAATCAGGAGAAAACAAAGAAGCTAGTGGACCAGCCAGCTAGCTTGATATATGTAGTAAGCCACAGGGAGCCCTTATCTCAAAGCGGCAAGTAAAGATTGGCACACAGGGTTGTTTCCTGACCTCCACACACTCCACACTTGTTCCCATAATCACACATAGAACTTGTACACAAACACACATACACACACACATACACACACACACATACACACACACACACACACACACACACACACACATTGAAAAAGAGATAAAGAGAATATAAAGGTTTAAAAAATCGGATGCAGGCACTTCCTTTTTTATTTTATTTTTTCCAGTTTTCGTGGTGATGATCAACCACTTGTGAGCTGAGGACCTAAAGGAAACTTTCAGGCAACACCTTTCAAGGAAACTGAGGGCCCTAATTCAGTAGGTGTGTGGAACTGAATCCTACCCATAACCAACTAAGTGAACTTAAAATTATGCCTTCCTAAAGCCCAGCTTCAGGTGAGGCCATCCTAACACCATGAAAACCTTGTTTACAACCTTCTACAAGAACCTGCCTTTGTCAGAGGCACCAAGACCAGTCATGACCAGATTCCCAACCCATGGAAACTGTGAGGTTATCTCTGTTATTTGACATCCCTGGTTTGGAAAACTAGGACACAGCAACTTAGTAGCAATGTGTCAGCTCTGGAAACATTGCTGAGTCCAAGTAGACCAAAGCACTTCCTTGAGAAGGTTGTTTCTCTTCCACCAGCAAATAACCCCAAATACCTTTGAGCTCATCTTCATAACCAGATTCTGTGTCTCATTCTTGGGTTTACTTAACATAACAGTGACAAGTCCCAACTTCCTGGGTGTAAATACTGTGCCCAGGACTCACTAATTTCCTGCCTCTCGAAGCTGCTTCCTTTGTGCCTATTTCTACATATGTGTAATGAGAACTATGACAGAAACTACTTATCCTCAGTAGTCTTACTTGTTAATGTAACACAGCCATGAATCATCTGAGGAGGAAGTCTGCACTGAGCGATTGCCCAGATTAGGTTTGTTTGTTGGCTATCATGTAGCAATGGGTTTTCTTGATTGTTTAGGAATACAGAAGGGCCCAGTGTACTGTGGGCTTGTCATTACCTGAACAGGTGGCTCATGCTCTACAATGAGGATAGGTAAGGTAAATATGAACCTGGGAGGAAGCCAACAAGCATGGTTTCTGTTTCAGGTCTCTGTCTTGGGTTCCTGACATAAGTTCCCACAGTGAAGTATAAGCTAATTGAACCCTTCTCTCCCTTAAGTTGCAATTGTTCAGAGTGTCTATCATAGCAGAAGAAAGCAAAGCAGAAAACATCTGCATAGATTTGAGTTCATATTGTAGTATTTCACCTTCATATTCTCAGCATGAAACAAAGCTCTTATTATATAGAAAAAGCAGAGTTAGTCTTTGTCTGAGCTATTATCACTTGATCTTTCTGTCCATCTAACTACACTGCAGTCTACTTGAGGATATGGGCCATTTCTCATGTTATTCCATGCTTCATAGACATAGATAGTTAAAGAAGTTTTTTACACTTGGTCACCACAAAATATTGATCAATTAAAGGTCTATTGGTTTAATATTATATTCGCTTTCTTAAATCAGTCATCCCTTCTAGTTATGCAAGGTTTTGAAGCCTTGGTAATCAGTGGATTTTATAAAATATCTAATTCTTTATTTCAATTGATCCAGCCACTGTTAAAGACATGTGAAAGATTTTTTTAAGTGCAATCAAATTTTATTGACATACTTGGTTTGCAGCTGAGACTCTGAGTATTCACAATAAACGTGAAAATTTCAGGTGGTTGAATTTACTGCTACCTTAGTTTTGATACTTCTCTTTGAGATACAAAGTCAGCAGTTCATCACAGGGAATTGCCAGGCCTCTTGGGCAAAGATGGCTTTGTGTACTTAAGTTACTATTTCCAAATCCCAAACAGAACTGACCCAAGCACTAACTACTGCTGCTGGGTCATATTCAGCCCAAACTGATTGATTCTCTCAGACCAGCTTAGCTGTCTCCTTCTTCCAGGGATAAGTGGTTTTCACAGAAGTGTGAGTGTGCACCATACGCGTGCGTGTGTGCGCACGCGCGCGCGCGCGCGCGCACACACACACACACACAGATCTTTCTTAAAACTGTCATCAAAGATGTGGACTGTCAACTAACATGAAACCAGACAAGTTTTGGCTTTCCCTTACTTTTTACCTTTAAAGGGGCATTGTTAAAAGCCAAAGGATCTTTAAGAAATAAATGAATAAAAATGTTATTTCTTATCATTAAGCACAAGTATTTATTGAGTGCCTAATTCCAGGTATTATTTAAGTAATCTTGTATTTTACCAAACAAAAGACACAAGAACTATGCCAATTAAGTAGTTCAGATTGTGGGATTGTGTAGTAGGCAGAGAGGAGGCTGAGGAAGGTCACAGGCTGTGAGCAAGAGACAAAAAAAAAAAAAAAACACATCTGTGAAACTGTGTACAAAAATGAAGAGCAGAATGAATGGGACTGTCAGTAGCAGCAGGGGCAGAGGCAGAGTGCCTCACTGCCACCTCTAGCAGCCTAAAGACTTCCTTTCCTCTTTAGGGGCCTACATTCAGGCAAAATCAAAATTTGTGCCTTCAACGCAGAAAGGAATTTCAGCATGAGCTAGTGTAAAACAGTTTATTAAAACACATTTTAATGCTGATCTTAACCTCAGGGATGGATAGAGACACTGGTAGAAATAATAGCACATACCTAAAGTGTGGGTATGGGCTTCTAGCAGGAGAGTTGCTCTTAGTTATATTCACAATTGTATTTTTTGTTTGTTTGTTTGTTTTATGTGACTTTGTAAGTTACACTGCTTAAAGAGTTTAATTCATTATAAGTTTTAAAGGTTAAGGGAGTTTCTTTAGGGTGAGTCTGCAAAAGATACCTTTTGAATATAGCAATATGAGAGACGTTCTGGGATCTGAAAGGTTGTGAATCATGGAAGCAGAGTTTTTTTGTTGTTTTGATATTTCTGTTTCAGATGTCCTTAGGGACGTATGGGCTATCTCAGTGGGCAGTTTAAGCTTTGTGGTATCTAAAACTTCCTGTAGGGAAATGCAAAACAGACGTTGGTATTCAGGGCCTCCTTTCTTTACTGAACTTTCCCTACCATGCTCCCATAATTTTACTTATCCTACCCCAGGGCAACAGCACTAAAATCATGGGTTGTCCAGTGAATTACAGGTCAAGACTGAAGACTGTACCTTGAGGAGTCTTAAAACCCATTATTTTACCCTTCCTAAGGTGATCTTCTTTATTATTCCATCAGATCTCAAGGTTTCAAATATAAACAATATGCAAATGGAACTGAAATTAGAATGTCCACTGCAGGGTTTGGGGGTAGCCAAGACATGCACACCCAACTGCCTTTTCAGCATCTCTACTTGAACATCTAAAAAGCATTTCTAATTCACACCCAAAGGTCTACTATCCCATCTCATATTCTCTCTGGAATCCATTAATGAAAGTTCTATCATTTCTATCACTCAAAGCAGGCCTGGAAATTTTTCTTATTTTTTTTTTCTAATACATCTCTATCTGATCTGATAGTAAATCCAATCAACTATCCTTCTAAAATGTCACCCATCCAATCCTTTTCATTTTTCTGTGTCCAAAGTTACCCTCTATCTTCGGATTCTCTTATTGCAGGTAGCACTGGGGCTGCCATGGTCATCCCTTTAGAAAAAGTTGTTTTCATCTTTTATATAGCCTGTCTGTCCCACAGTAACACAAGTGATTGGGTTACTTCAAAGTCAGTCCTTACCCCTTTCCAGGTCAAGTTCCTTCACAGCAGACACCCAGGCTCACTCCTTATCAAGACCAAGGGCCTCATACTGGACTGGGAGTCTTTTGGACCTGAACTCATCAATTCCCTCTTTCAACCTCACTCTTCTTTCTCCAAACACTAAGTCTTGAGATATTTCAAGCACAAACCTTTGCCACTGTTTCATATTTGCTTTTTGCTCTGTTAAATAATTTGTCTGTGACAGCCAAATGTCTGTTCCCTCACCTACTAAAGTCACATTCAAATGTTGCCGTCAACATAACCCTTCTGTGATACCCTCTATAAGTTGCAGCTACCACCACCCCTGACACTCTCTACTTTCATTTTCTCCATATGATATGTGGTCAGCTGACTCAACTCAAAGGACATGTCATTTCTTCCAAGAGGATGGGTTCTAGAGACAAGCTACATGTATTAGTGTAAGGGCTTAAGGAAATATCTGGCATGGCCTCAGTCATAGAGATAGTATAGAGGTCATTTAGGTTATAAAGTACATGAAGCATCTCCATAAGGATGGCTCCTATTGACTGAGAAACAAAGATAAAGATAAAGGTGTAAGAAGGTTGGTATCAACAATCTAGGGGATTTGGTAAGGTCTGGCTCTACAGGTAGGAAAAAATATCACCAGGTAATTAACATCTGATGCCAGCCTTCTGGGAGGAAAACAGGTATTACATCTTTTTCTTTGAAAAGACAACCTTGCATAATTAACATTCCTATTTTCCCGGGTTATCCCAGTGTACGATGACCTTTGTTCTTCCAAAACCTAAGGACAATTTTCAGAAGTCAGATATCAACGTCTACCTTCTAAGGCAGGGACTCCTTTGTTCTTGCAGTGCTGCATATTCCAGTAGAGCTCCTAGGCAATTTTTTCTGTCTATGCCCCCCCCCATCTTACCATAGGACTCCTGGCATCACAGATGCTCACCACAAGATCCAGAGGTTTGTTTTTAAATGATGGTTCCAGAAATGGAATATTGACCATCATACTTGCATGGCAAAGCACTTTTAGATGCTGAGCCATCTTGCAACCTGCTATGACCTGATTAGTTTTATTAACCACTTCATACAATCAAGGGTTGTCTGGAAAGAAGCAGCTTCAGTTGAGGGTATTACTTGATCAGACTGATCTGTGGACATGTTTGTTGGACATGATTACTAATTTGTGTAGTAGAGCCCAGCCCATGGTGGATACCTTTAGGATGGAGGGCCTGAGCTGTAAAAGAAAACCAGCTGACACTTCCCCTGAGTCAGGGCTGTCTCACTAGGCCTCAAAGGAAGAGGACAAGCTGAGTCTTGATGTAAGTTGATGTTCTGGGGTGTATTGGTAGGAGGTGGGGGGGTCACCATCTCTGAGGAATAGAGAAGGAGTGATGGGGGAAGAGGGATGGAGTGTGGCTTCTGGAGGAGAGGAGGGAGAAGGTAAGATCAGGATGTAAAGTGAGTAAATTGATTAAAAAAAGGCAGCTGAATATGATTTCTTCCATGGCCCCAGCTTCAGTTCCTGCCACCAGGTTCCTATCTTGAGCTGATTCGTTGGCTTTTCTTGATTACAGACTACAAACTCTAAACCACATAAACCTACTACTCCCCAAAGGTGATTTTGGTCAGTGTTTTACCACAACAACAACAAGAAAACTCTAATAGCCTAGTACACATTACTTTTAATAAGCATACACATAGGAAAGAAAGCAAAATACAGGTAAAGAGGAAAGAGGGAGAGAGAGAAGAAAATGGAGGGAAGGATGCAGAAGGAAGGGAGGATGGAGACGCAGAAGGACAGAGGATCAGAGGGAAGGAGGGAGGTTCAGCAGCTAAAATCAGGAGCTGCACTTGTAGATGAAATTTGGATTCAGTGTGCACATTGTCAACCTGATATAACTACAGCTGCAGATGATCTGAAGCCCTCTTCTTATCTCTTCAGGACTTGGCACTCATGCACTCATAACTACCTCCACCCACATACATGTACATAATTTAAAACATTTTTAAACAAGAATTTTAAATAATTTCACTAGGTGGCTCTCCCACGACTGCAAGAAAAGTTCTAGTTAGTTGCAGCAAAATATGGCATCCTGTCATGTGGCAGTTTTGCTTGGTTGTTTTTCTGAATTGAAACTTTTCGTCCTAAAAGGGCATTCATGGGCCTGAGAAGGTAAAGGAATTTCATCAAGTTATGAAAACTAGATATTACAGGATTTATCAGAACCCTCCCAGGCTTGTAGCAGCCAAAACCACTTGAGGGGAAGGAGGCCGAGTGCAGAAGAAAGCTTCGCAGCCTGTGGAGGTGTCTGGAGTGGCTCAGACAATTCCAAGGCTGCAGCTTTCCTGAGTCATCATCTATGTGGGCTAGACTCTTCCACGATGCAGCTCTTTTTCAGGCACCATTGTTTCAGCGGGGAACCCCTCACCTATACTTCTGTCAGCAACCCTGATAAACTCATTGTTTCCCCAAGGTTGCTACAATCATTTGTCTGTGGTGGGTTCCCAACCTGGATAAGTTGTGAATTCTGTGCTCTGTCTCCTAGGAAAAGCCTCTCACATAACATATCCTCAGCGTTTTTGTTGTTGTTGCTTTTTTTTTTTTTTTAACAGACTAAGGGGCAAATAGAATGTTCTTTAAAATATTACTTGTCTGATGACTGATGCAGTCTAGAATCTGTTCAGTGATAAGGGCTGATCAGGTACTTTCTATGCCCTTTCCAGACTTCAGTTAGCTTTCCTGTCAACTAAGTTGATCAGTAGAACCAATACCTAGAGACAAAACTCCCTGAATAAAGTCTTTTGAAAATATATTATCTAATGAGATGTTTATTTTTTCACATTTAATGATACTTTTTTTTTTCTGGATACTGGAAACCAAACAGGGTCTCTAAGAAATTGTTGCAAGCTTATTATTTTTTTAATTTATTTTTATTTTGTTTAAGTGTATAAGCTTACATCTGTGACTATGTATGCCATGTGTGCCAGTGCTGGTGGCAGTATAAGACTGTAACCCCCTAGCTAATGTCACAAGCAGCTGTAACTGATATGGATGCTATTAATAAAACTGTGGCCCTCTGCAAGAGCAGTGAGTCCTCTTAATTGATGAGCCCTTTCTCTACGACACCCCCTCCAATTTTATTGTTATAAATATAATGTCTTAGAAATTTTATTGCTTTACCCTTTAAATTTAGATATTTTGGAGAACCCATATTTTTAAATCTGTTATGAAGGGAAAATGAATATTCATCTCAAATATGATATTCCCAAGCCCAGCACAACATATTCAAAGCTGTCTGTCATTTTCTGCCATTGTGCAGATCTCCTTTTATAATGCAAAGCAGTGTCAATGCATGTGTAGAGTTTCTTATTTTCTAACTATTCAGTAATGTTACAGTATTAATTAGTAGACATTTCAAATAAAAAGATATCTGATGGTAACTGTGTATTCCTCAAGAATATAGCTTATTTATTCTTGTTCAGATAGTCCCACATGGAACTTAGAACTAATTTGTCAATTGCCACAAAAAACATATGCTTTATTTATTATGCATTTTTTACTAATTAATTCAATTTCCATCTCAGCCATAGGCCTCTCCCTCTTCTCCTCCCAGTCCCACCCTCCCCTCACAAATTCCAAATAGAGGATCCACCCTAGCTAGACATCTATTCACATGAGGACTGAGTTCTTCTTTTTCCCTTGTGGTCTTGTAATGTGAATTTCAGAAAGAAAATACTATTTATATTATTTAAGCATGGAACTCTTGAATGTGACTATTCCCACTTTAGTAGTTCAGATATTTTCACAGGTGGAATCATCTTGGCTGGATTAGATTACTTATGTAGATTTTGGACCATCAGGTTTCCTACCCCCTTTTACCTCAGACTTTGCTAATTCCGAGGATTTTGCCATCCAATCATGCTTTTACCATTTTCTCACTTGTTATTAGTATTTTAAATTATATTCCAGGATACGGCTCTTTCTGCCTAGGTTTTACACTTAGATATGCCTTCAGCATTGTGGGGATTTTACTAATTACACTGTTTCATAGTATCATCTGGTAAACTTGTCTGACACAGTTGTTTCTTTTTAAATCATTTCTTACTTTTAATAGTTCTTTCTTCTGTGCTGATTTTACTTTCTCTACCCTTTTACCTTGAATTTTAGATTAAATCATGAATTTTTAGACTTAGATTTTTATGTACTAAAAGTTTTTCTTTTAAGCACAATTCACAATTCTTGATGCGACACTTTTACTTTGGAATTTATTTACACTCTGATATTTTTCCATCACTCTATAATTTAAAGTGTTTTATTGATTGACCTAACTTTGGGGAAGAAGACAGTCTGGATATTTCAATATTTGAAAGTTATTGACATTGGTTTATGGCCCAACATATGTGCAGTTTTGATTAATATTCTATAGATGTAAGGCAGCAATATATAGTCTGCAGTTTTTCAAAGTGTCTATAAATTCAAATATGACTGTTTTTTCTACAAGTAAGGAGAGGTACTATATTTAAATGCCCTCTTAGGATTGTAAATTTATCTATTTATTTTTCTAAATCTATTTCTCAGACAAATTTATTACCAATAGCATCAAGATTAATACTTTTATGTATTCCTGATCATCATAGATATCACCTTTATCTTCCATGACACTTCATTTTCATAGTCTGCCCTAACACTGAAAGTTTTTTACTGCGTTTTTTTAGACAGGGTCTCATTCTATCAATGAGGGTATCCTTATATTCATGATCCTCTATGGTGGCTTCACAAATTCTAGCACTATAGGTGCATGGAACTATGCCCCCAGCACTTATTATTCTTTTTTTATGGAAATAATATTTTTTTAAATTTATTTTTCTTTTTAGTTACATTTTGTTAACTCTATGTCCCAGCTGTATCCCGCTCCCTCATTCCCTTCCCAACCCCACACTCCCTCCCTGGTCTCCTCCCTGCCCCTTTCCAAGTCCACTGATAGGGGAGGACCTCCTCCCCTTTCATTTGAACCTGTTTTATTAGGTATCTTCAGGGCTGGCTGCAAAGTCCTCCTCTGCGGCCTAACAGAACTGCTCCTCCCCTGGGGGAGGGGAGGTTCACAGAGCCTGCCCTTGAGATCCTGTTAGAAATAGTCCTTGTTCCCCTTATTTTGGAAAACTACTTGGTTACTGAGCTACCACGGGCCACATCTGAGCAGAAGTTCTAGGTTATATCCATAGATGGTCCTTGGGTGAGTGTCAGTCTCAGAGAAAACCCTGTGCCCAGATATATTTGGTCCTTGTAGAGCTCCTATCCTTTCCATATCATACTAACTCCCCTTCTTTCATATGATTCCCTGCATTCTGCCGAGGGTTTGGTTATGAGTCTTAGTGTCTGCTTTGAAACACTGCTAGGTAGAGTTTTTCAGATACCTTTTGTGGTAGACTCCTGTTATACATTCAATGCACATCCCATTTGTCTTCCTAAATGAGGATTGATATTATTCTTAACTTAACATTAAAGTCTGTATTTTTATTTAATCCATCTGTGTTTTACTTTTCAAAGCCTTTACATTTAAGCCAAGCCAAAATTTTCATGAAGCATGTAAATAGTTGTATCTTGCTTATATTTGCCATTATAGTACCCTCCATCATTACTCCTTCCCCACCTTACTGGCTTACTTTCTCCATATTCGTCTTTTCTGCTTTCATCTATCTCTCTGTGGAGGTCAGGAACCAGGGAGAAGGGGGGTGAATGGTGACAGAGCTGACATGAAATCCCAGGAGTTAGACTCCACATACCAGACTCAAGGTACAGTTTTAACTTAATTGTCCCATGTAAATGCCAATCACAGCATCCCATGCTAGCCTCAAACACCAATAACAAGCAATCAGGTTAGTGCAATTATAAGGTAATGTTGTGGGGCAAAGTGATCTTAGGAGGCTTCTGTAAAGAAGAGGGACACAGTTACCACCCTAGCCTCAGTTCCACTAGTGTGCTAGGAGTCCCTAGTAAATCAACACTGTGTTCAGCGGATCAGAATCTTTCAAGGAGCTGCAGGAGTAGCTGACAGCTTCACTTGCCATTCCCTATGGGCTGTGAAAAAGCTTATTTCCACAACCCCCACCTCTGTGTGTGTGTGTGTGTGTGTGTGTGTGTCTCACTCTCACACACATGCCTAAGTTAGGTCATACATATGAAAGAAACTGGGTGATATTTTGCCCTTTTTCTCTTTCCATTAGCCCCCCCCTTATATATATTCTTACTCCCCTATCAAGTCACCTTCAAACATCAAGCTACACATATGTACAAAATATGTACAAAACAGATGTGTCATAGAATACGTATGTTTAAATCTCAATTCCAATTTTAGAAAAAAATGTGATCATTTTTTCTTATTTAGTCTATCTTCCTTCACTTAAATTGATAATATACAGTTTTAGTAGTTATCCTAGAATGACATGTTTCATATTTCTTTGTGGTTAGATAAAACTCTACTTTATTTATGCTCATATTTTCTTCATCTGTTCATCTTAGCTGTTATGAACTGTGCAACAATAAACATAGACACACAAATATCTCTTTGGTATATTAACTTAGAGATCTTTGGGTATGTGCCCAAAAGCAGTTAGCTGGATCAGACTGTAGTTATAGTCTTAGTCTTTTGAATAAACTCCTTATTGATTTTTTTAGTGGATTGACCCACTTATATTCTGACTAGCCATGAACAGAGTTCTTCTTTCCCATGGCCTTACCAGATTTTGTTGTCATTTATTTTCCTGATAACAGCCATTCGGATCAGGATTAGATGTAGGCTAATAGCAATTTGTACTTATGTTTGCTTGATAACCAAGAATGATGAAAACTTGTTCAAGTATGAATGGCTGTTTGTGCTTCTTCCATAGAGAATTGTGTCCTTTCATTAACATACTTAGTGATTTAATGATTTTTTTTACTGATGTTTAATTCTTGCAGTTCTGCAGGTATTCTTGGTATTAATCCCTTGTTTGATATATATTTGGAAATATTTTTTTTTCAATGCAGTTTATTCAGGAACCTTGAACAATCATCTGACCCTGGGGAAAGCCAGCCCACAGCTTAAATAGCCTCTGGGTAGCCAACCCCAGCATGCCACGTGGGCAATGCAGATAGGTCCACATACATGGAAGCAAGCCAGATTCTCAGCCTTAGCCAAATATGGAGTTGTTTGTGACAGAGAGCACTCACCATCAGGAAGGTGGAAGGCGGAAACCAGCTCCATCTTTAAGGCCCGGCATTACACAGCTCTCTACAGTTCCCCCTTTTTGTTTTAGACACATCAGGCAAGAGTAGAGGTCTGATCTCTGATATTAGAAATAAACTGGGACTTTGTACCGATGTTCGTTTAGGTGTCATGCACCCAAAGAACATCAGACCCGTCCGATACCTTTTTCTCAGAGGCAGGACCTGGGGCATCAACCCGCATGCAATCAGACATGCTCTTCTCTGGGTCGAAAGCGGCTGACCCTGAGTGCAGTGCTTAGCCTCGCATCCTGAGCATAACATTTTAGCTCACATGCTTGGGGAGACTGTCCTGCTTCAATGGCTGTAAAGGCCTGAAAGGTCATGGCTGCATTATGCTGTTGTGAGACTCTAATCTTGCATATATACCACAGGCAAACCAAGGAGACCAACACCAGAAGGCCTGCTAACGCTCCCATGCCTTCCCATTCCTTCAGATGATTCATGGCTGCAGCAATCCATGATGATAATCCTGTGGCTAGTCCTGTGTCCACTCTGGTAGAATTTACCGTGACAATGGCCACTCTCAGCTGCTCCATCATAGTATCGAATTCTCCAGTCCAATTAGCTAAAATATAGCTAGACAATTGTTTAGGAAAAATTCTCATGTTGTATGCTAGTGACACAAAGTCCAGCATACTTTCATTTACTGCCAAGTTGAGCGATTTGCCTTAGGGTATCAATTTGCTCCTGCACGAGGTCAATCCTCTGATTGAACACCATCAAGCCTCCTTTTAGTTGAGCATTAATTCCTTTTTGTACATCTAAGGCATGAGCTACATTGGCTAAAAGATTATTCAGGGTCTGAGCAGTCTGCACAGTATGACTCATGGCTAATGCCGTGGTGATAGCTCCAATAGCCGCCAATGAGATGGCAGTAACAGTGGCGGCTGTGATTCCAAGATCTCTTTTCTGTCTGAAGAGAGTCATAGCGTGAGGGGCATCAACAGGCACAGGTACCCAGCGAGGCATGCATTTCTCTCATCCTGTAGGCAGTCTCTGCACTCTGCTGTTGGTTCTGTTGCTTCTTGTTGTTTGCAGGTTTATCACTTTGTGTGATTTGTTTTGTCATGTATTGACAATAGTTTGGTCTTGTCACACACACCTGTTTTAAGAAGTATTCCTCATGTTTAATTTTAGTAATTAAGAATTTTAGATTTTTCATTAGTCTTTTGTAAAATGAAAGATACAGATCCAGTTTCATTCTTCAACAAGGGACCATCCAATGTTTCCACCATCATTTTTAATTCATGCTGACAAACATTGTCTTTAGTGGAATCTGTTTGCATTTGGTATAACTTCTGATACATTGCTGTTAACTTCTATTCTATTTTTCTGTGCATGCTTGTGTTTGTTACTTGTTTGACTTAGGACTTTTTTTTTTATTGTTGTATTTCCCTAGTGTAAAAATACAATCAAAAACAGCCAGGACAACATGTCTGCATCATATCCCAGCAAGCCCACTACTGTATTACCTGAGAAATGCAATATAGCTGAAGCAAAAGACATGATTTCAAAATAGTTATGATAAATATGCTAAAATCCTTAAAGAAGGTATGCATAAATCTATTCATTAAATCTATGAAAATAGAAACAGTGAAAGGAAATGATGAAAACAGATTTGAAAATACAAAAGAAGAAATAAAACCACAAAGGAAAACCCAAACTTAGGTAATACAGAAATGAAAAATATAAGAAGTCAAATTTTAAGAAGTCAAATAAAAACCTCAAAAGTAAAACTAAGAGAACACAAATAAATAAATAAAAACGTAAATAAATTAAAGACTCTTAGGCACTGAGGACAATATATAAAAGATGCATATCTTAGTCAAAGAAAATGTTAAATCTAAAAAACAAATCAGCCATAAAACAAACATGAAACATGGAACGCTATGAAAACAACAAGACTATAAATAATGGAAATAGAGGAAGACAAAACTGAGGTCAAAACAAAGAAAAGATGTTCAACAAAATGAAAGAAAAAATTTTCTAACATAAAGGACATCATGTCTATCAGGATACAAGTAGCCTACAGAACACCAAATATACTGGACCAGAAAAGAAACTCTCTACAAAACATGATAATCAAAACACTAAATGTATAGAACAGAAGAAGAATAGTGAAAGCTGTAAAGAAAAAAAAATGTCAAGAAACATTAGAATAACACTTGTCTCAATGGAAACTATTGAAGCCAGTGGGGCCATAGAAATGTTCTAAAATCTCTGAGAGACAACAGATGTCACACCAGACTCTATACCCGGGAAGGGGGGGACTTCAAACAAAACATTCCACAATAAAACCAGATTTAGGCAGTATATATCTATAAATCCATTTCTATAGAAGGCACTAGAAGAAACATTTCAATAGCAAGAGGTTAACAAGACCCCCCCCAATAAAACTCAATGAGTGAATATCATCAAACTATCAAATCAAAGGAAAGGGGAACCCATACCATAACAACAAAATAATGGAAATCAAAAACTCTTCTCATTGATAACTCTCAACATCAATGGTCTCAGTGTCTTCCACAAAGACACAGACAAAGAGAGTGGATTAGAATAAAAGGATACATCCTTCTTTTGCATCCAAGAAACACACTTCAGCATGAATGATAAATGTCACTTCAGACATTTAAAAGAATGGAAAAAATATTCCAAGCAATAGGACTTAACAAACAAGCCAGCATAGCCATTTTAATATCTGACAAAATAGACACTACATATTTCTCAAAAGAAAAATCTAACAAGAATATTCACAATTCATATCTATGCACCAAACAAAAGAACATGCAAGTGTAAAAACAGAAACAAAACAACAACAGTAAAACACTACTACAGCTTAAATCATGTATTGACCATCACACAGACATAGCAGAAGACTTCAACACCCAGCTCTTAGCAGTAGACATGTCATTCAGAGAAAAACTGAACAGAGAAATGCTGGAGCTAAGTGACACTATAAAATGAATGGACCTAACAGATAATTAACAGAATATTTCACCCAAACACAAAATAATTTATCTTCTCAGCTTCTCATGAAACTTTCTTCAAAACTGACCACATACTTGGATACAGAGGAAGTCTCAATAGGTATTGAAATAAAACCCCACAGCCTGTCTACCACCAACACAGATTAAAACCAGATAGGTGAAACAACAGAAAGCTTACAAATGCATGAAAACTAAACATGAATGAATGAAAAGCTGAATTAAAATGGATGGATGTTAAAAAGGAAATTTAATTTTTTTAGGATTAAATGAAAATGAAAACATGTCATACCCAATTTATGGGACACAATGAACAGCAGTTGGAAGAAGCAAGTTCATTGTAGTAAGTGGCTATGTAAAAAAGAAAAGATATACATAATACTACAAAAAGTACAAAAAAATTAATGATATGAAAATTAGTTCTTTGAGAAAATAAAGAAATCTAAAAGAAATGCATAAATTTTTGATGTATACCTTTTAACAAAGTTAAATCATGATCAGCTAAACAATTTAAACAGACCTATCAACCCTAATGAAATAGAAGCAGTAATGAAAAGTCTAACAACCAACAAAAACAAAACAAAACAAACAAACAAACAAAAAAACAAAATACAAAAAACAAACCAACAAAAAGAAACATTAAGGCCAGATAGGTTCAACAGAGTTTTCTACAAGAATTTTAAAGAATTAATGGCAACACTCTTCAACGTGGTTCTGTAAAATAGAAAGAAAAGAAGCATTGCCTAATTCATTTTACAAGGCCAAAAAAGAGAATTACAAATAAATATATCTTATGAACAAAAATGTAAAATTTCTCAATAAAATACTTGCAAACAGAATACAAGAACACACCACAAAGAACCACCATGATGAAAAAGGTTTCATTCCAAAGGTACAGGAGTGGTTCAACATACATAAGTGGAATAAATACATTCCATCAGATAAATAGACTAGAAGACGAAAATCAAATGATAATCTAATACTATGCAGAAAAAGCCATTGACAAAATCCAACATCCCTGAATATAGAAGCCCTGGAGAGACTAGGTATATAAGGGGATACACAATAAAGCTAACATCAAACGAAACAAAGAGAAAATTTAAGCATTTCCACTAAAATCAGTATTCAGTAGCATATATTCATCCATCCATCCATTCATTCATTTGCTTGCATATGTATATGCATAACTGCTTTTTCAAGTAGGAGGTTGCGTATATGTGCAGCTGTATAAGAACCTGTATGCATATGCATGGGGAGTTCAGAGGAGAATCTTAAGTGTCATTCCTCAGGGGAAATCACCCTACTCTTTTTGTAAATTTATTTATTTTTTATGTTAATCACAGGATATTTACTTTGTATCCCAGCCATAACCCCCTCGTTCATTCCCTCCCAATCCCACCCTTCCCCCTTCATCTTCTCCCTGCCCCTTTCCAAGTGCACTAATAGGGGAAGACCTCCTCCCCTTCCATCTGACCCTAACTTATCAGGTCTCTTCAGGACTGGCTGCAATGTCCTCTTCTGTGGCCTAGCAAGGCTGCTACTCCCTTGGGGGGAACAGGGACTATTTCTGACATGAAGTCAATGGCGAGCTCTTCAACCTACTCGTTTTAAAGACAGGGTCTCACACTGTTATCAAACTGAGCAATTCAATTAGGTCATGCAGCCCTACTTGCCAGTGTCTGCCACTACCCCAAGCATTGAAAGCACAGGTGCAGGCAGACATATTTGACTTTGTATGTGGCTGCTCATGCTGAGCACTCTCACCTACTGAGTAACCTCCCCAGCTGCTCATACGTTTTATAATTTATCTTTAAATTAACATACAAATTAACAGATTCCATTATGCCATTTGTATATATGCTTTCTTTTGATGATACTCCTTCCACACTCCTTTTTTCCCCCTTACCCTTACTTATACCCTCCTGCCCCAGAAGACTCCTCCCTGTTTTCCACTTTCATGTCTCATGTATGCTATTACCCTGCTCACTGTAGTGCTAGCCTCCCCATCATGTCTCATGTAGGTTATTACCGTGTCCACTGCAGTTCCAGCCTCACCATCATGACTCATGTGATCTATTACCCTGTTCACTGCAGTTTCCAAATACAACCACAAGTCTATTCAAGGCATTGCTGCTAAAATTATGTTCATCATCATACTTCAACCTCCACAGTCTTTCAATCCCAAGTTTTCACCATCCACTCTAATGGAAATTTTGGTTACTTTGTATGTTTTGTAAAAATGCTTTTGCTATATTCCCAATTGTGTAGTTTTAGATGGGCTATAATTTGTCCAGACCTGTTAATTGTTACATGCAGTGTGTGATCTTTGCCAGCTGGTGATGGATTTCACATGCCACATGGAGAAGGGCATGGTCTAGGACTCTGAGAATATAAATATGACGCCAAAAAAGAGATGGTAGGATGTTCTGTAGAGTTTGGTGTTGGTGTGTGGCATGGAGCAGTTTGGACAGACAGATAGACCAGAGAAGGCGTGGTAGTTTGGGGCAGACAGATGAAGAGAAACTCTTCATGGTGCAGCAGAGTGGAGGAGCCTGCTAGCTATGTCTGAGGAAGGGGTCTGGGCCTCCTCTCCACTAACCTTTTCTCTCTCTTACTTCATGTTGAGCAAGTTGGTGGAAGGGAGGTAGAGGCCTAAACACCCCAAATAAAGGATAGTTTTAAACACTGGTGGCTTTCCACTGCAATCCACAACTCCACTTAAACTTATTTCCAAAATATGTCATAGAAAACCAAGCCAAGCCTGGGGAACTTGATCTTATCACATCCCCTGCTAGGATTTACTGTTCTCCCTAAGGAAGTCCAACCTGCAGCCCATCATAGGCTTTGATGCCAGTGAAGCCCTCCTAATGCAAGTCCTTTCATGCTTTTTTCCCTTTTTCTTTTTTTCCCATTGCTGTGGGCATGCATCCATAGGTGAATATATAAGTTTAAGTGCATGTTTCCGTATATTTGTATGTAAGTGCAGGCGCACATGTACCACAACACACATCTGGATGGCAGAGGGCAACCTTGAGCATCAGTTCTCACCGTATAGCTTGTTCAATACACAGTTTCTTGCTTGCCTCTGAATCTTTACCTCCACCTTCCTGGGTGTGTGCTAGAATCACAGAATCATACTCCTGCAACTGGATTCACATGTGTTCTAGCGATATGAGCCAGGTCCTCAAGTTTGAACAAAAAGCTCTTTAAGCACTCAGCATACTTACTTTCACATTACCCACTTAGCCTAGCTCTCTTGGCTAGCATTGTCTATCTAAAATCTGAACACATTCCTAACTTGAATTTCAAAATCCTCCCAAATCTGATTTACTGCTTTTGGACAAGAGTAAAGACAAATAATAAATAAACACGTAAATAAATGACATAGTTAAAATTGTTTTATTTATTTATTTATTTATTTTGTAAATTATCTTCAACCCAGACCTTCAGGTTTCTGTCAAGATCCTCTTTTAAGAGTCTAATGATAAGCAAAGACTGTGGCTGAAGCATGCTGGGAGATTCTCTTGGGCTTTGTGCAGGTGTGGGATATATTTAGTCACATACAAACATACAGCAGAAATGTCCACCTTCATTAACACAGTTTCTCATCTCTAAAAGGTATAAGTGTCTCTCGGTGGGAGAAGACATCTTTCTGCCTCTGCTGATAGCAGGCATCCCTCTCGTGCAGAAAGAAAGCTCAAAGAACATTAGTTAAAACCTGAATTCAGGGACAGGAGCTAATTATTGCAAGTATTTCTTCTCCCTTTGGTATTTTCCTTTATTAATGCTGAAGCTTAATCTTGGTTGGCTTGCTCATCTCTGGCTTCATTATAACACAATGATAAAAGTCTGATTCCACATCAAATAAGACTACCTCAAAATCCCAACAATGCTTACACCTTAATCCTCTTAATCAATGACAAGTGACACATTTCCATGTCATACAGTAGCATGGTTTTCAAAACAGCTGCTTTTAAATACGAAAATTAAAAAAAAAATGTTTGAAGGAAAATCAATATGTGATGTTTTACATTTTCCAAAGAAATACTCTATTGTGGGCTGAGGGAATAGATTAGTGTATCAGAGTACATTCTGAGCAAGATGAGGACCTGACTTTGAATCCTTAGAAACCACATAAAAACCACACACACATACAAATGTACACACACACATATATGTACATATTTAATGTATATATGTATGTCCGCATACACATATGCTGTCTAGCACAGAGGGGAGCAAGAACAGGAAGATGACTAGGCTTTGCTGCCTGCCAGCCTTAGCTGTAGGGGCAATGAGGCTTTTTCTCAAGGGAGTAGTCATGAGATAAGATGGCTGACAACACCCTTCATCCTTCAACCCCATATACCTTCACAAGTAAATGTAGCATTACTGTACAAAGACATCAGCATCAATGAGGGGCAATTTAATTGTCAAGCGTTGTAGTGAAGTAAAAAGTTAGCTTTTAAGGCTTTTCTGCAAATGTGTGTGGTGATGCTGAGAAATTGGTACCTTTCTTTATCTCATCTTTTTGTTTTGCTGTTAACAGGAATGCAGAGGCAAGGGCTAGAGCTCTAGCTCTCAGAACAGTTTAAGTAAATGTTTTGTGGGCCATTATGTTTTTCACATTCACTTTAATCATTTTTCTTAAAGATTTTGTTTTATTTTTAGGTGTGTGTGTGTGTGTGTGTGTGTGTGTGTGTGTGTGTGTGTACAGGTATAGCACCCGTGGAAGGCAGAATTATTACATCTGCTAGAGCTGGAATTTCATGCAGTTGTGAGCTGTCTGACTTGGGTGCCGAGAATCAAGCTCAGGATTTCTAAAGGATCAATGATTTCTCTTAAGCAGTGACTAAGTTCTACAGCGTAGCTATCTCATATACTTTAACAAACATTGGAAACAATTCCAAACTCCAAAATGTGTGTATGCATAAGACAATAAAACATTGAAAAAAACAGTTTGTAATATGAAACTTCATTAAATACATGACATATAATAAATAACTGCTTTATTCTATGTCTAGCCAACAAAAGCAAAAATGATGAAATCATTTGCATTTGCAAGAGAAATGTCAGTATCTGTTGTAGGATCTGTAATTTACATTACTGACAGTGGGTCTTGTTGGGGTCTGGTTTCTTTGTATCAGAAAATAAAGGTAATGATATCAAATGAGGATTGGTCCTTACTATTTTCTTTCCTTTCTCCATGTGACACTGGATGTCCACTTGAAGAACAGGTGTCTCTGCCTCTAAGTCACCAAGATGAAGTCCTTTATATCTTCATCCCAGGTTCCCATCTAAGTTCTGAACTCTTACCTTGACATGGAAGAAGATGCTTTTATCTCTCTCAGAACCAAGTCACATCGGCACAGTGTATCCTAGTGTCTAAGACACATGGCCAGTTACAAAGTTGGACTCTATTAATTAAAGGTAGAAACAGATGTACAGGTAGCTGGTAAGTCTACTGAAACTTCTGTTAAAAACTTATCCTTCTCCACTCATGGAGATAACCTGGAACCCCTGCACTCATGTAGCTCATGGCAGCTCAGTATCCAAGTAGGTTCCACAATAATAGGAACAGGGACTGTCTCTGACATCAACTGATTGGCCTACTCTTTGATCACCTCCCCCTAAGGAGGGAGCAGCCTTACCAGAACACAGAAGAAAACATTTTGCCAGTCCTGATGAGAACTGATAGATTAGGACCAGAAGGAAGGAGATTAAGACCTCCCCTATCAGTGGACTGTGGGAGGAGAAAAGGGAGGAAGCTACGGGGGGGGGGGGGGACACAAAGTGAATAAATTGTAATTAATAAAAATTAAAATTTAAAAAATATTTAAAAATGATCAAACTGCAATGCTCTCTTGCCCTCTTGCCCTCTTACTCTCTCACTCTCCTGCTCTCTCTCCTTGCTCTGTTGGGTACCCCTCCCTTCCTCTTATTATATCTTGTTCTCTCCTTCTCTCTCTGTCTTCATCTTCCTCCAATAAACCTCTTTCATATATATATAAATATATATATATATATATATATATATTTATTTATTTATTCTTGTCAGATGGAAGGGTAGGAAAACCTCCCCTATCAGTGCACTGGGGCAGGGGCATGGATGGAGAAGATGGAGAAGGGGGAGGGAGTGTGGGATTAGGAGGGGAGGAGGGAGGGAGCTACAGGGGGGATACAAAGTGAATAAATTGTACTTAATAAAAATAAAAATAAACTTATTGTTCAAACTTCCCCTAAAAGCTTTTTTAGTTTGTGAACTGTCTCCCTTAGGCTCACATGTTTGAACACTTGATCTCTGGATGCTGACCATGTTTGAGAAGGTTGCTGAACCTTCAATTGGCAGAACATCACTGGAGAGAGCAAGTCACTGGAGGAGAGCCTTGAATTTGCCCAGCCTCGGTTCCAATTACATTCTCATTTCCTGCTGCAGAGTCAATGTGATTAATGTGACTAACTCTCTTCCCCTCCTGCTTCCATACCTGCTTCACCAACAAAACTGTATCCTCCCAAACTGTAATATATAAAAATTCTTCACTTTTTCCAGCATTTTAAGGTTTCCCTAGGTTCACTTTCTATGAAGAGAGCAATAGTGGTGACTTAACTGACTTAGGAGTTATCAGGTGTCCTGTGGCACCTTCCATAAAATAGGGAATAATGAGGCAAAGAGGAAAGCAACATGAGCAAGGACAGATGCTAGCAGGCACCATGCTAGCTGTGACTCAGTTCTTGCCTGCCCCAGTCACAGAGTCTGAGCCTATGCAGTAAAAAAGGTAAAGTATCCCAGAAAGCAGTGGCTTTCAAAAATTTTTGTTAGCATATATTAGTTATGCATAATGACATGTTTCTTGTGACATTTTTCAGAGGTACAAATAATGCACTTAGATCATATTTATTTGACAACTTCAGTTGACAACTCCTCTTCTTCGCACTTATGTTGGCTCTTTCCTCCTCCCAACTAGCTCTCTTTCTTCCTTTGTGTGTGTGTGTGTGTGTGTGTGTGTGTGTGTGTGTGTGTGTGTGTGTTTTGGGGAGGGAGTGTCTGTAAGTTTCACTACTATTAGTGCTGTTTACAGGTGTATGAGTGATGAGTTATTACAGGAACATGGATAATTTACCACTAGCTACAATACTTAAGAAAATGTCTCTCCCTCCCCTAGCAACAATTAACTTCCTAAAGAACACCAGGGAGGGAGGAATGAAGTTTTAAAGACCACGGACACTCTTTAGATCAATAGTTAACAATAGTTAACAATGTGAACCAGTTCCATTCTCGTTTCTGCTTTTCTATAATTATGCTGTCATTGCCAAATCTGATCATTTCTAATATAAACACTAACATACAATGTGCATTTTAGGTACATACATATCACAAATACCACCTAGAGCATACATGCATACTCACAAACTACCAAACATATCCACATACACATCATAAACATACATAACATCTATAACACACACACAAAATACACAAATAACACCAACCTCCCGAAAACACCATAAACAAAACCAAGTACACACTATTTTATACACACACCGTATATTCATAATGCCCACAAGACACACATACATAATACCTACCATATATATATACACACACAAACACACACATAAATGTATAGCTAAACAATTACAATACCTTACATTTTGTTCAAAATATGAATCAGTCAGCCAACTATTTGCCTTGCAAGCTTAAAGACTGGAATTTAATCCATAATACACATGACAACAATTTCAGGCATGATATATATAATTTTATATAATATATTTTATAAAAATGTATATATATAAATATGCTTGAAATCTTACTGCTGAGAAAACAGAGACAGGAAAATCCCTGAGATTCCCTCATCAGAAGGTTTAACCTACTTGGAGAACTCCAGGCCAATAAGAGACCCTGTTCAAAATATAATATGGACAGCTTCTGAGAAAGGGCATTAGAAACTGTCTTCCACAAGGACCAAATATATCTAGGCACAGGGGTCTTTTCTGAGACTGGTACTCTACCAAGGACAAGGTATGGGTAAAACCTAGAACCTCTGCTTGGATGTAGCCCATTGTAGCTCAGTAACTAATTGGTTTCCCATAGTAAGGGGAACAGGGACTATTTCTAACAGGAACTCAATGGCAGGCTCTTTGACCTCCCCACCTCTCAAGGGAGGAGCAGTCCTGCTAGGCCACAGAGGAGGACTTTGCAGCTAGTCCTGAAGATACCTGATAAAACAGGGTCAGATGAAAGGGGAGGAGGTCCTCCCCTATCAGTGGACTTGTAAAGGGGCAGGGAGGAGATGAGGGAGGGAGTGTAGGATTGGGAGAGAAGGAGGGAGCAGGATACAGCTGGGATACAGAGTTAATAAAATGTAACTAATAATAAAATTTAAAAAAAAAAACGGTTAAAAAGGGAAACTGTCTTCTAGCTTACTTATGTACATCTACACACATGTGCATGTACCTTCATAGGTGTAAACATATAGCACACAGAAATGAAAATTTTTGTGCAAGTAAAAAGTTAATTGGTAGAAAAGGCATGAAGAATTTCATTTGTTCCCAGATGTCTTAATGCCTTCCTTGCTTGTCCAAATAACAGAGTACATGCTAATTTGTATGGCCGAAGTAAGGTGATCTACTTATTAAGGCAATGAAGCTGAGTGCTAGATTATAATAATTAACTCCTTGATAATAATTATTTAACCTTAATTCAAATTTATCAGTCACCAGGGCTTAGTTGGCTCCTGATAACCATCACGAACTATTAGTTGGAAGGAGACTCTGAGTACAGGTCATAGAATCCATTTCCTCTGGTTTTATTGTAGTTTCATTACTGAATGACCTTAACACCACCTCATAATTAATTAGAGTCTCCTACATACATATCATGTGACATCACTTATCAGTGACTATTTATTTAGAGAAAGAAATCCAACTACCTTAATAATGACTATAATGTGCAAATGACACAGAGGGCAAGTAAAGCAATTGAAATTAGCTTAGTTTCTAGAAGTTTGGCTGCCTGGCAGCACAGGTGTCCTCTAGGTATGGATTCTGGCAGTGACAGGATGCTCTGCCTTTTAGACTTCAAAAAAAAAAGATATTTCAACATGAGTTAGTATGATTGACAGGTTCTGGGGTTTGCAAGTTTTTAATTCTTAATATCTATTTCCACTTCTTCCAACTTGTGTTTCCTCCTATTTTCAGTCTCTCATATCATTTGGATTCTTTTTACTCTATTCTGCAAAAAGATTTAAAAATCTTTCCAAATGATAAAAAAATTGTGCAGGATATTGATAGAAATATAAAAATTGAAAAAAAAATCTGCCAAAAAAACATACTAAAGGAAATAAGATCATATATCTATAGTAAGTTTTGGGCTGAGTTTTATCTTTATATTGAACTTTCTATAGTCAATAATTCTGAATTTGGAAATACTAAAATAATTATGATATTAATTAAAATATTAACTACCATGAGTATCACATGAACTCAGAAGAAAATTCTGGTTTGAAGCTTGAACGATGTCTTAGTGTGTTAGAGTACTTGCTACTCAAACATTAGCACCTGAATTGGGGTCCAGAACCCACATAAAAAGCTTGGCATAGCTTTACACAACTGTAATTTCAGTGCTGTGGGGGATGGAAACTTGTGGCACACCAGCCCAATGACAAACCAATGAGCCCCAGGTTTAGCCAGTGACCCTGACTCATGGAAATAAGTTGTAGAGAAATTCAGGAAGGCACCAAATGCTTTTTTCTGCCCTCTCCACACACACACACACACACACACACACACACACACACACTCACACACACACACTTACACATGGACAACTAGCCTGCACTCAGGCATACAACACACATTGTTTCTTATTTAAGTGTTAGGCATTTGGACACATCTTATACCCTCAACTTGATTGTTCAATTTCCATCAAATTTCTTCTACCACACTTTCCCTCTAGGGCTGTTGTAGAGTTTGATAAAGCAGCCTTCATAAAGATTCTTACATGCCACGTGTCCTCTTCCTATATAGTTAGGTTTTATTATGCTAACAGAAAAGCCTTCACTAAAACTGTACTAAGACATGTTGCATATCAAAGAACATAATGTCTTCTTTTGTGGTGTGAGGGTTTGAACTGGAGGCCTTGTTCCTGCTGTGAGCCTATGCCATTGAGGTGTGCCTTCAACCTTTGTTTTTGTCAAAAGTACACAGTCAGAAAGCTACATGTCAAGCCATAAATCTCTTCCACACTGCTGGCATTAGCTCTACCCAATAATGGCAATCATCAGACACATACCATGGCTATTGACAAGTATATGTAGGTATGATAAACTTTTGGCCAAAAGTAAGGCATTAACATTTACTATCTGGACCAAGGACAGTCATTAGGTATTTCAGCTGCATGCTTACTTTTTCAAACAATTGATGAGAATAAAATGACAAAATAAAAAACAACAGAAGATATTTGTATTGATTTGAATGAGAATGACCCCTATAAACACTTAGGTTTGAATGCTTAATCACTGGGGAGTGGAACTACTTGGGAAAGATTTGGAGGTGTGGCCTTATTGGAGGCAATGTGTCTTCTCCTCTCTGCTTCTTGCCTGTGGATCAAGATGTAAAGCTCTCACCTATTATCACTCCAGCATCATGCTTGTCTGCATTCTGCCATAATAATCATGGACAAACTCTCTAAAACTATAGAAAACAAGCCTCTAGTTAAACGCATTTTTAAAAAATATGGTTTATCTTGGTAATGGTGTTTCTTCACAGCAATATAACTGAAACTAAGACAATGTTTTCAGAGTAAATCTTGCCACACAACTAACTAACAATCAAGTCTAAAGTTTTCTTGCTGCTGGATCTGGCACAGGTCAAGTGAGCAAATTATCTCTGATTTTGCACAGGAGAAGCTTTGTTTAATGCTACCCATGTATTACCATGTCTGAGGAATGTTGAATTTTAACAACTTTCTCGTTCAGAACGGGACTAGAAAAGAGGAACAACTGTACATATATAAACCTTTATCAGAGTCTTTACAGAACAACCTCTATTTTTAGGTTCTCATACACAAGGCTACCTTCTTGACTAACTCTTCCTATATTCTAGTATTAGAAAAACGAGAGAAGTGCATACCTCAAAGTCTGCTAAAATTATTTAAACTAATTCTGATCCTCTACATCCTATTGCAGTCTTCCATCATTTTTCCATGTCAAGTACAAAAGCTTTACTTTGTTCTTATGTCCTTTGTTTCTTGGTTCACACCTTGAGTGGCTCTATGGAGTAACATGTTGCCTTTTTTTTTTTTTTTGACACTTGAAAGCAACAAACTATCTTTTTTTCCAAATTTTTATATTTTATATTAATTACAGTTTATTCAGTTTGTTTCTCAGCTGTAGCCCCCTCTCTCATTTCCTCCCAATCCCCACCCACCCTCCCTCATCTCCTTACTGCCCCTCTCTAAATCCACTGATAGGGGAGGTCCTCCTCCCCTTCCATCTCACCCTAGTTTATCAGGTATCATCAGGGCTGGTTGTGCTTTCTTCCTCTGTGGCCAGCAAGGCTACTCCTCCCTCAACAAACTATCTTATCTGTGAAAACTACTTCCTGGTTGTTACCCTCATCTTCATGAAGAATACTAAAAATATACATCTTCAAGCCCTTCCCTCAAAAGTCAATTTCTACATGAAACATGCCCAAATCCTTGCCTCTCTAAGACTAAAGATGACCCAGTATGTCTCATCAGGCTTTCTATGGGCCCCATGCATAATCCATGAGAGTTTGCAAAAGCAATGAGCTGTATGGTTGCTTTTCCTACCTCTCTGTCTGACTCCAATGAAATCTTACATAAACACTTACCACCAGAACCTAAAATAACACTTACTCCTAGACCCTCCATATGTTTGTTAAAATGAACTGAATTGGAAAAGAAAAAAAAAAAAACAAAAACAAACAAACAAACAAACAAAAAAACAAGATTACTGACTGTTACAGAATAAACTTTGAAGATATAGAGGAGAAACCAGTTTGGTCTGATGCAACACAGTGAATGTTAAGACAAAAGAGAACACAGGTTACTACAAGACCTCAGAGGATGCACAAAAGACCCTCTACCAATGACAGCTCAAATGCATTTATGTTGGTTTGCTTGTTTGTATGTTATGTGCCTAAATAGTGTAACTATTTAGTAACATCTGTGGGATGTGTACATGTGTGTGAAGCTGTGTATATACACTGTGCATGTGTGAGTAGAGGACAGAGGTCAATGTTAAATATATTTTCCAGCCACTCTTCATATCATGTCTTTGAAATAAAGTTTCTCACTGAACGTGGCGCTTGCTAATTAGGCTAGATGACTGGAAAACAAGCCCCAGTGATTATCCTGTCTCTAAAACCCTAGCCCTGGGATAACAGGCATGCATTGCCATGCTTAGCCTTTATATAAATTCTAGAGCTGAAACTCCAGTCCTCTTACTTGCATAGGAAACATTTTAAACACTGACCTATCTCCTGAACTCTGGTTTATTTTTTGTTGTCAAATTTCAAGAGTACTCTTGCTTTCAACACAGCATATTGATTATTTCACAAAAGACTTAAGCTTAATAACTGAGTGAAAATTAGCCTCAAACCTATAGATTTGAAGGATTTTATTATTGAACTGAAGAGTACAGTATGTTTACAAAGATGAGGGAAATTATTGCACCGATTGAGTTTCTTCTCTTGGATTCCAGTTCTTACCATCATACTCTCTCACCCAGTGTTTGTTCCCTCTGCTTCTGTTGTCACAGTTTCATCCTGGCCACATGACTTCCTCCAAGCAGTGATGAACTGTCTGCTTTAAAGCTCCAACTTGTCCATTACTATTCCATCTTGGGCAAGTTATTTAATTCCCTAAACATGTCTCTCTTCAGTAAGCTAATACTAATAGATAATGTTAAGCTAGTCAGTCTACACAATATAAGCCCTGTACACAGCAAGAGCTTCAACTAAATCTTATACACTGCCACTGATGTCTTTGAAATGTATCCCACTCATCTCTTTACACTCATCTGTACACATGTATCAGATCGGTCTTCCCCACAGCACCTGACATATAACTCTAACCATATTCAGAGTTTTCCTTCAGAAAAATTTCAGGATTTCATAAATTGAAGTTTGAACTCTTTAGTAATGAGAGCATACCCTGTGAATGTTCTCCTGATGAAAGCTGCACTTTCTTTCTAGTTGCAGAAAACCTACAGACAAGTGCTCTGGATTTAAACATGCTTTTGTTTTTATTCCAAGTGTAGGCTTTGGGATTTAGACATGTTGTTCACAGCACCAAACTACTTGCCTCATGCAGTCTCTGAGAAAGACCCTTTGCTAGCTTAAGATTGTTTAAATCTGAGGACTCTGTTACATACACACATATATACATACATACTCACATACACACACAGCTGTCAACACCTGCACACATACATACATACATATACACACAGATAATTATAACTGAAAACATGTGCAAAAGGAAAATGTGAGGGTGTCTTAGGGCAGCTATTAATGAAATGACCAGGGGGCTGCTACTACCCAGTTCTCTCAGCTTGCTTGTCCTAGGGGGCTGTAGGTCACACAGTTATTTTCAAAGCTTTGGGCTAGACGACACTCTCCATCTTTTTAGGGAAGTGTCTGTAATATGCCGTTTCTGTTACTCAACAGGAAAAGAGAAAGAATCGTGTGATGTTAGTTTTAAACCATCCATTTGCCACAGCCTAGAGTGACCTGGAAAGAGAGGCCTGGTTGAGGAGTTGTTTGGATGAGGTTGGCCTGTGTGCACATCTGTGGGAAGTTGTCCATGGCTGGTTCAGTAGGGCCTGCCCTAGACAAAGGAAAGCCAATCAAGAACAAGCAACAAGGATCTCTTCTCTCTTCTCTTGATGGTGAACATGATGTTTGAAGAGTCTGACTGAGTTTCCTGCAATGACTGGCTTCACCCAGGAACCGTAAGCAGAATAAAGCCTTTCCTGAACTCAGCTGCTTTTGGTTGGAATATAGTCCCAGCATCATAAATGAAACCAAAACAAATGGCAGACTTCTGGATGACCTTTTTGTGAACTCAGCATGATGGGGAGATGGAGGACTTCTGAGGAGCTCACTGCCCTGAGGTGGCCCTATTTACATGACAGGTGACTGGAATATAGAAGAGTAAGTGAACTATTTAGTAACAAATGTCTCTACAACCTAATGTAAAAACTGTTCCTAAAAATCTTCTGGACTTCTGCGGCTTGATTTCAGGGACATCAGAGATCATAATCTGTAAGAAAATTCTAAAAGGAAGAGAGCTCCTAACAAGAAAACATCCCATGATTTTACAAGCATTACATAAAGTGATTCCTTTCTATCTTATTGGCTAAATATAGAAAATAATTTGGATTCTTTTTCAGTTTTACTCAGCATATCTCCTGTTTCTCAGGAATGAAGCTTTTAGGAGTTTAAATCTTCTCTCAGTGATTTAGGAATCATCTCCAACTGAAAATGAGGAGTAAATCCTTGAATAATTACTCATCATAGGTCCAATGGGTAAACGATGAACTAAATTTTCCTCAAGTCCTTCTAGATGACTCCTCAGTCTCTCATTTAGCAATGTTGGGGAGATAACATAGTTGGTAAAGTGCTTATTGCACAAACAAGAGGGTCTGAATTCAATTTTCAAACCACATAAAAAGCTCTGCATTTGTGATCCCAGTGCTGAAGAACTGGAGACTGGTATATCTCTAGGGTTCACAGAGCAGCCAGCCTAGCCTACTTGGTAAGTTGCAAGCCACTAAGAGATCCTGTCCCAGAAAGAAAGAAAGAAAGAAAGAAAGAAAGAAAGAAAGAAAGAAAGAAAGAAAGAAAGGAAGGAAGGAAGGAAGGAAGGAAGGAAGGAAGGAAGAAAGAAAGAAAGAAAGAAAGAAAGAAAGAAAGAAAGAAAGAAAGAAAGAAAGAAAGAAAGACAGGGGGAAGTACACAGTGCCTGAGGACCAACACCTCAGGTCATTGGTGCACACATGCATGTGCACATGCCTCTCCAACATATATAAAAATTTGTGTAGATGTGTTCTTGTCTGACAACCAGCATATAAGAACTCCTGTATGTATTCACATGTGGAACTAGATTATTGTTTAAGACTGAGGGAGCTGGTGAAGATGTGTGTACAAGACGTTATAGAAACTTCTAAAAGGTCAAGCAATGAAAGGGACAATCAGTTCACTAGCTGAGCATAAAAGCAAGCCTTTATAAGTATTCTTAATACAAGTAATACTGAAGAGAAATGTAAACTTTCCATTTTTGGTAAAGTTCTAAGCCTTAAAAGGATGTTCTTGATTTTGTCCAATTATCTGTCTTCCCTGAATACAGCTGTCTCCCATCTGAACTTATCTTTCCTTTTCCATGCCCCACAGAATAAAACATGACCCCTTAGGGAAGCCACCTCAATGGAATCAACTTGCTTCTGTTCTTTCCAGCTGTCATGATGAACATAAGCTTCTAAATCAACCCTGAGGTGCATTGAGCCAAGGCAGCTAAAGCCTAATCATGTGACTGCTCCTTTTTCTGCTTGATGGTGGAGTCAGCTTTTAAAATAATGCTCCCCTTCATTTCTTATTCTCCATCTTTAGCGCCACTGCCAACTGCACTTTCCATTTCACAGGAAGTTTGGTCTATTCCAATTTTCCACGTCTCTGACTCTACTCCCACAGTTACAGTTGGGATCCTGGGCTGCACTAATATCTCATACTTGTTGGCACTGAAGAGATCAATGTTACAAAGTGCTGCATGTTTTATAGATCAGCAACTGCATGCATACAAGCACGGTGATATTTGAACCATTGAAGTGTCTTATGTTACACAAACCAGAGGCCAAAAAAGAGAGTTATTGCCTACGGCTACATTTCTGAAAATGACATTTATTTTTAGCAACTCAGCAATGTGTTGACATTTGGGTTCATAATGTTGTTGTTTGTCATATCTCAGAGTCTGAGATATGGGGACTTAAGTTTGACTCTCAGAAGTCACTTTTTAAGAAGTCTGGATTGGTACTGACTGCTTGTGATTCTAGAAATAGGAAGGCAAAGATAGGAGGATGTTTGGGTTTCAGTGGCATGTCTAATGGGGGAGGTCTAAGCTACAAAGAAACTCTGAGTGCCTGAGAAATGACACTAAAGTATATCCTCAGGCCTCTGTAATGCAATGTAACACACATCAGTACACATGAACACTGATGTATGCACACATATAAATATGCACATGCAGACAAATTAAAAATATCCTGTACTTCCACAGTATTAGGGTTTGGAGACAGGAACTAAGATTCACACATAACTACTATTTGCATCCATTCATTTGGTATCTCAGAAACATTTCAACAGCTCTTATATTACCTTTGAAATTCCTTTAATGATTTCTCTTCCCATACAGGCAAAGAAGTCTTCATACAGGGAAATGACTTTGTGTCTTGAATTCTTACACAGTAAGTCATATTCTTGAGCTTTAAACCTGGGCCTCCAAGATTCATAAACTTGCCCTAAGTTCCAGTTTCATGATATTTAAAAACCAGAGGCACATATTGTGGTATGTAAGTACTTAAAGAAATAGGAAAGCATTATTCAAAGAATAAAGATGGAAACATCTTAAATACGGAGTGGAAATCCACCAGGGTCAAGGAAGAAGGGAGACATCTCTACCAGCAGCAAATAAATTGGTGCTTAAAATCTGAAGTTGCTAGCTTCAAATTCTAAATTCCCCTAGTGTGCCTTGCCCTTCTTGAAGTTTGAGGATTGAAGAAATACCTATTGAATAGCTACAATAGATTAGAACCTTGTGTTTCACAAGTTTTTTTTGCATTTAACCTTGATAACAAACAAAGAAGACTACCTATTTTTTCATTCCTGAAGTAGGAACAACAAATTCAGAGTGAAAAATGAGACATGCCAGTTATATAAATAAACCAGTTCTGGGTATAGATATATTTGCCTTCCAAAACCGTCAGTTTACAGTATTGAAGCTGAGCTGAGAAAGAGTCTGCATACCTGGTCTTCCATTATAAAGCTAGAAAAGGAGGGAAGATTTCTACCTATATGTGTCTGTTTCATTCTTTACCAGCTTTCAGCTAAGCTTTACAAACTCCTTTGGCTAGTTTATCAAAACTAGAACCAAACTATTTAACAACAATGACAAAAAAAGATATGCATTCATTAAGACAGAAGTATTTTGTATTAAAACTGTACAGGTGATTAATGCTTACCATACCAAACCACACCACAACATTCCACACTGCAATGCATCTTTATTTAAAAAGACCCCTATCTTCCTGAAATTCCCACCAACAATAATTCCTTCAAATGGTAGTTTGAAAAATGATAAATACATATATGAAAATTTGATAGATTGTTGATACAAGATTATAGATGATTACACAGGTCCATACTAGATAGTTAAAAGATAGATAATAAATAGACAGATAGATAGATAGATACACATACATACATATACACACAGACATACATCAATATTTGATAGATAGATATATGATATATAGATGATAGGCAAATAGATAAAAAATAATAGGAAGATGATAGAGAGGTGATAGATAAATATGATGATAGAGAGATAGATGAAATTAATAATAAACAAAATATAAATTAATTGGCATAAGCATTTATTCTTTAATGTACTTCCATTGCTATGTAAAACCATTTCCATATACTCATATCTTAAGCCCTGTTTATAATTTCTGTAATTAGCAAACACACAGTCTTAAGTACTGTCAGCAACCACTGAACAGGTGGGACGTTAAAAGGGCGCTGACAGTCATCACATGCACACCACATCCTCTGAGTTTGTAAAATCCAAACTGTATGTGAGTCTTAAAAAACATAAAATCGGGGAGGGGCAAGATGGCGGCGCCGGGAGGACTCTCATTCTGAGCAGCAGCACAGCAGGATCAGCACAGTGAACAGCAATCAGAACTCTCGGCCATAAAACACAGCCATTGTGTTTCCCAGGTGAGAGGATACCCCACGGTGGGGGATTCAATCAGCTTTTAACTCACCTGGCTAAACCGCGGAAGAGATCCCGGTTCCACCAGAGGCTTGGGTGCCGGCAACCACCCCCAGCCCCAGCCCAGAGCCACAAGCCAGTGTCTCTGGTCACGGTCCCAGACTGAACCTAGGGCACCACACTATCAGAGACTGGAATTTTCAGTCGAGAGATAACCCCAGGGTACAGGAAACGATTGGGACCGGCCTTAGGTCACCCATACATCCCCTGGAAAAGACTTGGGCGGGTTCCACGGGCACCCCAGGAGCCAGCCCAGAGCCAGAGCCGGGGACCCAGGTTCCGGCACAGAGCCCTGCCTGCCTGCGCGCCTGATTCGCCACCGGAGATAGAAACAGCAGGTCTGATCTCAGAGCACTCAGCTCACCCCCAACCTGAAAAGGTCCCCGGAAAATTACCCAGCTTAGGGAGCCACTCAGGCTCCCAAAAGCCGCAAAGGCAGACACAGGCAGTTTCTGCGCACCAGACAGCTGGCAGAGACTGAGCCGCCATCACACAGCTGTGCTCCAGGCACAGGCAAATTTCTGTGGCCAGCCAGCTGGCGGACACTGAGCAGTGTGCACCAGGGCAAAAAAAAGACACTAGGAGTCCGTGTCTCCAGAGAATCCACGGGGAAGGAAGGAAACTTTACTGATCTAAATCACCCAATCCTTCCCTAGAAAAAGTCTAGCAGTCTAGTGGGGCCAAGGCGCCAGCACTCAGCTGTGCTCCAGACACAAGCACAAACAGTTGAGGCGCGCCTGGTGTCAAACTGGGTCACAGCAGCTGATCATTAAATTTACAACAAGAAACCCAGAAACAGGGCAGCTGCCCTCAGGACTTCCCTGGGTGAGAGGAGAACCCTCTCGACTAACAAAGAACACAGTTACCACTCAGGTCTATATCCCTGAGGTGAGCAACTCCTGAAGAAACACCAGCCATCCAGGGACTATACCCAAAAAGCTGAGAAGACATCCTTCAGGAAAAACCAGCTTTCTGCAAAGGGGATTCTCTCCACCACAGGATCCCCAGGAACCACCAGAAAATAACCCCAAACTCCTAAGATAACACAATGGGTAGAGGCCAGCATAAAAGCTCAAGCAACAAAAGACAGAGCAATATGGCATCTCCAGAACCCAGTTACCCAGGGGCAAGTAGCCCTGGACACCCCACCATAACTGAAATCCAAGAAGATGACCTAACAAGTATGCTCATGAAGATGATAACAGAGGAAACAAATAAGATTCGTAAAGACATAGAGGAAGATAAACTCAAACAGAATATTGCCATCCATAAAGAAATAGAGGAAGCTGCAGCCAAACAGTTTATGGCCTTTAGAAAGGAAATGCTTAAAACACTGAATGAAATGATAGAAACAGAGTTGAAGGAACTAAAAGAAAAAAAGGAAAGTACAATCAGACAGGTGAAGGAAGTAAACAAATCAACTCAAGACCTGAAGATAGAATTGGAAAAATTAAAGAAAACACAAATGGAAAAAATAATGGAAAGGAAGAATCTAGGGAAGAAAACAGGAACTACAGAGGTAAGCATAACCAACAGACTAAAAGAGATGGAAGAAAGAATCTCAGGTGTAGAAGATACAATGGAAGAAATCGATGTATCTGTCAAAGAAAATGTTAAATCCGAAAAATTCCTGACACAGACTATCCAAGAAATGCAAGACAATATGAAAAGACAAAACCTAAGAATAATAGGTATAGAGGAAAAAGAAGACTCCCTTCTCCAAGGCCCAGAAAATATTTTCAACAAAATCATTGAAGAAAATTTCCCCAAGCTAAAGGAGAGGCCAATTAGAATACATGAGGCCTACAGAACACCCAACAAATTTGACGAGAAAAGAAAATCCTCCCGCCACATAATAATCAAAACAGTAAGTATACAGAACAAAGAAAAAATACTAAAAGCTGCAAGGGAAAAAGGCCAAGTAACATATAATGGCAAACCCATTAGAATCACACCTGACTTTTCAACAGAGACTATGAAAGCCAGAAGGGCCTGGACAGATATCATGCAGACCCTAAGAGAACACAGATGTCAGCCCAGGCTACTATACCCAGCAAAACTCTCAGTCCTCATAGATGGAGAAAACAAGATATTCAATGACAAAAACAAATTTCAACAATACCTACAAACAAATCCAGGATTACAGAAGACACTGGAAGGGAAAATACAACCCAAGAAAGCTAGCTACATTCAAGAAAACACAGGAAATAAATAACCTCACTTCAGTGAAACAAAAAGCAACCAAGCACACAACCTGATGACCACAGCCAACATCAAAATCAAGAGATCTAACAGCCACTGGTCATTAATCTCTCTCAACATCAATGGACTCAACTCTCCAATAAAAAGACACAGATTAACAGAATGGATACATAAACAAAACCCAGCAATCTGTTGCATACAAGAAACACACCTAAGACACAAAGATAGACACTACCTGAAGGTAAAGGGTTGGAAGACGACTTTCCAAGCAAACGGACCCAAGAAGCAAGCAGGAGTAGCCATTCTAATATCTGATAAAATAGACTTTCAACCAAAATTAATCAAAAGAGATGGGGAAGGACACTTCATACTCATCAAGGGAAAATCCCACCAGGAAGACATCACAATCCTGAACATCTATGCCCCAAATACAAGGGCACCCACATTTGTGAAAGAAACATTGATAAAATTTAAAGCACATATAGATCCACACACATTAATAGTGGGAGACTTCAACACCCCACTCTCAACAAAGGACAGGTCAACCAAACAGAAATTAAACAAAGAAACAATGTCTCTGACAGAGGTCATGAATCAAATGGACCTAACAGACATTTACAGAACTTTACACCCAAACACAAAAGAATTTACCTTCTTCTCAGCACCTCATGGAAACTTCTCCAAAATAGACCACATAGTGGGTCACAAAGCGAGCCTCAACAGATACAAGAAGATTGAAATAATCCCATGTATCTTGTCTGATCACCATGGAATAAAGCTGGACCTCAACAATAACAGAAATAACAAAAAGCCTACACACACATGGAAACTGAACAACTTGTTACTAAATGACAGCTGGGTCAGGGAAGAAATAAAGAAAGAAATTAAAGTCTTTCTAGAAATCAATGAAAATGAAGACACAACATACCCGAACTTGTGGGACACAATAAAAGCAGTGCTAAGAGGAAAGTTCATAGCACTAAGTGCCTTCAAGAAGAAATTCGAGACAGCTCATTCAAGCACCCTAATGGCTCACTTAAAAACCCTAGAAAAAGAAGGAGCAGACACACCAAGAAGGAGTAGACGGCTGGAAATAATCAAACTCAGGGCTGAAATCAATCAATTGGAAACAAATAAAACAATTCAAAGAATCAATGAAACCAAGAGCTGGTTCTTTGAGAAAATCAACAAGATCGACAAACCCTTAGCCAGGCTAACTAAAAGGCAGAGAGACACCACCCAAATCAACAAAATCAGAAATGAAAAGGGGGATATAACTACAGACACTGAGGAAATCCAAACAATCATTAGGACTTACTTCAAAAGTCTATATGCCACAAAATTTGAAAATCTAAATGAAATGGACAATTTTCTTGATCGATTTGACTTACCAAAGCTGAACCAGGACCAGGTAAATCAACTAAATAGACCTATATCTCCCAAAGAAATAGAAGCGGTCATCAAAAGTCTCCCATCCAAAAAAAGCCCAGGACCAGATGGCTTCAGCGCAGAATTCTACCAGACCTTCAAAGAAGAGCTAACACCAATTCTCTTCAAACTATTCCACAAAATAGAAACAGAAGGAATATTACCAAATTCATTCTATGAAGCCACAGTCACCTTGGTACCTAAACCTCACAAAGACTCAACAAAGAAAGAGAATTTCCGGCCAATCTCCCTTATGAACATTGATGCAAAAATACTTAATAAAATACTTGCAAACCGAATCCAAGAACACATCAAAGATATTATCCACTATGACCAAGTAGGCTTCATCCCAGGTATGCAGGGGTGGTTCAATATACGGAAATCCATCAATGTGATCCACCATATTAACAAACTGAAAGAAAAAAACCACATGATAATCTCCCTAGATGCTGAAAAAGCCTTTGACAAAATCCAACATCCATTCATGTGCAAAGTATTGGAGAGATCAGGGATACAAGGCACATATCTAAACATAGTAAAGGCAATATACAGCAAGCCTATAGCCAACATCAAACTGAATGGAGAGAAACTTAAAGCAATCCCACTGAAATCAGGGACAAGACAAGGCTGCCCACTCTCTCCATATCTCTTCAACATAGTGTTGGAAGTCCTTGCTAGAGCAATAAGACAGTTGAAGGAGATCAAGGGGATACAAATTGGAAAGGAAGAAGTCAAATTATCACTATTTGCAGATGATATGATAGTATACGTGAGTGACCCCAAAAACTCTAAGAGGGAACTCCTACAGCTGATAAACACATTCAGCAAAGTGGCAGGATACAAAATTACCTCAAAAAAATCAGTAGCCCTCCTATATACAAAAGACAAAAGGGCTGAGAAAGAAATTAAGGAAACAACACCCTTCACAATAGCCACAAATGACATAAGGTACCTCGGAGTAACCCTAACCAAGGAAGTCAAAGACTTGTATGAAAAAAATTTCAAATCTCTGAAGAAAGAATTAGAATAAGATATGAGAAGATAGAAAGATCTCCCATGCTCATGGCTTGGTAGGATTAACATAGTAAAAATGGCCATCTTACCAAAAGCAATCTACAGATTCAATGCAATGCCCATCAAATTACCAACACAACTTTTTACAGACCTGGAAAGGAAAATTCTCAACTTCATATGGAATAACAAGAAACTCAGAATTGCTAAAGCAATCCTCTACAATAAAAGATCTTCTGAAGGTATCTCCATCCCTGATCTTAAGTTGTACTATAGAGCAACAGTTTTAAAAACTGCATGGTACTGGCGTAGAAACAGAATGGTGGATCAATGGAACCGAACAGAGGACCCAGAAAAAAACCCACACACTTATGGACACCTGATCTTTGACAAAGACGCCAAAACCATACAATGGAAAAAAAGATAGCATCTTCAACAAATGGTGTTGGTCTAACTGGATGTCTACATGTAGAAAAATGAAAATAGATCCATACTTGTCACCCTGCACAAAACTGAAGTCCAAGTGGATCAAAGACCTCAATATAAAACCAGACACATTAAATCGGCTTGAAAAAAAAGTGGGAAATACCCTAGAACTCATTGGTACAGGAGAAAACTTCCTGAACAGAACACCAACAGCACAGGCTCTAAGAACAACAACCAAAAATGGGACCTCATGAAACTGAAAATCTTCTGTAAAGCAAAGGACACCGTCATCAAAACAAAGAGACCGCCTACAGATTGGGAAAGAATCTTCACCAACCCTTTATCTGACAGAGGACTCATATCCTTTATATATAAAGAACTAAAGAAGCTGAAAAGCAGCAAACCAAGTAATCCACTTAAAAAATGGGGAACAGAGCTAAACAGAGAATTCTTTGTAGAGGAATACCGAATGGCAGAGAAGCACTTAAAGAAATGCTCAACCTCACTAGCCATTAGGGAAATGCAAATCAAAACAACCCTGAGATTTCACCTTACACCCATCAGAATGGCCAAGATCAAAAACTCAAGTGACAACACATGCTGGAGAGGTTGTGGAGAAAGGGGAACCCTCTCCACTGCTGGTGGGAATGTAAACTTGTACAACCACTCTGGAAATCAATCTGGCGCTTTCTCAGACAACTAGGAATAGCACTTCCTCAAGATCCAGCCATACCACTCCTGGGCATATATCCAAAAGAGGCTCAAGTACACAAAAAGGACATTTGCTCAACCATGTTTGTAGCAGCTTTATTTGTAATAGCCAGAAGCTGGAAACAACCCAGATGCCCCTCAACTGAAGAATGGATGCAGAAATTGTGGTACATCTACACAATGGAATATTACTCAGCAATGAAAAATAAGGAAATCATGAAATTTGCAGGTAAATGGTGGGATCTGGAAAGGATCATCCTGAGTGAGTTGTCCCAGAAGCAAAAAGACACACATGGTATATACTCACTCATATAGACATACAACATAGGACAAACCCACTAAAACCTGTGCATCTAAAGAAACTAAGCAAGAGAGAGGACCCTAACTAAAATGTCCAATCCCCATCCAGAAAGGCATAGAGGATGGACATCAGAAGAAGAAGAAAACAGGAAACAACCTAGGAACCTACCACAGAGGGCCTCTGAAAGCCTCTGCCCTTCAGACTATCAAAGCAGATGCTGAGCCGGATGGGCAACTGTTGGGCAGGTGAATGGAATTTTAGGTAAGAACTGGGAAATAGTAAGAGCTGGAGAGGACAGGGTCTCCACAAGGAGAGCAACAGAACAAGAAAATTTGAACATAGGGAACTTCCCAGAGACTCATACTCCAACCAAGGACTATTCATGGAGATAACCTAGAACCCCTGCACAGATGTAGCCCAGGGCAGTTCAGAGTCCAATTGGATTACATAGTAATGTGAAGAGGGACTGTCTCTGACATAATCTGATTGGCCTGCTCTTTGATCACCTCCCTCTGGGGGGGGGGGGGAGCAGCCTTACCAGGCCACAGTAGAGGACAATACAGCCACTTTTGATGTGAACTGACAGACTAAGATCAGAAAGGAGAGGAGAACCTCCCCTATTAGTGGACTTGGGGAGTGGCATGCAAGCAGAGGGAGGAGGGAGGGTGGGATTGGGAGGAGAGGAGGGAGGGGCTTATGGGGGATGCAGAATGCATGAAGTGTAATTGATGAAAAATTTAAGAAAAAAGGGAAAAAATAATTTAAGAACCTTAAATGACTTTCAAAATTGGAAGAAAACATGGAGTTAGTCTATTGGCATGGAGCATGTCTCGCCCCTGGGGGCAATGGTCTCCTGAACCTACTCAGACCTCGGACACCACCACTGCTAGTTCTAGAACTGACGCAGGATGTTCCAACGAGGGGTTAAGGCTTCTCATAATATTTCCTATAAGCCCACACCTGTTTGTCTATATCCCCCATTTTTATTCATTATTAGCCAGATAGAGCCAAGTAATTGTGGTAATGATACTTGCTTTTTTGCCCAATGCTGGAATGCTAGTAAATTTAGGTATGCCCTGGTTACTCGCATGCCTCACTGGGTGCCTGTGCCCATTGATGCCCCTCACGCTATGACTCTCTTCAGACAGAAAAGGGATCTTGGAACTACAGCCACCATTGTTACTACCATCTCATTGACGGCTGTTGGAGCTACCACCAGGGCATTAGCCATGAGTCATACTGGGCAGACTGCTCAGACCCTGAATAATCATTTAGCCAATGTAGCTCATGCCTTAGTTGTACATAAAGGAATTAATGCTCAACTAAAAGGAAGCTTGATGGTGTTCAATCAGAGGATTGACCTCTTGCAGGAGCAAATTGATACCGCTCAACCTGGCTGTCAATGAAAGTATGCTGGACTTTGTGTCACTAGCACACAACATGAGAATTTTTCCTGTGCTGCAAATCTGTCTAAACAATTGTTGAGCTATATTTTAGGTAATTGGACTGGAGAATTCGATACTACGATGGAGCAGCTGAGAGTGGCCATTGTCACAGTAAATTCTCCCGGAGTGGACACAGGACTAGCCACAGGATTATCAACATGGATTGCTGCAGCCATGAATCATCTGAAGGAATGGGCGGGCATGGGAGTGTTAGCAGGCCTTCTGGTGTTGGTCTCCTTGGTTTGCCTGTGGTATATATGCAAGATTAGAGTCTCACAACAGTGTGATGCAGCCATGATCATTCAGGCCTTTACAGCCATTGAAGCAGGACATTCTCCCCAAGCATGGTTGGATACCACAAAAAGCTAAAATGATACGCTCAGGATGCGAGGCTAAGCACTGCACTCGGTCAGCCGCTTTGGACCCAGAGAAGAGCATGTCTGATTGCATGCGGGTTGATGCCCCTGGTCCCGCCTCTGAGAAAAAGGTATCAGACGGGTCTGATGCTCTTTGGGTGGATGACACCTAAATGAACATCGGTACAAAGTCCCAATTTATTTCTAATATCAGAGATCAGACCTCTACTCTTGCCTGATGCGTCTAAAACAAAAAGGGGGAACTGTAGAGAGCTGCGGAATGCTATGCCTTAAAGATGGAGCTGGTTTCCGCCTTCCACCTTCCCGATGGTGAGTGCTCTCTGTCACGAACAACTCCACATTTGGCTAAGGCCGAGGATCTGGCTTGCTTCCATGTATGTGGACCTATCTGCATTGCCCCCGTGGCACGCCTGGGTTGGCTACGCAGAGGCTATTTAAGCTGTGGGCTGGCTTTCCCCGGGGTCCGAGGATTGTTCAATGTTCCTGAATAAACTGCATTGAAAAAAAAAAAAAAAGAAAAAAAAAAAACTTCAAGAAAGCAGACACAAGGTACGATGATCGATGATCAATCCTCACTTAGAAAGACAAATGAGATGTGCATTGGACGTATGACAGGACTCTACCACAGAAGGCATCTGAAAGACCCTACCAAGCAGCATTTCAAAACAGATACTAAGACTCATAACCAAACCTTCGGCAGACGGGAGTTAGTATGACGGGGAAAGGATAGGAGCCCCACAAGGACCAAATATATCTGGGCACAGGGTCTTTTTTGAGACTGACATTCAACCAAGGACCATGTATAGATATAACCTAGAATCTTTGCTTGGACAAAGTTTGTGGTAGTTCAATAACCAATTGGTTTCCCATAGTAAGGGGAACAGGGGACTCTCTCTGACAGGAATTCAATGGCTGGCTCTTTGACCTCCCCACCCTTCAAGGGAGGAGCAGTCCAGCTAGACCACAGAGGAGGAATTTGCAGCCAGCCTTGAAGATACCTGATAAAACAGGGACAGACGAAAGGGGAGGAAGTCCTCCCTAATCCGTGGACTTGGAAAGGGTCAGGGAGAAGCTGAGGGGGGAGGGTAGGATTGGGAGGGAATAAGGGAGTGGGATACAGCTGGGATACAGAGTTAATAAAATGTAATTAATAATAATAAACAATAAAAAACTTTAAAAATCGTACCCTTGCAAAGCAAAATTGGAAAGTTGAGATGGGCATAGAAAGGAACTGATGGGTAAGAATTCTATTCTGTTTTATTATCTCAGAGGAGAGTGCCAGAAAATGTACTAATGTAAAAAAAAAGAGTGAATGAAATATGGCTGTTTCAAAATCTCACTTATGTAGAGGAAATTCTAAGGCTTTTGGTATTATTGTATTAAACATGCAAGGAGAAATAAATAAGTAGAGGGTCATAAATGAGGTAGAGGATTTCAAAAAAAAAACAACATAAAATCATCAGGTTTCTCAGAGGCTCTAAAGTTATAAAATGAGCCACTTTCAAGATGAAAAGAATGACTCCCATTAAAAATGGATTTTCAGACTTGGGCACTATGATATGACTCAGGTCTGCAGGAAGAGTGCTTGAATAAAAATATATTCAAGGAGAATCTTTGGTTCCTGTGGTAAGCGCACCCTGAGAGAACCATCATTCTTTAGTAACTTTACCATGTCTCTGTGCTACATTATTGAAATGTGCTTAATGAGCAGACTCCCTCTGAGAAGATACCAGATTCTGAGAAGCAGTTGTCATGAATGATACTGCTTAAATCTAGATAGAAATATGACTATTTTTTCATGTTTCTTCCTTGAGCAGCTGAAATGGTGGTACTTTCATCTTCCCCTCTTGGAAATACTTTCTGTTTTGGAGAATAATGCATAAATGAAGTAAGAAATAGTAATAAATGCTAAGAATATAAATATCAATGTGTCTGTCTAAACACAGTGACTACACTTACTAGTGAGGTTTATTATTTCTTACATTTATGTGCGTAGGTAAAATATATGTTTTTTCTGTGATATTTGTAGATGGTTAAGATTTGTATCCTAATTTCTTTTTCAAGTTTTCATTAGTCACTGTCTTAGTTATTTAGGATTTTATTGCTGTGAAGAGACACCATGAAAACGGCAACTGTTCGTTATATTCTTTTATTTTATTTTATTTTTCTTATTAGTTACATTTTGTTAACTCTGTGTCCCAGCTGTATCCTGCTCCCTCATTCCCTCCCCAACCCCCTGCCCCTTTCCAAGTCCGAAAACGGCAACTGTTAAAAATGAAAATATTTAATTGGGACTAGCTTGCAGTTTCAGAAATATAGTCCATTGTCATCATGGTGAGAAGCATGTAAGTGCACAGGCAGACATGGTGCTGGAGCTGAGAGTTCTACATCTTGATCCACAGGCAGTGGAAGGAGATGGCCACACTGGGCATGGCTAGAGTATATATGAGGCCTCAAAGCCTGCTTCTACTGTCACACACTTCCAATCTCCAAATTGAACTAGTCCCTATGAACTAATCATTGAAATACTTGTATGAATGGGAGCCAGTCTGATTCAAAACACCACAGTATCTATTATTTTCACTTTTTGAATGGGAATTTATGTACAGTAATCTAGCTTTGAACTGGCTATGTAGCCAAAGATGACCTTGAACTTCTGATACTCTTGCCTGCATCTACCAAGGGCTTTGATTATAAGTGAGAGTGACCATGCTCATTTTATGCAGTGCTGAAGAGTGGGCCCAGGGTTTCCTGCATGCTGAGCAGACACTTCACCAACAGGGTTTCTTTCTGAGCCTGCCCATGTTAATCATAAATCTCTTTGGAATACATGTAAACTCTGCCTGGATATCCAAGTCTTTCCCTATATGGGACTTGTCTTCCTTATTAACAGCTCATAACTGCTCCATGACTTCTGAGAAGCAACTTCACTAAGTCTGTGTTTGACATTCTATCTGAGCCATTCTTCCCTCTGCATAGTGGTATACTGTCTGTTCACCTCAAAATCAGAGGCAGAGATAAGCTTGCACATCCTATACTACAAATTCTTCATATTTTCTCATCCTCAAAGTGCAGGTGAATCCAGATAAGAAAAGGAAAAGTTGACCATTGGTTTGTAGCAACATCTAATTGACAAATCAGAGCTGGAGAGGTAGCTCACTGGTTAAGACACATACTATTCTTGCAGAGAACCCCAGATATATTTCCAGTACTCATGTAGAGATGCCCACAACTCTCTGTAACTTGTGTTCCAAGGGATCTAACGTCTTCCTCCAGACACTGAAGACCCCTGCACTCACATGTTCACAAATCAACATTTAGCCACACACATGTCGCTTTTTGAAAGAAAATGAAATAGTAGTTGAAGTTAGAGAAATAATACTGTGGGTGAGTTATTACATTTCCCCAACAGGACTAACACAAGAATCTTGGGCATAATAACCTATTATAGAGCCAAAAATGAATTTACAGCCTAACTCATGAAAAACATTCAATTTGATTATCAAACATCACTCTTTCACAGAAAACTTTAAAAAATATTTCTCAGAGTGATTTCTTAACTGCTTTTCCAAAACACAATACAACTTTAATGATTTTAGAAAGTTCTTCAGAACCTGTCCTTCATAAATTGCCCTATTGAATTTGTGAGGACTGCTTCATTTTCTTGCTTAGTGGACTATTTTTATGCTTCTTAATTCATCTGTTGATTGAAGGTTCAGTGTGTTCCTTATTTATAACATTTTCAGATATTATGATATGAGTTGTATATTATTTATGACACTGTCATCAGTTCATCATTCCACAATGATTCTTCTCCTTTTGTAATTGTTCTCCTTTCATTGTTTCTCAGTGGCTTCACACAAAATCACAAAGGTCTATTTTTAACAGAAGACCATCTACAGGGAAAATATCCTACCACTTCATACAAAAATTGTAGAACCTTTTTAATACTGTAATATCAGTCATTATGTTTTAAGTAGCCAGTATCTTGTACCTGTAAACCTTATACATCCCATGCTGTAGCACTACAGGTTCTCCAGTTATAACTGAAGCTGTCAGTGATCATAGGTATTTGCTTTTATTTTTTTTAAAACTTTGGTGAAGAAAAGCTCCTGGCCTGTTGGTATAATTATTACTTATTATTGCTCTATCTTTTAGTTAAGCAGTGTTTATTCCTAAACCAACTGTATACTCTACTCACCACACAGAGACGAGGATTCATTTAATTAACCTAGAGCAAAATGCTGGGCAATAATTATTCTACCCTAAATCTCCAAGCCCACAGAGTTTCCTACCATTCAGATTTCACCCATTATACTTGCTTTTAGTCGTATCGTCGGTCCAGTTCATCTCTCCTCATGGTCCGAAGTCCTGTCCTGCCAATCTCCACTCTCCTACTCCTCCCAATAGTGTCCCTTTCCTCCCCTCCGGACGAGAATGTCCCACCTTATTCTCTCCCTTGTTCAGAATTGTGGCTGGTTGTTTTATTGACAATACAGAGAACGAATGGTGGCATGTTGGCACAAACTTGAGACAGGTGATTATTAGAGTAAGCGTCACAGTGCAAATGTCCAGATTGAAAACAGATAGTAGGGTAAAGAAATCAGCATTTGAATGAACAAAGGTAAGTTGTGTACATTCCAAAAGAACATTATACCAATGCTAGTCTTTTATACTTGCTTAGGTACTTATCCTTCCAAGGATCTAGCATGGATGTATGTTAACCATGGTAACATAGGTCACAACTTCTCAAGTTGAGTCTCCTTTAACTTTTCTTATAGAACACAACTACACGCCAAGATTTTAGCACATTTTATCTGAGTATATCCTTATTTTGTCATATTTTTGACATATATGTGGGTGTCTTATGTTCATGCATGTGGAACCTCAAGGTTGATTTTGAATGTCTTCCTTGCTCATTCTCCATCTTATAAATTGAGGTGGGGTTTCCTATTGTGTCCAAACTTTACTTTCATGACTATAGAGTTCTGTGTGACAGTGTCCATCCTTTAGCATTCTGAAGATGCATTCTTAGGTATTTTCCACTTGTGTAACTTATCAAATATTGGCTGCATCTTGCCGTATATCACGACAGTTTTCTCTGGCTGCTTTCAAGGTGATCATTATGTTTAGAGCTTAGTGGATTACTTGATTTTTTGCTTTTTAACTTCTTGAGTTATTTATATATTCTTGATATTAGCCCTCTGTCAGATACAGGGTTGATGAAGATCCTTTCCTAGTCTGTAGGCTGTCCTTTGTTTGAATGACAGTGTCCTTTGCTTTACAGAAGCTTTTCAGTTCCATGGGGTCCCATTTATTGATTGTTGATTTTAGAGCCTGTGCTGTTGGTGTTCTATGCAGGAAGTTGTCTCCTGTGCCAATGTGTTCAAGACTCTTCCTCACTTTTTCTTGTAACAAGTTTGGTGTGTCTGGTTTTATGTTGAGGTCTTTGATCCACTTGTACTTTAATTTTTGTGTAGAGTGATAAATATGTATCAATTTGCATTTTTCTACATGTAAACATCCAGTTAGACCAGCACCATTTGTTGGAGATGCTGTCTCTTTTCTATTGTATGGTTTGGCTTCTTTGTCAAAATTCAAGTATCTGTAGGTCTGTGGATATATTTCTGGATCTTTGATCATCGTGACTGAGGTATCCCAGAAGCGGAAAGACACACATGGTATATACTCACTTATAAGTGGATATCAGACATATAATATAGGATAAATATACTAAAATCTGTACACTTAAAGAAGCTATGTAAGAAGGAGGATCTGGGTAAGATGATCAGTCATCATTCAGAAAGGCAGACGGGATGGACATCAGAAGAAGGAGAAAACAGGCAACAGGACAGGAGCCTACCACAGAGATGTTGAAACTCATAACCAAACTTTGGGCAGAGTGCAAGGAATCTTAGGAAAGAATGCACCTTTGAGACAAAAAGACCTGGAGGGGAAAGGAGCTCCACAAAGAGCGCAACAGAATCAAAAAATCTGGGCCCAGGGGTCTTTTCTGAGATTGATAATCCAACTGAAGACCATGCATGGAGATAACCTAGAACGCCTGCACAGATGTAACCCATGGCAGCTCAGTGTCCAAGTGGATGCTCTAGTAATGGGAACAGGGAATGTCTCTGACATGAACTCAGTGACTGGCTTTTTGATCACCTCCCCCTGATGGGGGAGTAGCCTTACCAGGCCACAGTGGAAGACAGTGCAACCAGTCCTGATGAGTCCTGATAGGCTAGGGTCAGATGGAAAGGAATGAGGACTTCACCTATCAGTGGAGTTGTAGAGAGGCATGTGAGGAGATGAGGGAGAGAGGGTGGTATTGGGAGGGGATGATGGAGGGGGCTACAACTTGGATACAATGTGAATGAACTGTAATTAATAAAAAATAAATAAATTTTAAAACCAAAAAAACATAAAATCTGAAAATTCATAAACTCCAATTCAAAAAACTTGAATTTTCACCTTGGCCATGCTACAGATGGTTGTGATCTGCAAAGCCTATATTTCTGGTACAATATTTGACTCTTGTTCTATCAATGCATCCACCCACCAGTCTCTACTTTTCTACACTAGGTTTATTATCCATTTCTGTTCAGCAGAGACTTACTTCTCTTTGGTTTCAGATTAAAACATCTGGCCAATTTTCTGTATCTTGCTCAGGAATTACCAGGCATATTTGGAAATAGAAAGTTTCTAGCATATACTTTTTTAAGAATGCTTGCTTCTGACATAATCTGATTGGCCTGCTCTTTGATCACCTCCCCCTGGGGGGGAGCAGCCTTACCAGGCCATAGTAGAGGACAATGCAGCCACTTTTGATGTGAACTGATAGACTAAGATCAGAAAGGAGAGGAGAACCTCCCCCATCAGTGGACTTGGGGAGTGGCATGCAAGCAGAGGGAGGAGGGAGGATGGGATTGGGAGGGGAGGAGGGATGGGCTTATGGGGGGATGCAGAATGAATAAAGTGTAATTGATGAAAAATTAAAAAAAAAAAGAATGCTTGCTTGGCACGCTTGAAGCCCTGAGTTGTATCTCTAGCACCCCACAAGCTGGATATGGTGATGAGTGCCTGTAATACCAGCACCTGTGTGGAAGAGTCTGAAGCGTCATAACTTCAAGGCCAGCTTTACCACAGAGGAAGTTTTAGGCCAGCCTTGGATACATGATAGCATGGTGTACAAATGGAGGAGTACTTTGATCACCATCTAACAAGAAGGGGAATTAAATAGCCCTTTCAAAAGCTAACTGTATTCCAAGAATCATTTTCATTGCAAGGTTGTTACATAGTGATGTGTGAGTGCTTATTCTTTCCTGAAATTATTGTACCTTTCATTTGCAACTTGCTTTATTTATCTGAATTTTCCTTCTTGTTGAGATCCTAAGTGTTGATCCACTTTTGTCTCCTCCCTTATCCTTTTATATTCTTAAGATCTTCTGTGTGAACCCTAATGTGGTTCAGACACAGCAGTTCACATCTGAAAGGATTTTGTGAAGTCTCAGAACTTCTGTCAAATATTTCAACTAAAAAACCTGATTTGCATTTCACAGAGCTGAAAAATTATCCACAGTGCAGAATTTATTTAGTGGATAACCATAACAATAGCAGCTGCATTATCTTTAATGATTAACTTGAGCACAAGTGTCACTCTGTCTGTCCCCATGTAAGTCTATCTTTCACTGAATTCTGTATTTTAACCACTGCTTATCATCACCAGACTCTGATGTTTCATGGTTGTCACTTTTAGTGACCTGAATGAGGAAAAAAAAAAAAACCCTTTGAACAAGTTTTAGACATTTATTTGCTTTCCCGAGTTCTATACAGAATAAACTTAAATGATGCATATGCTGTGGCTTTCAGTGAGTACTCCATTTGTTATTTTTCGTTTGGATAATGTAGATTTCAGATGACTAGAATGCTACAGATACATGAAAAACTCATGTTTTTTCCTGAGGTTAAGGGGCATAGAACACCTAAGTAGACAGCAAAGCCAGAGAATCTCTTCTGTACTGGAGTTCACTGAGGAGGAGCTGGGATTCACTGACTTCTTACTCACAGAAAACACTTATGATGGTGATGATTATGATGATGAAATCCCATACATTTGTACAATGTATTTTGATCATATATATTCACCATTACCCTATCCATACCCAGAATTCCCCAACACATTTGTCTCCTGACTTCAGGTCATCTTTATTACTACTATTGTTATTAATCCCATGAGTCTCATTAGTGCAGGCCACATGTGTACAGTACAGAGCCATCATTTGAAGCACCAGCAGCCCACCAGCAGCCCACCAGCAGCCAAACACCCAAATCAAGTATCTCTTTTCTCCTTCCCCAGCAGCTGACAATGTTAGCAACTCTCCACCAAGGCTGGGACCTCAGAAGCACCTCCACATTGTGATGTTGACTGATCTTTTTTGGCTTAGTCAGCACCAGCTACTATGAGTTGATGTTCACAACAGCCATGTCATGTCCAGAAGACAGAATTTCAAAACAATTATCCCTTTCTAGCTCTTAACTTTTCTTCCCTGAGCTTAATTATTTTCCCCTTCTTACATGTGCATGGCATGCATCAGCTTACCAAAAATTCTTCCTTTGGCCTGAGATTGATGTCAGTTTTTGATAATGTTTGGTGACCTCACTATGTTGCTGCAGTTTGCTAACAGGAGAAAGTGAGTCTGGTGGCTCAATCAAAGCATACCTGACTCTAAGAATGAGAAGAAAACATCAGTTGTAAAATCATTCCTTCTCTATAAACATGAGCATGTTCCTTGGTCTCTCCATACCATAATCTGCTCATCTCTAAAATGGAAAGAATGTTAAATGCATCATAAATGTGGTAGAAGCATAAATTAAAACATGTGAACACAGACAGGTTGCTGGAATGGAATAGAAGCATACTTGATACTGGGATAAGGGAACTTTAAAATTTTTTTAATTTATTTTTCTAAATTATTTAATTATTTAAATCATTTTACATCCCAATTAAAGCCCTTTTTCTCCTCTTCTCCTGGTCCCACATTCCCTTTGTCTTCTTCCATTCCCCTTTTCCCTATTCCTCAGTAAAGGGGAGCCCCCGCCTAAAAACCCATCTTAGTTCATCAAGTTGCATTGGGATTGAGTGCATCCCCTTCCCTTGGGGCCTGGGGAGGTAGCCCCACCCCAGTGAGCAAAGAGCAGGGAACAGATCCCATGTCACAGACAGCCTCTGATCTCCTTACTAGGGTCCTGCACAAAGCTTGAACTGCCCATCTGCTACATCTGAATAACAGACATAGGTCCAGTCTCTGCATGATCGTTAGTTGATGCTTAAGTCTCTGTGTGCCCTTCTTAGCCCTGGTTAGTTGTCTCAGTTGGTCTTCTTGTGGAATCTCCTGTCACCTCCAAGTCCTTCAGTCCTTCCCCCCACTTTCCACAAGACTCCCTATCTTTGCCCAATGTTTGGCCATGAGTCTCAATATCGGTTTTTACCTGGGGCTGGGTGGAGCCTCTCAGAGGACATCCATGCTAGTCACTTGTCTGTAAGCACAGCAGAGTATGATTAATAGTGTCGATTGGGTTAGCTCTCACCCAAGGGATAGTTCTCAGGTTGGGCCAGACATTGGGTATTCATTCCCTCAATCTCTGCTCTATCTTGTTGGGTAAATTTTGGGTCATGTTAGTGTGAGTGGATTGATGTTTCCCTCCCTCCACAAGGAATTCTGTCTAGTTAGAGGGTGTCCTCTACTGTCTTCATAACCCTTATTACTAGGAGTCTGAGACAGAGTCACCTCTATATTCTCCTAGAAGTCTGCCTGGTCTTAGACCTCCAGCTTGTCACAGAGATGCCCCCACTCGTGGTTTCTCTTATCTCTGTAGGCCCTCAGTTCTTCAGTCCCCATGCTTCCCAGATCTGGTCTCTACCTCCATTTCTCTTTTCACTCCCTGCCCTACCTTGTTTCCTCTCATCAAACACTTCTGTTGTCTACTCTATTTCTCCTTCTCAGTGAGCTTTGCGCATTCTCCCTTGGATTCTCCTTGTTAACTATCATCTTCGGGCCTGTGAATTGTGGTACGCTTATCCTGTACTATATGACTAAAATCAGCTTTTGTACACTCACGTGTACAAAAACACTCATGTGTTTTTCTGAATCTGGGCTACTTCACTCTGGATGATCTTTTCTAGTTCCATCAGTTTGCCTGCAAATTTCATGATTTCCTTGTTTTTAGTAGCTAAGTAGTGTTCCATTGCATAAATGTACTGTAATTTCCTTAACTATTCATTGGTTGAGGAATATCTTCTTTCACTAATTGCTTTTTCTTTGTTCATTTTCATTCTTTTCCCAGTTGACAGTGTTCCTGTTGCTGGAACATTCTGAAGACATTTGTGAATCTGGATATAAGTGAAAAGTTGTGATCTCTGTTCTCTCTCCTCCCTCTTCCCTTCTTCATTTCATTTTTTTTTCATTCTTGAATGATTCTGTATCTATACCTGTCATCTAGATAGCTTCCTGAGTACTAGACAATGTCTTTGTGAACCTCCGTACATGCTAACCAGAGGTCACCTAGCTGTACCTTGATTTCCTCCTGGTCACCAGTTCAGTTTCCCAACTGAAACATTTTCACAGCCTGCAGAGAAAGAGCCTCCCAGATCACCATGACCTGGTTTCTTTTTCTTAACATTTCTTCTCTCAGCTTATTGTGTTCCTTTTGCTCTCACATGTTGGTATAAGTAATAACAAAAGAAAAAAAGAAAGAAAGAAAGAAAGAAAGAAAGAAAGAAAGAAAGAAAGAAAGAAAGAAAGAAAGAAAGAAAGAAAGAACAGGCCATAACTTTTCTTGGAATTCTTCACAGCTAAATTTAATACCAACTAAAGCTTTGCTTCTTATGTAAAGGTAAGATGTTCAGTGAAACTCTTCTAACTTCTCCGTCACTTGGTAGCAATGATTTATTTCTGAATTTCGGAATTCATGGTTCTTTCTTCTTTCAAATCCTTTATCAACAACACTTTCGACATTTATATTTATACTAGGAATCTATCTCCAATGACTCAGAATTCCTGGAAGGCAATAGTTTGTCTCTAACATGCTGCTCACTTTCTTCTGAGTAGTTATTATCTGGATTTTCCTCTGTGTGTACATGTTCATGTTTGGTGGTGAGGTGTATATGTACACGTAGGTATAAATATCCATGTACATGTGTGTAGAGGCCATAGGTCAGCCTTCAGGAACTGTCCACCTTCTTTTTTTAATAAAAGATCACTCAGGGTGACCTGGGCCTTAACAATGCAACTAGTCTGGTTAAACTTTAGGGCTTAGAGATCCTCCTGTCTCCTTGTCCCAGTACTGAGATTACAAGCATATAATATACACATCTTGTAAGGCCGGAGTCTTGTGTAGCCAATTCCTTACTAACTGAGCTATTGCCACAGACTCAATGATCTACTTTTATAGCAATCTAGTCAATGAAATGCAGGCGTTTCCTACCATAACCTTAAAATATTTTCAGGCTCTGCCTACTGACTAGTTTCAAAATCACTTTTGAGGTCTTAAACATGTCACCAAAATTGCCAGTTTCCAAATATCAAATATATATATTACTTTTCTATAATGTCCATAAAACGAAATCATGGAGACTTAAAATAACATCAACTTATCATCTTATAGTTTAGGCAAGCAGAAATTTTGTACAGGTATTCAGGCCAACTGAATGATCCATGGAACACCCTCCTCCTACCATTCTGGACACTTGGAGAAGCTCTGCCATCTCAAAGGAATGGCCTATTCCTACTCTCTTTATCTTGCCTTGTTCTCATAATGTCTTGTCTATGTCTGATATACTCTGATCTCTGCTTCTTGATCACATCTCCTTCCCTTGCCCTGGTTTTCCTGACTCCCATACTAAGAGCCCTGGTTGTGATACTAGTGCCTTGTAGATAATTTAAATTCTCATTGTCTCAAGGTCATCAGTTTGATGGTATCACCAAGTACCATTTTTCATCTGTTGTAAAAACAGTCACAGATTTTAGAGGTTAGGGCAAGGACATTTATAGGGAAGAGTGGTGGTTTGAGTAAAAATGTCCCTTATGGGCATAAGTATTTAAACATTTGGTTCCCAGTTGTTGTTGGTTCTTCAAAATGTTCTGAAAATGAGAGGTCTAATATTAGAAATTTGAATCTTGGGGTAACATGACTGTGGTCCTGGGTATAAGTTTAGACAAAGAAGTGGGAAAATTGAGACAGAACCTCCCTGCTGCAGAAAAGTAACCAGGCTTGCACTTGAGAGAAACTATTGCATGGCAACACACCCAGATTGCCCCAATTCCCCACCCAGATAGCCCCTAGTTTGTGACCAAAGTCACAAACCCTGCTTCTAAGAAAAACCACAAGATTTGCTTATCACTCCCCTGGCCTAACAGGACATTGCAGGCATTACTCATGATCAGATATACTCCAGATTGCTGGGCCAGAATCAATCATTGTCTTGAATTCTAAAGTAAACCGGTCATTTCAAAAGTTAATTTCCCTTACCCAATCGTGTAATGCCAAGGCGAGGAAAGGGTTTTGCCATTTAAAACCCAATTGATACCCTATGGCAAATCGCTCAACCTGGCTGTCAATAAAAGTATGCTGGACTTTGTGTCACTAGCATACAACATGAGAATTTTTCCTGTACTGCAAATCTGTCTAAACAATTGTTGAGCTATATTTTAGGTAATTGGACTGGAGAATTCGATACTACGATGGAGCAGCTGAGAGTGGCCATTGTCACAGTAAATTCTACCAGAGTGGACGCAGGACTAGCCACAGGATTATCAACATGGATTACTGCAGCCATGAATCATCTGAAGGAATGGGCGGGCACGGGAGCGTTAGCAGGCCTTCTGGTGTTGGTCTCCTTGGTTTGCCTGTGGTATATATGCAAGATTAGAGTCTCACAACAGTGTGATGCAGCCATGATCATTCAGGCCTTTACAGCCATTGAAGCAGGACATTCTCCCCAAGCATGGTTGGATACCATAAAAAGCTAAAATGATATGCTCAGGATGCGAGGCTAAGCACTGCACTCAGGGTCAGCAGCTTGCGACCCAGAGAAGAGCATGTCTGATTGCATGCGGGTTGATGCCCCAGGTCCCGCCTCTGAGAAAAAGGTATCGGACCGGTCTGATGCTCTTTGGGTGGATGACACCTAAATGAACATCAGTACAAAGTCCCAATTTATTTCTAATATCAGAGATCAGACCTCTACTCTTGCCTGATGCGTCTAAAACAAAAAGGGAGAACTGTAGAGAGCTGCGGAATGCTATGCCTTAAAGATGGAGCTGGTTTCCGCCTTCCACCTTCCCGATGGTGAGTGCTCTCTGTCACGAACAATTCCACATTTGGCTAAGGCTGAGGATCTGGCTTGCTTCCATGTATGTGGACCTATCTGCATTGCCCACGTGGCATGCCTGGGTTGGCTACCCAGAGGCTATTTAAGCTGTGGGCTGGCTTTCCCCAGGGTCAGATGATTGTTCAAGGTTCCTGAATAAACTGCATTGAAAAAAAAAAAAAAAAAAAAAAAAAAAAAAAAAAAAAAACCCTTGTTCCTCTAGACCTATGGTCTGCATACCTCTCTGTTTCCACAGGGAGCTTTGGACTTGGGCTCTAGCTTGTATTGAATAAACTCTCATGCGTTTGCAGCAGAGTCTATTCCTGGTTGTCTTTGGGAGTCTCACAAACTGGGCATAACGAAAGCATCAGACTTGCTAAGTAAGGCAAATATATCAATTAAGTTAGGGAAGGAGTTTTGAGGTCTTACAACCTCATTCTCTTTTCTGATTTTTCTTCATGATTCCAGCCTCTGCTCCTGCCACAGCATTTTCCTGACTGATGTAGTGCCTTCCTCACAATTTCCCTGGAACTGTAATCATAAATAACCTCTTATCTTTCCTAAGTTGCTTTTGCCAGGGCACTCTGTCACAGCAACAGAAGAGTGACTAATAATAGGGGGATGTTTTATGCCTGTTTTAAGTTATGAGCGTTCTTTGTGTATTTTGGATATTAAAATTTGACCTGGCAAGTATGTATTCCCATCCTGTCAGCTGTCATCCTTTTTTTTTCAATTTATTTGTTTGTTTATTCTCTTTATAGCTGGATCCCAGTCCCCTGCTTCCTCCTATCCCAGTGCCACTCTCACTCTCACCTCCTACCACTACCCACCATTCTCAGAAAAGGGGAGAACCTCCATTGGTACTAACCCACCCTGGCAATCAAGTCTCACCATGACTAAGGCATATCCCCTCCCACTGAGGGCAACAAAGCAGCCCAGCTAGGGGAAAGGGATTCAGAGGCAGGCAACAGAGTCAGAGACAGCCTCTACTTCAATTGTTAGGGGACCCGCATGTTGATCAACCTGCAATCTGCTACACATGTTTAGGGTGTCTAAGTCTAACCCTTGAATGCTCTTTTGTTGGTGTTTCAGTCTCTGTGAGGCCCTATGGGCCCAGGTTAGTTTACTCTGTAGATATTCTTGTACTGTTGTTGACCTCTGGATCCTGCAATCTGTTCCTCAGCACTTCAGAAAACTCCACAGCTCTGTCTATTATTTGGCTGTAGGTCCCTACATCTATTTCCATCAGCTACCGGATGAAGCCTCACAGAAGAGAGTTAGGCTAGTTATGCTCCTGTCAGCAATCATAGCAGAGTATCACTAATCCTGTCAGGGGCTGGCTCTCCCCCACATGGTGGTTCTCAAGTTGGGCCAGTCATTGCCTTGCCATTCCCTCATCTTTATCCCTACACTTCTTGTAGGCAAGACAAATTTTGGGTAAGATTTTATGGATGGGTTGGTATCCCCCTCGCTCCACTGGAAGTCCCACCTGTCTATAAGAGGTGGTGACTTTAGGTTTAATATACCCTGTTGATAGGAGTCTCAGTTAGAATAATCCCCATATACTCTCAGAAGCCCAGGAACCTCTGCTGTCCCAGAAATATTCACCATACCAGTTTCTGTTCTCTTTCCTTGTCCTACTTCCCAGCCCATCCCCCTCCTCCCCAAACATGATCCCAGCCTTTTTACCCTCCACAGCCCCTCTCTCACCCAGTTCTTTTCTTCCATCTACTTCATATGTCTATTTTATATTCCCTTCTAAGTGAAATTCAAGCATTCTCCCTTGGGCCCTTGGAAGTTCTTTCTTTACTACTTTAGTTGATGAAAGTGGGGTGTGTTACAAATCATTCAGGCATTCCATTTCTTTGAAAACAGTTTCTTTTAGTGTGTAAAATGGCTTTATTTTAATAAGTTTGTTCTATTTTGATGATACTTTTAAAGTTTTTCTTCACTACTAGAATATAAAGATAGGAATAATTTTCGTATATTGATGCTAGATATTTTAAGTCTGTAGACCTCACTTATTATTCATAACATACATTTTAACACACATTTGTAATATAAAATCTATTATTGTAGCTTTTCTTTCTTTAGGGCTTTCAATGTACAAGGCCAAACCAGGTTTAGTCAGAGATAAATTTACTTCTTTCTTCTTATTCTAAAGAACTTGTGTTTCTTTTCTTCTTGAACTACTGAACTGTAAGAATACTGGTCATCTTGATTGGTTCTTGGTCTTACATGGAAAGCTTTTAATCTCTCAACACTAAACATTCTGTTAGCTGTGGGATTTTAATAGATGTCCTTGATCATGTTTAAAAATTTTCATTTTTATTTCTGCTTCATGTTCTTAATCATGAAATTCTGTTAGTTTTTGTCAAAAGCTTTTTTTTTTATATCAGTTAAGAGTATCATTTGGTTTCTGACAAAATCTTTTTAACATTGATTGATTTTGTATACCAAACCAAATTTGAACTCTGGCTGAAAATCCCTACTTGGTCCTCCCTGTTAAATATTGCTGCTACAAAGAAAAGTTATTATTTTATTGGAGATTTTTGTATATGTATCCAAAGTGCTATTAATCTGTATTGTCTCTTTTGGTAAGGTATTTTGTGTATTTTACTAGCCCCTTAAATGATGGCTTTATGGGATAAATTTGAAAGCGGACTTCCTGTTTTTCTGTTTCATATAATTTGTAATGGATATATGTTCATTGTTTTGTAAGTATTTTGTAAGTTTGGAGCATGTTTGTTGAAAAAAAAACTGATATTAATTCAACTACTTGACTTGCTATGTCAGTTTGTATTTCCTTTGTCAGTTCTTACACTTTTCACTTACCAAGTAATTTATTTTATTGACTACTTTTATTGGTTGTAAATTTTAATATTATTACCTTACAAATATTTTTGTTCCTATACATTCTATAGTAACACCTTCTTATTCCAAATTTAGGGATTTGAGACTTTATATCAACATTTCTCATAGTTTTGGCTTCCTCAAAAGAGACCAAGTTTTGTTAATTTAATTTATTTTTTTGTTCTTTGGAGCAGTACTTTATTTTCTAAATATACATTACTAATTTCCAATGTTATTATCTGGTGTTCAGATAACATTCTTAATGACCATCTGCCCCTATAAATCCATATCAAGTTTTATTTTTGTGGCCTACTCTATCATTAACCCTGTAGGAAGTAACTTATTGTCCAATTCAGAATTTTTGTTTAGCATGGATAGAGTTAACTGGGAAGAAGAATCTCAAATGAAAAAATTCTTCCATTAGACTGCCTGTATGCAAGTCTGTTTAAGGGCCCAGCTCATTGTCCATGGTGCCATCCCTGAGCAGGTGGAAGGCTAGAGAGGCCATGAGCAAAACTCAGTAAACAGCATTCCTCCATGGTTTCTGCTTCAGTTCCTGCCTCCAGGTTTCTGCCTGGAGTTTCTGCCTCAGCCTCCCAAGATGATGACCTACAACATCAATGTCTAATAAGCTCTATTCCCCCAAAGCTAATTTTGGTCATGGTGTTTTATCACAGCAAAAGAAATCAAACTAATACACTTTCATATTTGTACTTAAACCTTTATTTTGATATTTGTTACATGTTTGTAATACCTAATTTGGTATACAATGTTCATATTGTAAGTAATTGCAATTCTATTCTTTACTGAAATTGGAGTGTTGAAGCAGTCAACTATTATTATAGAATTATCGATTTCTTCCTTTAATTCTGTGTGATTTTGAAACACACATTTGAAAATCTGCTGTTAGTAACTGTTTTATATTATTAGAAGTTAATTCTGATTTCTCCACCTTAACTTACTTTAAATGTGAAGGATCCCTGGGATCTCTTTTCTCCTGTGTTCTTTGATAGAAGCACTATCATTAGGAGAATATATCTAATTCATACCTTTAAGTACATCCCTGTAGTAGTCTTCTAGCATGCTTTTTTGTTCTGTAATAAAATGCTCTGCCCAAAAGCAGCTTAGGAGATGACAACAAGATTTCCTGTGGCTTATATCCTACAGGTCAATCTATCACTGAGGGAAGTAATGGCAGGAACTTGAAGAAGAAACCATGCAAATGTGTTGTTTATGGCTTGTTCGTATTCATGTTTAACTAGATTATATATACAGAGCAGGGTCCCTTGTCTATGGGTAATATGTCTCATAATATGCTGAGATCTCCTTCATCAATTAGCAACTAAGGCAATCCCCTACAAATATATCCACATGTTAATCTGACCTAAGCAACCCTCAGCTGAGATTCTCAAGTGATTGTAAGCTACCTCAAGTTGGCAGTCAAGCTAACTAGGACAACTAATGGCTTCATGTTTTATATCCCTTCTTCTGATACGTTCCCATGTTCAAGAATCATATATGAAACTTCTCTGTCTTGTAGCTATCTTATACAAAATGGTCTCAAAACAGAACTCTCTTCCTATGGGTCTTATTTGAGTCAGAAAGTGCCTCCCCCAGTGATATTCTAAACTGCCATCTCCTCCTAGAATCAATTACTCCACAAATAGAGATTGTGAAATCTACACTCTCTTTGCTTTCTCTCTTGTCACCACTGTCATACACCATCAGCCTTGCTGCAGACACTCCTATCTGGTCTCAATCATCCCAGTCTCCTCTCTCCAATCTAATTTCTACATTAAGGTCACTTGGTCATAAGTCAGGTCCTAGCACTTTCTTCTGTGGTTCTTCAAGTGCCCTCTCCCATTATTGTTTTTTACTTGGAATGGAATTCAAGTTATTCACCAAAATGTCAAGTCCCTCTGTGAGTTAAGACTGAGTTAGTTGGCGCCCAACCATTTTCAAATTTCTCCTTTTCACATGATATGCCTATTTCCTTCTCATTTTAGGTAATTGGCACTTGCTCATTCCATCTATTAGTTACTTTGTGGAAGTAATATATCACTGTGACAAAATACCAGACAGAAGCATCTCAGTAAAGGAAGGGTTTATTTTGACTGACAGTTTGCAGCTACACTTAATTATGGTAGGGAGATCATGGCCACAGGAATGCAAGGCAGCTACTCACAGGGAATTCACAGTCAGAAAGCAGAGAGGGAGGGAAGCTGTTACTCTCCTTGCTTTCTCCTTTTATGTAGTTCAGGATTCCAAACCATAGAATGGTTTTTCTCACAGGATGAGTCTTCTCTCATCAACAAACTCAAGCTACAAGCTCCCTCCCTCACAGACATATGGTTCTAGATCCTGCCAAAGTGATAGTGCTAATCACAACTTTCCCATCTTTTTGTAGCTGATACTTTGTCTTCGTTTAATTCTTACCTTTATTATTTTAAAATTAGCTTTTAATATTTAATATTAGCTTAAATATTTTCCCTACCATCTGAAATTCAGCCTCCTTAAACATGAGCTAGATGCTTGCAAAATTCCATGAACACCTCACAGTATATCACATTCTTACAACATTTTTGGTGCTTAATTGCCATTTTAAATATTCTGCTCACATATTTGTCTAAATAGTTTTTTTTCTCTTTCTTCCGCACATCCCAGTTACTGCTGGTTTGATGTAAGCATAGATTTGCTGTTTAGTTCGACCTGAATCCCTTAAGCTGAAGATGGCACATAGCAGATGTTGAATAGATACTTGTTTTATAAATGTATGACTAAATGTATCTATCAGGTAATAGATGAATTTTTAAAGAATCAACATAAGGAAAGATACATTCTAACCACACTCAGTCTGTTTTTCTTCACTCGGAATTAGACTTGATGACCAAAGTAAACAGCTCAATGGATGAAGTACTTTCCCTGCCAGCAGGAAAGTCTGAGTTTGGTCACCAGAACCTACATTTAAAATCTGGGGATAAATTCATATGCCTATTACCCCAGTACTCAAAAGTGGAGAGAGGTAGATCCCTAGGGCTTACTGGACATACACCCAACTCAATAAGTTTCAGGTTAGTAAAAGAGCTTGTCTCAAAAAAAAATATATGATGGACACATCTAGGAAAAGTACCCATTTGAGTGTTGGACTTCATACACACACACTCGCACACACCTGTGCACACGCATACACATACATATGCAAAATTAATATATTACATGGTCACACCTAGAACTAGAGTTGGTGTCATTACAGTAGAATCACAGGGGGTGAGCATAAAAAAGAAATAGATAGGCAAAAATATTCAGCATGCTTTACCAGAGAACAGTCAACAGCAAGGAAAATACACTGTGATTAAAGTTCATAAAATATAAGTATGGATATAGAGGAACCAACCACAAACTATGAAAATAAAACTATTTCTTATTGGCATAGTAGAATGAAAAACAATAAATACCACTTTAAAATATTAAATACAACTTTAGGAATATTTTATTTTAATTTTTTATACTGGTGCATACATTAATCATAGCCCCATATATTACCTTCACTTTTTCTCTTCATCCTCTTTGTCTCTTTTGTTATCCCGAGTTAATGTAACACCTACTTTAATTATATATTTGTGTATGGGTGTGTGCATTCCTGTGTGGGTGCACATGAGTAAGTGTGTGTGTGTTTGTGTATGTGTGAGAGAGAGACTACATACAATGAAAGAACTATAAATGAGAAAAAAAAGAGTGTGATATTTGTTGTTCTGGGAGGGCCTTACTTCACTTAATATATTTCTTTCCAGTTGCATCCATTTTCTTATGGGTGACATAGCTTCATTCTTCTTCATGGCTGAAACAATTCCCCTGTATGTATAAACTTCACTTTCATATCCATCCCTGTTATGTCAAATACCTTTTTTGGGACCATAGTGTAGTTGCTGTGCTTAGCCCTGCAGTACCATCAATAAGTCAGTATTGCTGTGATTCATTGACTTGGAATCCTCAAGGCAAGTACCCAGGAGGAACACAGCTGAACCAAATAGAATCAAAATGATAGCCTGAATGTGACAGAATACAAAGTGGGTTATTGGAAGAATATCTGGCATGTGGTCAGAGTCTCTGGAGCTGCTGTGGATTTTAGAAGACCCAGGAGAACATTGTTACTACACTGAATTTGTAACTTTTATAAGGCAAACTGGCTCTCAGAAAATAAAGCAAGAACTCAAAGTTCCTAAAGCAACAGAGCCAAGTTTCTTGACCTCAAGGAACCATTCACAGATATTCAAAAAGCAGGGACTTCCATGTTTTCAGGAATGAGTGAAAGGCAAAATTAAAAGGCTCACAGATAAACAAGCAATGAAAATGAGATAAAGAGTACACCTGCACTACTTTAAAAATGATATTTTTAAAGGGCATTGGCCAAAATATTTGCTTGTTAGAGTATTGATAGACATCAAGGAAGATTCGTCAAGGGAAGGTAAAGCCTGCCTTGAATCTTGAAGGATGAACAAGAGTGAAATAAACGATAGCTATGTGCAGGGGTTTTAGGGAAGCATGAGGCAGTAGGTAGTAGACTTAGGTGCAGTGGCTGGACAGACAGTAGATGTACCCCACTGGGTGCCAGTGCTAACAATAAAGTGCCACTCATCTGGGATAAGGCTCTTGGGAGAGATCCCCTTGCATTAGCTGGCCAAATTCTGCATTCTTTATTTATTTAAGGTTTATTTATTTATTATGTATACATTATCTGCCTGCATGTATGCCTGCATACCAGAAAAAGGCTCCAGATCTCATTTTAGTTGGTTATGAGTTGCCATGTGGTTGGTTGCTGGGAATTGAACTCAGGACCTTTGGAAGAGCAGGCAGTGGTCTAAAATTGAAGCCAAGTCTCTAGCCCCAAAGTCTGCATTCTTTCCAGATAGTGCTCACCCCTAGTTTCATGAACAAGGCCAGGAATATGCACAAGGTTTGGGGTAGTCCATCAGGATCTCTACAGAGCCAGTGGTGATGCTCAGGAAATAGAGTTTCTGGAAGTTAAATGGCATTGTGAATGGCCAGTCAGAACAGACAGAAAGTTGACTGGTAGAGTGAGGTCCCATGTTTGCTCTTGTTTATGTAGTGACCAATTAGTTCCCATATCATGGAGAAAACTACCTTGGTGTCTAATGGAGGAGCTGGGTAGAGCAGAAGTGTGGAGACAATTTTCAGTATTCAGTTCTCACTTTCCATCTTGTTGAAACTGAATCCTGTCCCTGCCTCTGTTCATCATTCTCTCTGCTTGCTGGCGCATGAGCTTCCAGGCATTCTCTTGTCTCTATTCACCCCACAGTAGGAGTTCTGGGATTACAGATGCTCACCACACAACTGACATTGTATTAGACCCTTGGGATTGAACACAGCTTATCAAGCTTATGTAGTAAGCACTTTTCCCACTGAGTTATCTCCTAAGCCCAGGAGATGTGATTCTGTTCCTCAAAGAGTTAAAATGGGAAAAGTTAGTCTATAATAGTATTTTCCTCTCACCAGAATGTGGATCATGAATAAATTAATATCTCTATTTAAATATATTCCAGAAATGTCAATTAAACTCTGTACAAGTAGATAATAGTTTACTATGTGACAAGAGAAAAGAAAAGTTCATGCCAGAATAATTGGCTCCCCCCGCTTAATCACTCAATAAAATGCATGTGAAGTGTTCCTTTAAACTTGAAAGCAGGTGAATTTCAGATAGATTTCCTCCTGAGCAGCAAATGAAACCTACCTTCTATCTCAACTGGAGACCTTTTGATTATTGTGCTTCATCATGTATGGGTGTATAGTGGCCTCCTGTTCAAAGGCAGACTGGGATCTTTGGGCTCACTTGGATTTTAAAAACATAGCCAAGAATGAATTTAAAATTTTTACTTTTTATATTCAAGTAATGTCAGAAAAGAACACCAGAAATACTCAGAAGAATAAAATTTTGTGTTGTTTTTAAGCATGCTTGAATTCTAAAGAAATCACTCATCACATGACTGCTTCTCCGTATATAACTTCTTTTTAATCCACCAGGAGAGTTCCTTACTGAACACAAGGCAGTGTGCACTTGTTACAGATTACCTCCTCGTCCCATGCCTTATCTTCTGGTTTTCTGGTGCTCTTCAGGCAAACATAGCTGTCCTTCATATTTCTGGCCACATAAAGGAATGAATGGCATAAACCAGTAAGCAATGCCTTGAACTCACTGCTGATTGATCATTAAAGTCTCAGCTGGAACAAAATCACATTTAGAAAGGAAAGTGTTGCTTGAGTGCTCTGTAAGATTTTTTCTCTCTTCTACATTTCTTAAATTATTGGTAAGGGTTTTTGTTTTTGATTCGTGGGTCATAACTGTATGCAATTGTGGAGTATGTTAAGACATTCCTTTAAGTTCACAATAAGTAAAATGATCAAGTCTGGATAACTAACATCCATTCATTTATTTACTAGTCTTCCCTGATGAGTCATGTTAAATGTACCTTCCTAGTTCTTTATGTCACATGTCTGATGCATCACTATTAGTCATCACGCAGTCCTCATATCTGAGACTTTATACCTTTGGACCAACAACTTCCTGTCCTTTTTCTCTTTCTTGTTCAGCTTATGGCAATTGAAAGGTAAACAGAAAGGAAAAAGATAAAGGGGCAAGTGACTGGGTGGCATGATTGTATTCAGTAAAAAGCAAAAACAAACAAACAAACTAAAACATATGAAAGCCAAGTCTGGTGTGAGAATCAGAGCTTACAGCCTGGGGTACTTACAGGGCAGAAGTTAAGAAGGGATTCCATATTTACCTAGTGGTTGGCTTTTGCTGGGATAATCAGGGAGTGGTGACTTAAAGAGTGTTGTGTGACCGAGTACCTCTCCTGTCTGGAGGTGACTGCAGGTCAGTGAGGGAGGCAAGGTCATGCCTGCGGTTTGTTGGGGTGGCAAGGCCATAGCTCTGAGTCTATGGCAGAGGAGAAAAGGCAAGAGTCTAGAGCAGTAGTTCTCAACTTGTTGGTCATAACCCATTTGAAGGTCAAATGACCTTTTCATAGGGGTCACATAACACCATGGAAAACACAGAGATTTACATTACAGTTCATAACTAGCAAAATTACAGTTATGAAATAGCAATGAGAATAGTTTTGTGATTGGGATCACCACAGCATGATGAACTGTATTAAAGGACTGCAGCATTACAAAGGTTGAGAACCACTGCTCTAGAGAAACAAGTCACTTTAGTTTGGAAAGTCAGATTACTGTGATTTTAAGAATTATAGTTCAACCAAAGTGGAGGACTTTTACATACTGGTGTGGCTATGATTAACAGTAACCACTGTTCTATTGTCTACTTGTGTGAGCTCAAACATGTTAGGTTCAATGTGTGAGGACGATGATATGGTTTAGGTGTTTTGGACCTAACTTACATCACTTACCATAACCTCCAACATGGCACAAATGAAATGATTTCTCCCTTTTTAAGGCTGAACAGTATTTTGTCATGCATAGTACTACATTTTCTCTTTTGTGATACTTAGGTTCTCTCCAAATCTTAATTATGATGATGGATGCTACAATGAGCATGGGAAGACAGGTCTCCCTTCACAAACCAAGCTCATTTCCTGTGGCTATGTATTCAAAAGTGGGAATACTGGCATATATGATCTATTATTTTGCTGTTTCTCTCTCTATTTTATTACTTTGTTTGCTAATGTGGGAGACAGAACTCACACCATTGTACATTCTAGGCAAGCCTTCTTCCTTTGGACTATATCCCTACCCTGGTAGTATTCTATTCTTTTTCCAAAGTGTTAGTACTAATTTATCTTTATGGTAATTATGAATAAGTATTCCATATTGTCTGTAACCACAACACTGCTTATCATTTACTTGCTGATAATTGTCATTCCACTTGGTTCATGGTTTTCTTTTTAAGAATTCATTTATTTATGTGTACAAGTACATGCCCATGTGTATGTGTGAGTGTTTGAATGTGTATATGAACACAGTGGCCAGAAGAAAGCATTGTATCCCCTAGACCTGGAGTTACAGGCAGTTGTGAATCACCCTGCTTATGCTGGGAAATGATCTCCAGTCATCTGGAAGAGCAGCAAATGCTTTTAAACTCTGAGCTACCTTTCTGGCCCCTCATTATTATTTTCATTTGTATTTGTCCAGAGATTTCAGGTATTGTCTTTGCCATCGACTCTGTTTTGTGCTCTTTGATCACTTTCCCTTGGCATAGCAGGAATAGGATGTGAGCAATCCTAATGAAACTTTATAGGTTTTGGTCAGATAGTAGAGGAAGAGGGCTCCCCCTTTCTGAGGACTAGGGGAAGGGGATAAGGGAAAGAGGATAAACAGTGGGACTGGGATGAGAAGAGTGAGGCAGCTACAATCAGGATATAAAGTGAATAAATTCAAAAAATTAAATTTAAATTAAAAAATATACTGAATATTTTTTTATTATCTTTTTGAGAACATCTGGCAACTTTTCAGGTGATGCATTGTCTTCTTGAAGTTGGATTAAGTTTCTCACATATCTTGGCTAAGAAGGCCTCATCTGATATGTGGCATGAGAGTACTTCTCCCATTGCAAGGGCTGCCTCAGCTGTGCAAACATTCCTAGTCAGTGTTGTTATTTTGCTTTTGTTCTTGTAATTATATGTAAAATGAATCAGCCAAAAACATTTTTGCAAAAAAATTTCCTGATTCCTTCTTAATTGTTTCACAGTCAGGTCTATATTTCAGTTTCAATCAATTTTAAGTTGATAGTTATATAGAATAAGATAAAGATGAAATTTTGTCTGCTGTTGACATTAGTTCTCCCAACACCATTTACTTTGAGTCTATTCCACCCCTTGACACAAGTTCTTGGTACTTGTATCAAAAATCAGCTGACCAAAATTGGTGATTTCTTCATTTTTCCAAACATTTCCATTGACTAGCCGGATTGATTTTATTATTAATGTCTTCAGAATTTCATTCAAGAATACAGTATGTTTTGATTGTATCAACCCCCATGATTTTACCATTTCTGTGAGAAATCTTTTTTATTATTATTATTATTTTTCAATGCAGTTTATTCAGGAACCTTGAACAATCATCTGACCCTCGGGAAAGCCAGCCCACAGCTTAAATAGCCTCTGGGTAGCCAACCCAGGCGTGCCACGGGGGCAATGCAGATAGGTCCACATACATGGAAGCAAGCCAGATCCTCAGCCTTAGCCAAATGTGGAATTGTTCGTGACAGAGAGCACTCACCATCGGGAAGGTGGAAGGCGGAAACCAGCTCCATCTTTAAGGCGCGGCATTACGCAGCTCTCTACAGCTCCCCCTTTTTGTTTTAGACGCATCAGGCAAGAGTAGAGGTCTGATCTCTGATATTAGAAATAAATTGGACTTTGTACCGATGTTCATTTAGGTGTCATCCACCCAAAGAGCATCAGATCCGTCCCATACCTTTTTCTCAGAGGCGGGACCTGGGGTATCAACCCGCATGCAATCAGACATGCTCTTCTCTGGGTCCAAAGCGGCTGACCCTGAGTGCAGTGCTTAGCCTCGCATCCTGAGCATAACATTTTAGCTTTTTATGGTATCCAACCATGCTTGGGGCGAATGTCCTGCTTCAATGGCTGTAAAGGCCTGAATGATCATGGCTGCATCACACTGTTGTGAGACTCTAATCTTGCATATATACCACAGGCAAACCAAGGAGACCAACACCAGAAGGCCTGCTAACGCTCCCATGCCCGCCCATTCCTTCAGATGATTCATGGCTGCAGCAATCCATGATGGTAATCCTGTGGCTAGTCCTGCGTCCACTGTGAGCAATCTTATGTATTAACTGTATCCATATGATCTTAGGATCTTAGGAATTTTAGCTGTACTTTTTCCTTGAAAAGACAGAATATGTGCAGGAATGAAAGACAGCAGGACTTCTAAAGTAATGGGCACACATAGTAATGATCACATTCATGCAAGTCTATGGTCCTATACTTATGGTAGAATACTGTTCAGTTCTTTTAATCAACTTTATTTTTAAAGTAGTTTTAGGGTCACAGCAAAACTAAGCAGACAGTAGAGTCTTCACCACACACACACCATCTGGGCCATCATGACCCATATCACCAAAATACCCTGGCCAGCATGAATAACAAATCATAAAGGTCACATCCTCAGAGGCCCACACATAGTATGCAGGCATCTCCACTGAAGAGTCTCATCTCTTGGTAATTGTATGCTATTTGTAGAACTTTGGGGAAGGGCCATATCAGTCTGATAAATTTCTGAGCTTCTCAGGGTCTTGAGTTTTGTTGCCTTCCCAATTCATCAGAACATCCCCCTTCCCTCCTTCCTCCTCCTCCCTCCTCCCGCCCCCTTCTTTCTCCATGTTCCTCATTCCCTCCTCACTTATCCCTCCTTTCCCTTTACTTCTCCCTCCGTGCTCATCCCTCCAGGAGAAAACGTTTCAGTGCAGAGGAAAGAGCCACACAACAATAACATAATTAGGAACTGGGATTAAATGATTTTAATCTTTTGGGGTTAACTATAGTCATTTTATTTTGATTTCTTCACCTCCAATAGCACTATACACCCTAAAATGCAAGACTGAATTAGGCATATTATCATTTTCTTAAACTAATGATCAGCTCATAGGTTAAATAAGAGAATTGAATGGGATTTGAATATAAGTTAATTGTTGCTGAAGGAATTTTGTTGCCTGTATCTCCGTTGTCTACAGTGCTGCACAAGGTCACCCATTTCAGCAAGCAATATTCATGAAATTAAACAAACACATTTTATCAGAATTAGACAATTAGTTAGAATATGCTTTGAGTATAATTAGTTTTTGAGCCAAACCTGAAGGCAAGCCACCTGGTGCTGTAAGAAGCCCAGTGGCTTCAGAAGGAAGCACTGGTTCATGCTGGCTAACCAGCTCATTAGCTTATGGTTTCACTCAGTCTCAGGTGAGCACTGCCTATAGGCTGAGCAATCACAAGCCCACTTTTTGAAATGAAGTTGATATTGAAGAGACAGAAATTTTCTATTTTTACTACTACTATATTCTATAAGAATATAGAAACTCTTGAATGAGCAGGCTACATGAGCTTTATCTGCCATTAGAACTGGGTGAATTTTGGTTTATGTATAGTATCTGATTTGAAACACAAAATGAGGGCCTGGGAAGGTGGTTAAGTGAGTAAAACAGTTTTCACAGAAGTGTCAAGGCCTGAGTTTGAATTCCTGAGAATACACACACACACACACACACATATATATATATGTATTCTATGGTGAGAAAGGAAGCTGAGGAATGCCTGGAATCTCATGGGCCAGCTTGTCTGGCATACATGGAGGTCAACAAGTAAAGACTGATTCTTTTTTTTTTTTTTTTTTCAATGCAGTTTATTCAGGAACATTGAACAATCCTCGGACCCCGGGGAAAGCCAGCCCACAGCTTAAATAGCCTCTGGGTAGCCAACCCAGGCGTGCCACGGGGACAATGCAGATAGGTCCACATACATGGAAACAAGCCAGATCCTTGGCCTTAGCCAAATGTGGAGTTGTTCATGACAGAGAGCACTCACCATCGGGAAGGTGGAAGGTGGAAACCAGCTCCATCTTTAAGGCATAGCATTCCGCAGCTCTCTACAGTTCCCCCTTTTTGTTTTAGACGCATCAGGCAAGAGTAGAGGTCTGATCTCTGATATTAGAAATAAATTTGGACTTTGTACAGATGTTCATTTAGGTGTCATCCACCCAAAGAGCATCCGACCAGCCCGATACCTTTTTCTCAGAGGCGGGACCTGGCCTTAAACATGATGAAAGATAAGGCGCTTAAGTTATCTCCTGGCCTCCAAATATATGCCATGGCAAATGCACATACCTGCACTCTCTCTCTCTCTCTCTCTCTCTCTCTCTCTCTCTCTCTCTCTCACACACACACACACACACACACACACACACACACACCACGAGGGTTAGAAAAGGGAGAGAGACATTTGGTGGTTTGAAAACAAAAAAAAAAAAAAATGTAGGAGAAAGAAAACTTCTAGAAGAGGGGGATGCTAAAGAAAATCCCTTCAGCTTTGTGGTTTTGCCTATAGAATGTTATGTGTGGACAAGAATTTAGAGTAGGGGGAGGCATTTAAAAAAACCTGTCCTTTTCACTCTCAAATTAAAATTTAGGGTGATTTGAGTGGCACATTTTCCTTATGTTTTGGTGTAGAAACATCACAACTCCATTTTTGCAACAACTGGAATGATTTTATAATTTTAAGGTTCCAAAGAGTATTTCTGATTAAAGTGATTTGGTGCTAAATCTTGACTCAATATCTTCCAGAATCACATGAATGTCAAATAAAGGCTATTTTTAATGAAAGTGAATGACTTGATTTCATAAAAGTATAATGTTGTTTAATGACTGTGGGAGATTGTGTTCAAGGCAGAAAACTGACATTTTGCCTTAATCAATGCTCATATTATTAAAATCAATGAGGTCTATTTTGTAAGGCCTATTGAAAGAATGTTTAAAAAAAAAGACTGATCTATAAAAAGTAACTCTAATTTAATTGAGATTTAACTTGATGATAGTTTTAGTGTTCATTCAGCACACATTTACAGAACATTCCCAATGTCCTAGGCCCTGGGCAAGAATCAATGGAAAGTCCTCTTTCTTCATCTCAAGGATTTAGTGAAGAAGAACTAGTTTAACATTCTACACTGGACTCACGTACCTCTGATTATATACTATTTCTCTAGCATTTTAAAGAATTTTTTTCTACTCCATTTCAAATAAGAATTCAGCCTGAGGAAACATTGAAGGCAATTAGCCTTTCCAATTGCTAAAAATGCAAAAATGCAAAATGCATATTTAATAAAAAGAAGACTAGCTTCAGATTCATGCTCACAGATTTTGTGTGTGTGTGTGTGTGTGTGTGTGTGTGTGTGTGTGTGTGTGTGTCTGTGTCTGTTTGTGTGTGTGGTTCTCTCTCTCTTTCTGGATGTATGTGTGTGTATGTGTCTGTGTGTGTGTGTGTTTTCACGTGCTTTCATTCCCAATAGTCTTCCTTTATCAATAGTCTTCCTTTATCATTCACTGAATAAAAAGCTTACATATTTTGCTGGCTAGACTGTTTCCTGCTTTATGCCTGGCTCTGCTCATCATAGCTTCTTTACAGACATGCAAAGCTATGCTCAGCTTTTTACAGGGATGTTAGGGATCCAAACCCCTGTCCTTGTCATCAGGCAACCAATGTTTTTATCTACTGAGACATCTTCCCTGTCTCCATTCCTTTTCAGAGTGGATACCTTTGATTCTTGTGAGTTTTTGTCCTCCTTTTGAAAAAAAAATAAAAAAAAGAGAAACAAATTAAAATTTAAAAAATACACTATGCCTTCTGTACTACAAATCACATGGCAAGGAAAAGCTAAGTTGTGAACGTGACATACCAGGAAATAGAGAACCTCGGTAAAGAACTGCTGGGAGCATTGCATGCTGGCTTGGCAAAAGCAGGCAAGTGAGGTTCCTGGAGGCAGCCGACTCATTTCTGCACAGCTGATGAATAGCTGTATCCCTGGTCAAGGCCCCAAGGATTTTGCTTCAAAACTGTTTATTTTTGCTATACTGCCTTTCAATGCTTGTCTCATACACCTGGCATGGCAGAGACCCTCACTGCTTATTGACTGACTCTGTTGGGCAAATTTCCTGCAGATTTTTTTGAAAACGTACCTTCACAGTGGTGTTTAAATGAATTGATGATTTCAAAACCCCTGATTAAGATGATTTTAAAGAATTTCCAGAAGCTGGAAACAACCCAGATGCCCCTCAACTGAAGAATGGATGCAGAAATTGTGGTACATCTACACAATGGAATATTACTCAGCAATGAAAAATAAGGAAATCATGAAATTTGCAGGTAAATGGTGGGATCTGGGAAGGATCATCCTGAGTGAGTTGTCCCAGAAGCAAAAAGACACACATGGTATATTCTCACTCATATAGACATACAACATAGGACAAACCAACTAAAACCTGTGCATCTAAAGAAACTAAGCAAGAGAGAGGACCCTAACTAAAATGTTCAATCCCCATCCAGAAAGGCAAAGAGGATGGACATCAGAAGAAGAAGAAAACAGGAAACAACCTAGGAACCTACCACAGAGGGCCTCTGAAAGCCTCTGCCCTTCAGACTATCAAAGCAGATGCTGATCCTGATGGGCAAGTGTTGGGCAGAGTGAAGGGAATTTTAGGTAAGAACTGGGAAATAGTAAGAGCTGGAGAGGACAGGGTCTCCACAAGGAGAGCAACAGAACAAGAAAATTTGAACACAGGGAACTTCCCAGAGACTCATACTCCAACCAAGGACTATTCATAGAGATAACCCGGAACTCCTGCACAGATGTAGCCCAGGGCAGTTCAGAGTCCAATTAGGTTACATAGTAATGTGAAGAGGGACTGCCTCTGACATAATCTGATTGGCCTGCTCTTTGATCACCTCCCCCTGGGGCAGAGCAGCCTTACCAGGCCACAGTAGAGGACAATGCAGCCACTTTTGATGTGAAGTGATAGACTAAGATCAGAAAGGAGAGGAGAACCTCCCCTATTAGTGGACTTGGGGAGTGGCATGCATGCAGAGGGAAGAGGGAGGGTGGGATTGGGAGGAGAGGAGGGAGGGGCTTATGGGGGGGATGCAGAATGAATAAAGTGTAATTGATGAAAAATTTAAAAAAAAAGTTAAAAAATAAAATAAAATAAATAAATAAAATAAATTCTGACTTGATTCAAATAATTTTAAAGCCCTCCTGCAGTGTTACAAAAACTGCTAGGATCTCTATGAACCTCCATATGTCAAGCACTTGTTTTACAACAAGAGGGAAAAAAAGATTGAAACAAATTTAATAATCAATGAAACACATTCATTCTAGGTTTAGTTCAAGGATAAGGCCCAGTTATACACCATGATAAGGAAGACCATATGAATATAGAAACAAAGAATAAATGGTTAGCTATACAAGACAAGACAGACACCTGTTTCTTAGAAAAAAACTTGACACATAAAAAACTTTCATTAAACACATAATGCAGATTTTAAATAAGAATATAAAACTTAAAAAAAAGAATATAAAACTTCTGCTGTGAATTCATAATGAGCGTATCGATAAAACCACTGCTTTAATTTATTATAAACAAAATATCTAGTTAGCAAATAGGATCAATAGTCCTACTGTAAATTCCATTTTATGTAATGATTGTATCCATTTAAAAGATGTGATGTAATTTTTTTCATATATAGAGAACCTTTGTATTAGTGAGTATAAAAACCCAAGACAGAAATAAACATTTGTTGAGGCCACCTTCTTCATCCAAAAATGTGTCTGTCTGTTTAATTGTCTGTATATATTGTATGTATGTATATTTATAGCTGTATGATTTTATATATATATATATATAAAATATATATATATGGGAGTTCCCTTGTTTTTTCTATAGACTGTATGTGTGCATGTGTGAGTGAGGTTTGTAAATATCTGTCTGCTTTATTTGTCAAAGATATATGTTTTTGCATGTTTCCAAGTTATTAAGTTTAGTAAGTGATAATCAGCCCAGAGTGTTTTTTCTGCCTTTTTATTTAGGACTCTACTTTCCAGCAAGCTGCTCTTCATGCCGAGCCAATAAGTGAAAAGGAAGTAAGGGGTTTTTGTTGTTTGTTTTGTTTTTTAACAATCCCTTGTATTTATAAGCAAGAAACTGTCAGGACTGCAGCTGCTTGTATGCTTGTGCTCTGAGTTAAAGAGGCTGCCTGGCTTAACTAATTAAGACCCTCTGCTGTTAAACAATAAAACTTTTTAGTCAGAGAGCTCTTTTGGTGGCAGAGAAAACAAAAGCTTGGATGGTTCAATTGATAAAGCTTCTGATCCTGAGACTGAAAGCTCAGTATTCAATTTCCTGCTACCTCTTTTTCTTTTAGAGTCTCTTATGACCAGCAGTCCCTGGGAAGTAAGCTGTATATAGAATTAAACTATATAGAGAGTTAAACTATATATAAAGTTAAACTGTATGTATAAAATTAAACTGTATATAGAGAGAGCCCCAAATAGCAAGGCTACCAGCCTAGCAACTTAATGTGTATATAGAGAGTAGCAAGGCTGCCAGCCTGAAAGATTAAGGGTTAAAGTATAGAGAGAAACAGCATTTATCATGCTGATCTTATGATCCACCTTGGTTCACCCTGTGTGTTGGAGCTGGTCTCTAGAAAAGAACTGTTTTTATCAGATTGGCTGGTGATGCACATGTCTCTAGAACATTTTGTTGATTGATAATTCTCTTAGTTTGTTCCTGTATTGCTGTAATAAAATGTCATGATCAAAAGCAACCTGGAAAGGAAAGAGTTTACTTTCAGCTCATAGTTTATAGTCCATCATGGAGAAAAGTTAGGTTAGGTCAGGAACTCAAGGCAGGAATCAGAAGGAGAGGCCATGGAGAAATGCTGCTTACTGGCTTACTTCTCATAGCTTGTTCAGCTGGTTTTCTTATAGCACCTGAAACTACCTGCCATCCCAGTATGTTGGGCCCTCCCACATCAATACTTAGTAAAGTAAATGCTTTTCCAAACTTGCCTACAGACAATGTGATGGAGCCATTGACTCAACTGAACTCCTCTTCCAAGATACATCAAAAAAAGAAGATTTTGTTCATAAAATATAAGGATGGACAGTTGCAGGGTCCAAGGCTTCTGAGTTGTCACCATGCCTGCAAGAATGTACAAAGCCATGTGTCTGATTACTGTGTCTGTAAAAAGTGAGCATGACTGTGCAGAATTATAAACCTGATACATGAAAGGCAGAAGTAGAAGCATCAGAAATTCAGTTATCATATGCAGTTCAATTTCTTTTCATCCTTTATGATATACCCTCATTACACTTGTTAGCTGATAAGACCAGGGATAATGCTAATAGTAATTCTGCCACCCGAATGTTGTCAATTCACAGAAAAATATATGGAACAAAGTTACAAAAGAACATCCTCCTTAGGGTAAATTGCACAAGGGGCTCAAAATATTTTGCTTCTTCAATTTGAGAGTATAAATCTGACTTTTCAGAGATGTAAATATGTCTGAAATGTTTATACATCTTCAATTTTAAAGAATTATTTTCTCTATGTGTATGTCTGCTGCAAGGAGAGAAGAGAAAGCAGAAAAGAGCATGAGCAGACACCAGAGAGCTTCCCTCCTGAGAACAGTCTCTTGAATTGAGTCATCTGTCAGCTTGTACCTGCCCCCATGTGTGAAGTAAATTTTTTTCATGCCAATCCATTCCTCCCAATCTCCAGACCCACAATTGGCTGAGTCTGATCCCTGGCACTGTGTAAAGGGCAAGGAAATATCTGGTGATGATTCTACAGTTGATATTATTATAGGTAGGGCTGGGGAAATGGCCCAGAGGTTAAGAGATTGCTATAAGCACAGATATGAGTCACTGTTGACCTATAACAGAGAATTAGGCCAGGCACATGTGGTTAGAAAGAAAAATAGTTTATTAAAAAAAGGAGAACACTTCTGAGAATAAAAGTGAACTAATGATAACTCTTCTAATATATATCTTACCTGAAAAGACTGTCCACATCAGTATCTCTGTTGAAGCCCAAGTTTGAGATCATACAAAAGCCAGGTTCTAATTCTGGCTTTGCGAAAAGGGAGAAAAGTCCTTGACGCATTGGGTCACTCAGTTTGTGGCCTTTACTGGACATAGAAGGAAGACACATAGTGTATTCCTTCTATGTGTCTGTGTAACACAAGCTTTGGTCACACACTCTGTTTATTACATGAAGCCCAGGTGGGGAACAGCTTCTCATCTTTTTCTGTCAACTAGCTTCTGTTATATTAATCTAGATGCTGCAGTCCCCAGTCCCTGCTCCCCTGCTGCAATATGGCAGACACTTAGCTAACTACTATTCCAAGTGTAACTGTCTCCCTGGCAATGCAATATTTGAAACAGACACTGTGTCCCTCCCTTTCATTGCCATACAGTTACACTAAAGACAAAGAAACTGGATTTGCTTTAGGAATCTCATGCTTGGAGAAGGAAAAAACTGAGGCCCCATGGCCAGCCAGAAGATAAGCTTATCTCTTTGTACAACTCATCAGATAACCTTGTAGGAGACACTGGAGATGAGCCAAAGATGAATTGGACTACCCATTGAGCAGGACTGCTTAGTTTTATATTCTCTGTTTAAGCCTAAACCTTATGTTAATGTCCTAAAGACTTGATGCATCCGAGGAGACAGTGGACTGTTTGTTTATCTTCCTAGTGCAGACACATATGAATAGCCTTTATTGTCTGTTCACTATTATTGTGTCTTTTGTTGGCTTATTGAGGATGGGTGCTGAGGTTTACCAGTGCCCACGCTGTGACCCTAAGAACTCCAATGACAGAAGATTCAACATCCAATCTTCTTCCTGTCTGTGCATCCCCTTCCCATTCTCACCACATACCAGTAGTTTGCTACTTACAATTCTCTCACAGATAGTTCAAAGACCCTCTGACTGCTCCACTAGACTCCCATACAACTCTTTCAGACCCCACAATGACTGCAGGTAGCCATAATATTTTGGTAATATTACCCATTATTTTTTCTGTGGCTGCTATCTCTCCTAATGAAGCTCCTCTTTGGACCTGAAGTCCTGCTCTTCTCCTTCAGGACCCCATCTTAGGGCACACTCCTGGCAACCATTTTTCCACAGACCAGACATTGTTTTAACTGGCAACAATTTCCCCTTCTTCCAGAAATTTTCCACTGTGAAGCAAGAATAGCTATCTAGTTTGAATTGAGAAACTCAGGCTTTTTTAAGAGACAAAAGGTAACAGTGATTAAAATTCACAACTCTTTAATGCTAAGCAGAATAACCTAACAAGCAGAGTACTGTAAGATAACAGTTACCAGGTAAATATTGAGACCTTTTGCTGTGTTTTTTTTTTTTTTTTTTTTTTCTCTTCCCTCGGGCTCTGGGTTACATCTAAATTTCATCTCATTAGATCCCTAATCTTGAAATAGAATTAGCCTTTGTGATCTATTATAAGTCACAGGCCAGAAGGCCAGGGTATAATTCCAGGTTATCTCCAACACTTCCCACAGCCTGCCCTGCTGTGGGCCTTTCAGGACTTGTTCCATCAGTGCTTAGGCTGAGAGCAAGGACAAAATCCCTTAATGCTCTCTATCCTATCTTCCAGATAAGGGGGAAAAATGGAGACAATAGTTGTCTAACAACCCACGGAGACCAGAAATTACTTCCAATCAGAAAAACATTTTCTGCTTCAAAATCCAGAATCCAGGATTCTGACTAATAGGTAAAATGTTTCTCACAATACCATTTCCCAGAGAGTTTTAAAAACAAAACAAGCAAACAAACAAACAAACAAAAAAGGAGGTTCTCTTGATATTCAGGTGCTTTCAAGCTTCTAGCCATCCAGAAATTTGAAAATTAATCTTTTCTTTATCCCCTTTTAAAAGACAGGTCTTCATACATGGAAGCAAGCCAGATCCTCAGCCTTAGCCAAATGTGGAATTGTTCATGACAGAGAGCACTCACCATCGGGAAGGTGGAAGGCGGAAACCAGCTCCATCTTTAAGGCATAGCATTCCGCAGCTCTCTACAGTTCCCCCTTTTTGTTTTAGACGCATCAGGCAAGAGTAGAGGTCTGATCTCTGATATTAGAAATAAATTGGGACTTTGTACAGATGTTCATTTAGGTGTCATCCACCCAAAGAGCATCAGACCCGTCCGATACCTTTTTCTCAGAGGCGGGACCTGGGGCATCAACCCGCTTGCAATCAGACATGCTCTTCTCTGGGTCCAAAGCGGCTGACCCTGAGTGCAGTGCTTAGCCTCGCATCCTGAGCGTATCATTTTAGCTTTTTATGGTATCCAACCATGCTTGGGGAGAATGTCCTGCTTTGCCCCCGTGGCACGCCTGGGTTGGCTACCCAGAGGCTATTTAAGCTGTGGGCTGGCTTTCCCCGGGGTCCGAGGATTGTTCAATGTTCCTGAATAAACTGCATTGAAAAAAATAAAAAAATAAAAAAAATAAAAAATAAAAGACAGGTCTTCGGTTCCAAGATGGCGGTGGCCAGTGTGTACCTTATCTAAGGAGTAGAAGATCAGAGACTAGGAAACCGCTGAGTAAACTGGTGTCTGGATCCAAAACACCTACTTCGGTGCTTTCTGGACTAGGGAGGATACCCCGGAAGTTGGAGATGATCATATCAAGGGCCCCTTGGCTGTCTGCCTAGTCCAGGAGTCATAAAATATGAACCCCCTGCCCTTTCTACACACTGGTGCAAACGCAGTTTCCCAGTTGAAGGAACCCTCTGCTCCAGCATCCAGAGGGCTGATACCTTCCACCCCTGCCCCTACAGAAGGCAGTGTCTGCATTCCTGGGACAGCATCCTAATATCCAAACCACAGTTATACTGGCCCCTTATAGAGACTAGATGAACAATAAAATCATACATAATCCCAGATCCAAGATAGCAGAGCCCAGACAACTCTGAGTCCCAGGAACACAGTGTCTAGAAGGACATGGCACAGCTGCCTTTTGAGGTACTAGATCTCCCATGGCTACTACCTGAGGAGGACACACATGCCAATCTTATCTGCCACCTGAGGCACCTATGCCCTGTCCTTCAAGGTGTGTAAGCCCAAGCCTCCCCTTCTGAAATACATACCCCAGTACGCCAAAATCCCAAATGCCAGCTCCCATTCATGTGCACCTGGATATCTCTCATCCTCCTGAAAATGAAGACTAATGCAGACTCCAAACTCAGAGACAAATGGATCCTGTCTTCAGTGTGGGTTCCAGGAAAAGACAGCCAAGGCTATGGAGAACCAGGGGGCTAAAGGCCAGCATAAGAACACAATCAACAAAAAACAGTACTTCATGGCTCCACCAGAACGATCCCCCCCCCCAAAGAAAAACCTTAATGGATATTCTAATGCAGATGAAACACAGGAAAATGACCATAATTCTATCCTTGTGCAGTAATTAGAGGCATATGAAGAGGAAACAAATAAATCCCTCAAAGAAATATGTGAGAATACAAGCAAATTGAGGACATCAAGGACCTACAGGAAACCACAATCAAAGAGGTGAAGGAAATGAATATAACTGTTCAAGGCCAGAAAACAGAATTAGAATCAATAAAGAAAACACAAACTGAAAAAAGCCTGGAGACTGAGAACTTGGAGAAGTGATCAGGAACCACAGAAGTAAGCATCACCAAAAGAATAAAAGAGATGGAGGAGAGAATAACAGGTGTTGGAGATACATTGAAGAACTCAATATATCTCTCAAAGAAAATATTAAAATGGAAATATTCCTGACACAAAACATCCAAGAAGTCAAGGACATCATGAAGAGATGAAACCTAATGATAATAGGAAGAAAGAAAAAAGAAGTTTCCAGGCTCCAAGGCCTAGAAAATATTTTCAAGAAAATTATAGAAGAAAATTTCTGCAACCAAAAAAAAAAATCTGGGGATCTAATGTAGGTCAAGTTCTAATGACAAGCCATTTACTTACTGAGCCATCTTTTCTTGTCCCTTAAAGCTACTGATATTAAAAACTCTGAGCTTAGTCATCATCTCAAAAGGCTGTTCTGTATGCCGTTACTTGAGAATGTATATTCTTGTCTATGTAGTGGGGAAAAATGCTTGCTACATTCTACAAGCTTCAGTTATTGAAGAATAACAACTGCAAAATAAGGAGAAAAAACATAGTTATTGCTTTGTTGGGTAGATTAAAATATATTCAGACCAAAAAGAAAAAAAAAAACAGATGAAAATAAAACAAAAAAAATAAGAGAGATAGAGTCAGAGTTTGTTGAAAATCTGGTGAAAGGTGCTCCATAAGTCAAAAGTTTGCGAAACTTAGCTCAGTCAATAAAGTGTTTTTCTCAATGTACAAGGACCTGAGTTCAGTCCCCAAAATCCATTTAAGAAAAGCTGGGCATGGAAGAATATGGTTGTAAACCCATCACTGTAAAGGTAGACATAGGGTTCACTGGGTTCACCAACACCCATCCTAGCCTTCTAATAAATGAGTTCCAGGCCAATAAGAGATGTTATCTCAAAGAGATGGTGGATGAAATCTCAGGAACAGTACTCGAGTTTGACTTCCAAATTCTATCCATACAACACACCAGTGAATATTCTCCAATGTATCTATACACATGTGCACACACACACACACACACACACACACACACACACGCACATGTGTGCTTCAGTTCACAGGTTATGTGGCCTTAGGTAATTTCCATTACTTCTTCAGACTGCAAAGATTCACCACATCCCATCCATGTCAGGATATCCCCTTTCTGGGAGCCCCAGACAATGATGTTCTTTGCTGCTCCACTGATACTTTGCTTTCAGGGTAATTATCAGGGTAGCTTTCTGAACACAGTCAGATCAGAACTGAGATTCAATGAAAGGAGTCATTAGCAGTTTAACCATGTTAAAAAAAAAAGCATAAAAGTTCCATATCTCACACAATACTATCTAAAGGACAAACAGTTGTCATTTAAATTCTGACATAATTATAACACTTAATGTTAAAATGTCTAGCACTCAGTAATCCCTCCTGAATAATTGTAGTGTTACCAGCACATCCAGAGGCCCATAATTGACTTGTCTGGTGGTTGCTAGGGAGACACTCACTCAGTGGAATGAGTAAAAGAGGAATTAAACAGTAGGACCTGAAAGAGATGGGCTTGTCTTCCTGCTTTAAGTACAGAGTGGAGAGGCAGAGCAGGAAGGTAGGGAGCAGAATCCTGCTCCCAGTCCAGAAGAGTCTGGACCCACAGGGACCAACACAGCCTCAGCTTTGCTGGAGAGAAACATGATGCATCATGGCCTTCTCCTCCTCCCACAAATTAAATCATGGTTATATGCCACCACCATCATGTCTGTGAAGGTACCTGTAAGATTTTTCTGAAAAAAAAAAAAATCTAATAATCCCAGCTCAATAACAACAAGTGTTACTTTTCTAGGGGAATTTTGGTATGGCCAGTCCCAGGGACCTCCATGGGTGTCTCATCCTCCAGGGGTGCAGTCCTTTCAAATGACAGCAGGGATCCTAAGAACACGCAGAACCACTCAGAGCCTTTTAGGGTCTCTGCTCGCATCAGGAAGAGGGAGACTTCTATTCTACTACCTAAAATTAAGTCACATTATAACCATTATGGCAGGAACAAATATGTTCTTAGCAGACCATTGTGTCCCTTCACTTGCTTATCAAATATTTGAAACTATTGATATTTCCACAGGAATCTTATGCTGGGAGAAGGAAAGGGTTGAAGCCTGGTTCTAGCCAGAAACAAAACTTGTCTTTATTCAATGTAGTTCTGACAGCCTGTCAGATCACCTTGCAGGAGAGACTGGAATCACAATGAAGCGGACCACACTTTGACCAGGACAGCTTAGCCATGCACACCACTTGCTCTCTACTTACCCCTGAACCTCATGTTAAGGCCAAAAGACAGATTTGGAGGTCACTGGACCTCTGTTCTTCTTCCTAGTGAGATCAGAGTGAATATACCTCCTTTCTCTATTTGACACCATTTTTTTGTCTGTTGAATTGAGCTATTGAAAGCAGGTGGCTAAACCCATCTTTTCAGACTGCCAAAGCCGAGAGTATGACCCCAGTAATTCCATGGGCAACATGGCCAATCCAACACAATGGGGAAGAAATAAGCTCCTCTCATGATGGGTGTTGGGAGGGTAAACCTTTCTGAAGAACCATCTATCTCCTACCCACCTAAAAATAACAAGGAAAGATGTTTTTCCCTCCCCCAACAGTCTATGACAAATCTAAGAAATTCAGTTCTGGCTCATTCACTGCAATTGAATGAAGTGGGGTACCCAGAGATAGCCAATTAGGACAAAGACAGAAATGAAATGGAACTCCAGATAGGCTGGAACAGCATTGGAGAATGGCTAGAAATAAATGGAGCCAGAACTGTGGCATTCATGCCTCAGAATGAACTGTGTAAGTAGGGCTACAGGCCCTGAAGCAACATTCCAGCAACAGATCTCTGCAGGTATGTGTCTGTGCATGTGTGTCTCTGTGTGTGTGTATGTGTGTGTGTGGTTCCCATAACTCCATTCTAACTCTATTCAGCTTGATGCTCTTTGTTCTGTCCAGGATCCCTGGGACTTGCTAGTACTAAGGAGTCAATGAGCTCTGAGTTCAGAGAAAGGCTGTGACTGTCTCCAGAAAGTTAGAGGGAGAAGCAATTGAGAAGCTGTCAGGTTGCCTAACACTAACATATGACCCTCATATACTTACACACACACACACACACAAAAGAAAGAGAGAGAGAGAGACAGGCAGACAGACAGACAGACAGACAGACAAAATCCACTTTTAGATTATGGAATGATATTTATTATAACAATGAAGAATGTATAATATGGAACATAAAACATAATGAATATAGTAAGTGAAAAACTATTTCAATTAATATGGTAAAATGGAAAAATAGAAGGATTTTTTTTTTCTTTAATTCACTTTACATCCTTGTTGTAGCCCCATTTCCCCTTCCCTCCCAGTCCTCCTCCCTCCCCACCTCCCTTCTCATTTCCTCGGAAAAAGAGAGCTTCCTTTCCTATCCAACCCAGATCATAAATTTGCATCAGTACTGAGCATGTCCTCTTCCACTGTGGCCTGAATAGGCAATCCTGCCAGAGGAATGTGATAAAATGCTGGAAAATGCATACATGTCTACAGTCTCCATCTTAACTAACATGAGTCCTAAGCTGCCCATCTGGTAAATCTTTGTAGGGGACTTTGGTCCAGTTCATACATGGATTTTGGTTGATGCCTCAGTCTCAGCAAACCCTTCTGAGCCCAGGTTAGTTGGCTCTGTAGGTCTTCTTATGGACCTCCTATAACCTCCAGGTCCTTTTGTCTTTCTTCCCACTTTTCCAAAAGACTCCCTATGCATCACTCAATATTTGACTGTGAGTCTCACCATCAGTTTTGAGGCACTGCTGGGTAGTGCTGCTCAGAGGCAAACACTGTCAGCCTCCTGTCTGCGAGTTTAGCAGAGTCTCCTTCATAGGGTCAGGGGTTGGCACTCTCTGATATGGTGGGTCTTTGGTTGGGCCAGGCATTGGTTGGGCATTCCCTCAATCTCTGCTCTATCTGCTATAACTTAACCCTGTAGATCTTGTAGGCAGGGTAAAGTTTGGTTCAAAATTCTTGTGAGTAGGTTGGCGTTCACCTTCCACTGCTAGTAGACTAGTCTAGTTAGTGGGTGTCCTCTTCAGTCCCTATGGCCTCTGCTTCTAGGAGTCTCTGCTTGAGTCTCCCTCATATCCTCCTAGGAGCCTAACATGACTTAGGTCTCCAGCTTGTCACAGAGATAACCCCACACTGAATTTCTCTTTTGTCTACAGGCTTTCTCTCTTCTCACCCTCATTCTCCCCAAGTCTGATCTCTACCCTCTTAACTCTCTACACCCCCTCTCCTACATTATTCTCTGTATTCAGCCTCTCTTTAGTCCTGTGACACAGAGGATCTGAGAGAGGATGTATGAAAGTCACTTAGAAGGGGAGATAGAGAGAGGGTTTTAAGAAAAATCATTTATATTTAAGAAAGTCCTAGCCTCTGGGCCCTCTACACATTTGTAACTAATGGAAAGCTTTATCTTCATGTCTAACAAGTCAGTGGCTGTCTCTGGCATGAACTCTGTTGCCCGATATTGGATTACTTTCCTGTTAGGTGAGCTGCCCTGTCTGGCATCAGTGGAAGAGGATGCACTTAGTCTTAAAGTGACTTGATGTGCTGGGGCAGATTCGTAGGAAAAGGGTTTTCCTTTTCTGAAAAGTTAAGGATGAGAGAAATGGAGAAGAGGATGGGAGAGTGGGACCAGTAGGAGCGAAGGGAGAGGACTGTGATAGGGATGTAGTGTGAATAAATACATAAATATACTCAGTTAAGAAAAGAAAAGTCCTAGCCTACACAAAACAAGGTCTCAAAAGAGAGCCCATTGAGGAGATAGAGGATGGAGTGTTATTTCTCCTAGATCCAGTGACTAAGCAAACTTCTATGTCTAAAAGTAAACATGAGCATGTCAAGGACAGCATGGACATTTTCATCTCTGTATCTTCAATGTTTAGCTATATACCTGACAACCAATAAGAACTAGAGAATTTTAAGTGAATGAGTAAGTGGTCATGCAACCAAAACTTTGGTTTCCCTCTCCAGAAAAAAAAAAAAAAAAAAAAAAGGATGATAATTGTCAATCCAAACCCTACCAACCTCATAAGACATGGTGAGAATCAGGAAGCAGTAAAGGCCTACTCAGCATTGCATCTTTTTGGCAACTGGTTCAATTACATTCAGTCATTTTCTCACATTCTACTTTGAACTCAGTTTTCTATGTTGTGACTTAGTCACTGAAAGTCTGTCTTTGCTGGTACATTTGATGGTCCCAGGAAGAAATTGGAGATGTTTATATGTTTCTCATACCATATATTGGTGCTGAGGGGTGTTGCTGAATGAGTTCTGGAAAACACATCTTTAAGACATCTCTCTGAACCCAAATTCTGGTAATCACATTTAATTGGGGTTCTTTTTTTTTTTTTTTCAATGCAGTTTATTCAGGAACATTGAACAATCCTCGGACCCCGGGGAAAGCCAGCCCACAGCTTAAATAGCCTCTGGGTAGCCAACCCCAGCGTGCCATGTGGGCAATGCAGATAGGTCCACATACATGGAAGCAAGCCAGATCCTCAGCCTTAGTCAAATGTGGAGTTGTTCGTGACAGAGAGCACTCACCATCGGGAAGGTGGAAGGCTGAAACCAGCTCCATCTTTAAGGCATAGCATTCCGCAGCTCTCTACAGTTCCCCCTTTTTGTTTTAGACGCATCAGGCAAGAGTAGAGGTCTGATCTCTGATATTAGAAATAAATTGGGACTTTGTACCGATGTTCATTTAGGTGTCATCCACCCAAAGAGCATCAGACCCGTCCGATACCTTTTTCTCAGAGGCGGGACCTGGGGTATCAACCCGCATGCAATCAGACATGCTCTTCTCTGGGTCCAGAGCGGCTGACCCTGAGTGCAGTGCTTAGCCTCGCATCCTGAGCGTATCATTTTAGCTTTTTATGGTATCCAACCATGCTTGGGGAGAATGTCCTGCTTCAATGGCTGTAAAGGCCTGAATGATCATGGCTGCATCACACTGTTGTGAGACTCTAATCTTGCATATATACCACAGGCAAACCAAGGAGACCAACACCAGAAGGCCTGCTAACACTCCCATGCCCGCCCATTCCTTCAGATGATTCATGGCTGCAGCAATCCATGTTGATAATCCTGTGGCTAGTCCTGCGTCCACTCCGGTAGAATTTACTGTGATAATGGCCAGTCTCAGCTGCTCCATCGTAGTATCGAATTCTCCAGTCCAATTACCTAAAATATAGCTCGACAATTGTTTAGACAGATTTGCAGCACAGGAAAAATTCTCATGTTGTATGCTAGTGACACAAAGTCCAGCATACTTTCATTGACAGCCAGGTTGAGCGATTTGCCATAGGGTATCAACCCTGTGCCCATTGATGCCCCTCACGCTATGACTCTCTTCAGACAGAAAAGGGATCTTAATTGGGGTTCTTGGAGGCTCCAGAAAGTGTTGAAAACTGACTTGAGCTCACAGGACACTGATAAGAAAAGCAGTTAAATGTCTTCATTCAGAAATGTTAGGTGAATGAAAGAAGGAAATGTGAGGCAGAGAAGGGTGGTCACAGAAAATATTCATAGCCAGGCCAGGGTGTCCTGAGATGTAGGGGCTGGGCAGCGACAGTGAATCATTTCACTGCCATGGAGAGCAATGCAAGAGCTGAGGCCATTAGCATCCCAACTTCTCATCCTTAATGCCTGCTCCCTTCAACTGCTAAAGAGCTCAGTCATCCCTGGTGGTTAGTCAAATTGAGAAAAGTTTGTCAAGATGAGAAATTCACTCGGAAACATTTTACATCTTCCAAACAATTGGCTCACTCACAATGTAATTGAGCTGGAAGCAAAGGCACTCAAGCACTCCCCAGACACTGTGTGCTGCTTGTACCCATATCTAGATAATACTTGGCAAGCTCTCCGTGTTACCTTCATTTCAGATGAGAGCAGCATGCCCAGGACCTTGCCCACAGCAAGAAAAGCTTTAATATCTTGCTCATCTTCAGCAGGAAATACAGTACTTCCAGGCATATGTGATCTTTATTGAAGTGGGAAAAGGTACATGATTTTGTATTAGTTATTACAATTTAAGGCAATTTAGTAAGGGCAATAAAAATCAGTTTGTAAGTTGTTTATATAAGCCGGAGAAAGAGAAAACTTTTGCTGCTGTTCCTTTTCTGTGTACTGCACCTGTGTTTTAAGACAGAGTCATTCTGGAGGCCAATAATTAGGGACAAATCCCAGAATTCCCCTCTCCAGCTCCCAGTACAGGGATTAAAAGCACATGTTACCATGCCCAGCTTTCTTTATACAGATGCTGTGGCGCAAACACAGGTCCTCTCAATTATGTAGCAAATTCTTCACTGCATAAGGTATCTCCCCTCCCATGGCCTTCATTTTGAAAGAGCAGTCAAAATCGATTTGGAAGAAATTATGTTTACTTCCTCCTGTGACCCATGTACTTCAATATGCCCATTCCCTTATTTGATAACTTCCCTTATTTGATAATGATTGGGTAAGGTAATGAAAGTCGTCTATGCTCTAACCTAGATGAGCTGAGTCGAGATCTAAGCATTACAGGCCAGGACCTCATGTATACACCCACAAACCAGTACCCAGCTTTTTTAGTATGTTAGAGGAAACTATCACAGAAGGGCCATCATAAACAAGAGACATCTAAATACAGAGACTGCACAAGTTACTTTCTTCAGCGCTATGATAACAACATATTTTACAAAGCAACTTAAGGGATGGAGTATTTTTGGCTTATAGCTTGAGTGCATGGTCCATCGTCCTCATGGTCCATGAGGAAATCATGGTAACAGCAGCCTGAGGTGGCTGGCCACATTGCATCCAGTCAGGAAATAGAAACAAAAGAATTTTTGTACACAGATCACTAACTCTGTATTTTTCTGTCAGAGTCTGTCTGTGTCAAGTGTGTGCATTCGTATACATATCCAAATGAAGGTAGGTCCACATGTGTGAGCATGCATGTAGAAGGCATAATCTATTGAGTGCCTTCCTTGATCACACTCTACTGTATATACTATAGCAGAATATCTCATTTAATCCCAGAGTTCATCAGTTTGACTAGTCCTGCTGGCCAGTATCGCTAAGGATCTCTAAGGATCTTTGAGGATCTCCTGTCTCTACCTCCCACATGCTGAGATTACAGATGGGACTACACACTTATCCACCATTTACATGGGTATGATGTCCTGTCCTAATGCTTTTGTGGCAAAGCTTTACCAACTGGGCTGTTTTCCCAGCTTTTCATGAAATCCAAGACTTCTTTTTTTTTTTTTTTTTCTTAATTCAAGACCCATGTCATGGAATTTGAAAACTGTTAGCAAATTCCATAAGACACATGCCCAGAGATGTGTTTTTATGGTGACTCTAAATCCAGTCAACAAAATATACCTCTGGACATATATTTGACAAAGGTTTCATTGAAGAGGGAAGATAATAATCCCACTTACAGAACCCTCCCTCTTCCTCTCCCAATCCTACCCTCCCTCCCACTTCTCCACCCATGCCTCTTCACCAGTCCACTGACAGGGAAGGTCCTCCTCCCCTTCCATCTGATCCTAGTGTATCAAGTCTCATAGGACTGGATCCATTATCTTCCTCTGTGGCCTGGCAAGGCTGTAGCCCCCTGAGGGGGAGGTGATCAAAGAGTAGGCAAATCATTTCATGTCAGAGGCAGTCCCTGTTCCCATTACTAGGGAACACATTTAGACACTGAGCTTCCATGGCCTACATCTGTGCAGGGGTTCTAGGTTATCTCCATTCATGGTCCTTGGTTGGAGTATCAGTGTCAGGAAAGACCCCTGTGCCCAGATTTTTTTTGGTACTGTTGCTTTCCTTGTGGAGTTCCTATCCCCTCCAGGGCTTTCTACCTCCCCCTTCTTTCATAAGATTCCCTGCACTCTGCCCAAAGTTTGGCTATGAATCTCAGCCTCTGCTTTGATACTTGACAAGGTAGAGTTTTTCAGAGGCCCTCTGTGGTAAGCTCCTGTCCTGCTCCCTGTTTCCCTCCCTCTTCTGATGTCCATCTTTTTTACCTTTCTGAATGAGGATTGAGTATCTTACCCAGAGTCCTCCTTCTTGATTAGCTTCTTTTGGTATATAGATTTTTAGTATGATTATCCTGTATTATATGTCTAATATCCACTTATAAATTAGCATATACCATGTTTGTCGTTCTGATTCTAGGATACCTCACTCAGGGTGATCTTTTCTAAGTCCCACCATTTGCTTGCAAATTTCATGATTTCCTTGTTTTTAATTGCTGAGTAGTATTCCATTGTATAAACGTACCATAATTTCTGTATCTGTTCTTCAACTGAGGGGCATCATGGTTGTTTCCAGCTTCTAGCTATTGCAAATAAAGCTGCTACAAACATGGTTGAGCAAATGTACTGGTTAGATACTTGAGCATCTTTTGGATATATGCTTAGGGGTGGTATAGCTAGGTCTTGAGGTAGCACAATACCTAATTGTCTGAGAAAGTGCCAGATTGATTTCCAAAGTGGTTGTACAAGTTTAAATTCCCAGCAGAGATAGAAGAGTGTTCTGCTTTCTCTACATCCTCTCCAGCATGTGTTGTCACTTGAGTTTTGATCTTAGCCATTCTGTTGGGTGTAAGATGAAATCTCAGGGTCATTTTGATTTGCATTTCCCTGATGACTAAGGATGTTGAGCATTTAAGTGTTTAGGTCTAAGGTGTTTATCTACCATTCGATATTCCTCTGTTGAGAATTCTCTGTTTAGCTCTGTACCCTATTTTTAATTGGATTACTTTATTTGTTGCTGTTTAACTTCTTGAGTTTTTTATATATTCTGGATATTAGCCCTTTGTAGATACAGGGTTGGTGAAGATCTTTTCCCAATCTGTAGGCTGTCGTTTTATTCTGAGGACACTGTCCTTTGCTTTATAGAAGCTTTTCAGTTTCATGAGGTCCCATTTATTGATTGTTGATCTTAGAGCCTGTGTTGTTGGTATTCTGTTCCTGAAGTTGTTTCCTGTGCCAGTTAGTTCAAGGCTCTTCCCCATTTTTTTCTTCTAAGATATTTAGTGTGTCTAGTTTTATGATCAGGTCTTTGATCCACTTGAACTCTAGTTTTGTGCAGGGTGCTAAATATAGATATATCTGCATTTTTCTACATGTAGACATCCAGTTAGATTAGCATCATTTATTGAAGATGCTATCTTTTTTTTTCTATTGAATGGTTTTGAAATCTATCTCAAAAATCCATAAGTGTGTGGGTTTACTTCAGGGTCTTCTATTTGATTCCATTGATCCATTAGTCAGTGTCTATGCCAGTATGGTGTAGTTATTACTACTGTTGTTGTATAGTAGAACTTGAGATCAGAGATGGCAATACCTCCAGTAGATCTTTTATTGTAGAGGATTGTTTTAGTGATTCTGGGTTTCTAGTTATTCCATATGAAGTTGATAAGATTTATTTCAAGGTCTGTAAAAAATTATGTTGGTAATTTGATAAGAAACACATTGAATCTCTAGATTGCTTTTGAAAAGTTGGCCAATTTTACTTTGTTAATCCTGCCAAGCCATGAGCATTTTCTGCTTTCCATTTTCTGCTATCTTCTTCAGTTTCTTTCTTCAGAGACTGAAAGATATTTTTTTTCATATAAGTCATTTACTTGCTTTGCTAGAGTCACTTCAATGTACTTTTATGTTCTTTGTTGATATTGTGAAGGGTATTGTTTCCCTAATTTCTTTCTCAGCTCTTTTGTCTTTTGTATACAGGAGGGCTACTAATTTTTTTTGAGTAAATTTTGTGTCCAGCCATGTTCCTGAAGGTGTTTATTAGCTGTAGGAGTTCCCTGGTAGAATTTTGGGGGTCACTCATGTACATTATTATATCATCTGCAAATAGTGAAACTTGGATTTCTTTCTTTCCAATTTTTATCCCCTTGATCTCTTTTGTCTTATTGTTTGAGCAAGGACTTCAAGAACTATATTGAAGAGAAATGGAGAGAGTGGGAAGCTTTGCCTTCTCCCTGATTTCAGTAGGATTTATTTAAGTTTTTCTCAGTTTAGTTTGATGTCGGCTATAGGCTTTCTGTATATTGCCATTACTATATTTAGGTAAGTGCCTTGTATCCCTGATCTCTCCAAGACTTTAAACATAAATAGATGTTGGAATTTGTCAAATGCTATTTTGGCATCTAAGGAGATGATTATGTGGTTTTTCTCCTTCAGTTTATTTATATGGTGGATTACATTGATGGATTTCCATATATTGAAATACCCCTGCATACCTGGGATGATAACTTTGATGTGTTCTTCCATTCTGTTTGAAAATATTTTGTTGAGTATTTTTGCATCAATTTTCATAAGAGAAATTAACCTGAAATTCTGAAATTCTTTTTCTTTGTTGGGTCTTTGTAATGTTTAGGTACCAAGGTGACTGTGGCTTCATAGAATGAGTTTGGTAATGCTCCTTCTGTTTCTATTTTGTGGGATAGTTTGAAGAGTATTGTTGTTAGCTCTTCTATGCAAGTCTGGTAGAATTATGTACTGAAACCACCTAGCCCTGGGCATTCTTTCAAGGGAGACTTTTGATGACCGTTTCTATTTCCTTAGGGGATATAGGACTATATAAATGATATATGCTGTCTTGATTCAGCTTTGTCAAGAAAATTGTCCATTTCATATACATTTTCAAATTTTGTGGCATATAAACTTTTGAAGTAAGTCCTAATGATTGTTTGGATTTCCTCAGTGTCTGTAGTTATGTCCCCCTTTTCATTTCTGAATTTGTTGATTTGGATGGTGTCTCTCTGACTTTTAGTTAGCTTGGCTAAGGGTTTGTCGATCTTGCTGATTTTCTCAAAGAACCAGCTCTTGGTTTCATTGATTCTTTGAATTGTTTTATTTGTTTCTAATTGATTGATTTCAGCCCTACGTTTGATTATTTCCAGCTGTCTACTCCTTTTTGGTGTGTCTGCTTCTTCTTTTCCTAGGGCTTTTAGGAGAGCCATTAAGTTGCTTGAATGAGATGTTTCGAATTTCTTCTTGAAAGCATTTAGTGCTATGAATTTTCCTCTTAGCAATGCTTTCATTGTGTCTCATAAGTTTGGGTATCTTGTGCCTTCATTTTCATTGAATTCTAGGAAGACTTTAATTTCTTTCTTTATTTCTTCCCTGACCCAGCTGTCATTGAGTATCTAGTTGTTAAATTCCCATGTGTGTGTAGACTTTTTGCTAGTTTTGTTGTTGTTGAGTTCCAGCTTTAGTCCATGGTGGTCAGAGAGGATTCAAGGGATTATTTCAATCTTCTTGTATCTCTTGAGGCTTGCTTTGTGACCAACTATATGGTCTATTTTGGAGAAGGTTCCATGAGGTGGTGAGAACAAGGTAAATTCTTTTGTGTTAGGGTGAAAGTTTCTGTAGATGTCTGTAAGGTCCATTTGATTCATGACCTTTCTTAGAGTCATTGTTTCTTTGTTTAATTTCTGTTTTGTTGACCTGTCCTTTGTTGAGAGTGGACTAACCCTCTGAAACTGAGCAAGCACCCAATTAAATGTTTCTTTTTATTTTTGTAAGTTGCTTTGGTCATTTTGTCTCTTCAAAGCAATAGAAGAATGACCAAGCCTACTCCTTTTTGGTTTCTATAGATAAACACCAATGTGAATTTTTCTTGGTTATAAAGCAGTGGACCTCAACCTTCCTAATGTTGTCAGCCTTTAATACAGTTCCTCATGTAGTGGTGACCCCATGCCGTAAAATTATTTTTTCTAGCTCATAAATTTAATTTTGCTACTGTTATGGATTATAATATAAATATATTTGGAGACAGAAGATTGGCAAGGGGATTGTGACTCACAGGTTGAAACCACTAGTATAATGGATCCTTGCAAATATTTCTGAATTAATTTATAATTACTGTAACAGAATTCATATTCTTATAGTTATATCATTCCCTATGTTGCCACAATATTTAGTGTGAAATATTAATTTGAAATTACCATATGTACATCATTCATAATTCAGAAATTCTTAACCCACGTGCTAAAAACATCCACATTCTTCCAGTACTAATCCCCCATTCTTTCCCAAGAGCTCACATTTCTGCAGTCATATTAAAAGGGATACCTGGACTTATTTCTCTTTGTGGACCAAGAGAAGCAACTGTATAATTGCATTCCCATGGTTAATAGATCCCCTGTATAGAAACTTTGTCAGAACGTCTCAGAGAGCATAGGTGTCCTTATCACTCCTTTGTCTCATAAATCTTCTGGCTTCTGTTGGAACACATTTTATGCCCAGGAGAAAACACATTGGAAAGAGAAAGACTTCAGGTAAGAGAGACTTCAGCATTTCTATAAACAAAAACAATTGTAGCAAATCCCATAGAAAATTGTTTCCCTGCAAAAAAAGAGCTCAATTTTTAACAGCTTTCATGGAATCTCTAGAAATTTACTAAATTTTAGAAACTTGTTTTGACCAGGACATACGCTGCATATAAACAACTGACTATATATTTTTTCTGACCTTGGAAATTGCTTTTCTAATAAAGAACAATTAGGAGACTTTTGTTCAGTTTCAGATATATTATTTATCACATTTATGAACTTCCAACCAGCTAGTTCATAGGGATCACCCTCCTTCCCAATTTCCCACAGTCACTAACTCCTCTTCTGCTCATAACATTCAGGTTTCCACCAACAGTCCTTTTTTGGTCTACTATAATTAATATTTGTTGCAAATTTTAACAGGTTATAAAACCATCTAGGAGACCAATTTCTAAATTGGGATAATTGAGGGAAAAGACCCACCCTCACTGTGGGTGGCCCCATCTCATAAGCTGGGATCCTGGACTGAATAAAGGTGAAAGTGAACTGAGCAACACATCTGTCTCTCTCAGCTTTCAGACTGTGGATGTGATGTGACCAGCTTCCTCACACTCCTGCTGAAGTGCCTTTCCTAAATGAAGGATGGCAGCCTCAAACTGTAAGCCAAAATTAACCCTTCGTTCCTTAACTTTATTTCATTATGCATTTTGTCTCAACAAGGAGACAATGATTAGTACTGTGCTAAAGAGTTATACCTAAGTGCAAATCTTTCTACAACTGGTTCTAAGCAGCTCCTATAGCACATGGGAAGAGGACAGAAACTTCATCCCATGGAGTCTTTTTTCCTGCCTGATTTCTTTTTAAGCTTTCCATAGACACCTGAATGACATAAGAGATACATGCCATTGTTACCCCTGCAGCTAGCAGATGAGATGAGGCACTTTCTAGAAAAATCACCCTTGAGTCAGGCCCTTTGATGATGAACAGCTAATATTAACAGCAGTTATTTTTTTTTTACAGATGCCAAAGTTATTTACTAGAACATTTCTTTTTTGTATTTTTGAAAGAAACAACTACAAAACGGGTTCATTCAGAAACAAACATTTCATATGCAAGATGATAAACTTTCTAAACTAAAACTGTAGTAGTAAGTAGCAAACACCCTTCTTCTGTGCCCTTTACCTATGGTGGTTTTACATAAGAATGATGAAGTCACAGCTGGCTGTTTTGTGGCAGATAAGTCTGGAACAGTTTCATTTTCCCCATTTTTTTTCCTTAAAAATGTGCAATATAAACTTGTGTTAGTCAAACTTCCTCTTCATCACCACAAAAACCACGGCACTGTCTGAGCTCTCCCACACGGCAGCCACCAGTGGCACATGGCTCCCAGCCCTGAACCTGCAGCTGCAGAGACCCAGGGACCCAGAGCTGAACTGATTAACTTTCACGTATATTTAAAAAGTGGTTCTCATTTAAATTGTTGAAAAACTTACATTCAGACCAACTTGGATGTGTTGGTCTCCTTGGTTTGCCTGTGGAATATATGCAAGATTAGAGTCTCACAACAGTGTGATGCAGCCTTGATCATTCAGGCCTTTACAGCCATTGAAGCAGGACATTCTCCCCAAGCATGGTTGGATACCATAAAAAGCTCAAATGTTTCGCACAGGATGCGAGGCTAAGCACTGCACTCAGGGTCAGCCACTTTGGACCCAGAGAAGAGCATGTCTGGTTGCATGCGGGTTGATACCCCAGGTCCCGCCTCTGAGAAAAAGGTATCGGACGGGTCTGATGCTCTTTGGGTGGATGACACCTAAATGAACATCGGTACAAAGTCCCAATTTATTTCTAATATCAGAGATCAGACCTCTACTCTTGCCTGATGCATCTAAAACAAAAAGGGGGAACTGTAGAGAGCTGCGGAATGCTATGCCTTAAAGATGGAGCTGGTTTCCGCCTTCCACCTTCCCGATGGTGAGTGCTCTCTGTCACGAACAATTCCACATTTGGCTAAGGCTGAGGATCTGGCTTGCTTCCATGTATGTGGACCTATCTGCATTGCACACGTGGCAAGCCTGGGTTGGCTACCCAGAGGCTATTTACGCTGTGGGCTGGCTTTCCCCAGGGTCCGAGGATTGTTCAAGGTTTCTGAATAAACTGCATTGAAAAAAAAAATAAGTAGAACAGCAGTTATTTTTATATATGTCACTAAAGTCTGCTAAGTTCTACCTAGACTGATAAGTTTGAAGGTGCCATCGGCAATAATAATAAAACTAAAGTCATTCACAGCCCTTGATATGTATAGCATCCCTGTGAAGATATCATAGTATCTCCCTAGAAGAAGAGCAGCCCCTTCTAACAAACACAACTCAGCACATAGTCAAGTTTGAAACACCAGTCTAATTAGAATATACCAACCATCCTCACTTCTTTCTCAGAATCTTCCCTTTCTCAGTCTGTGATTTAGGTGCTACAAATCACATGGTCAGGCTGTGAAATCAATTTGTATTTTAGTACTAAAATCTGATGGTCCAGGAGAGATGTCAATGAATCCTTGGCAATAACCAATAACTATGGTACATAAGTAAAGGCTTGAGAGAAAGGAGGTGGTCATGCAACTGGTATCAGTAATTCTAAGGAATATGAATCACAAAAGGAGCACAGAGCAGCAGAAGTGTGTCTCAACTGGCTGCTTCCCAAAGAACAGTTGTTGCAAAATTGGTCATAATAATCAAAATGAGAAGACACTATAGTTAAACAAGTCAGCCTCTTTGTCCAACTGTCACTGTGCCTGTCCAGTGGTATCTTGACCAGAATGAACAGGACATAAATTTAAGTTATACATCAGTTTATAAACATAGACTTCCACTGGCTCTTAGAATTGTCAACTGTCCTGCCTTTCAGAAAAAGACATCATGTGAAAATATGGCATAATTTCTAGGCAAAACAGCCATATACCACGTGTTTAAATCAGGCCCCCTCCAATGAAAAACCATCAATTTATCCTCATTTGAATAAAGCAATTCTAGATTTGGATTTGGCTTCTGTGACCCTAACATTTCTAATGAATCATTATCCCTGAACTTACTGAGTGTATTTACCTCCAAAATACCACTTCCGTGAAACATAGTTTCTTAAAATGAACTCTATTTCAGTAGGAAGATTAAGGAAGGACTTTGGAACTATCTCAATCAACAGTTATTGAAAGCCTGAGTTTGATCCCCAGAAACCACATGAAAAAAACTGGGTGTGGGGTCTACACTTGTAATTGTAGTCCTGTAGAGGCATCGAGCAGAGGTGGGCAGATCGCTGGGGTCTGCTGGCCAGCTAGCTTAGCCAGCATGATGATTTCTAACCCAGTGAGTGACTTTGTCTCACATACCAAGCAGGCCTCATCTGAGGAACAACTGAAGCAGTCCTCTGGTCTCCATGCACACATGCACGTGCGCATGTATACACAATAAGTGCGCACACGTACAGACATGAGGGAAGAAAGAAGGTACAACAACGGCTGTTTGCTGTTTGCTGTTTGCCCATGATTCTAACTTTCCCCATTACTCAGAAACCACTAGCCTTCTAGATTATTCCACTGGCCTAATAGGAACTCCACTGTAACACAGCCTTGGAAAAGGCACTATGCAGAATTTAAAAGTGATCTGTATAATGCCTGTGAACCAGCTACCAAAGACTCTTTCTGACATCACAATACAAAGGTGGAAGTTCACACCAATGAACGTAAAACTGATGACTGTCACTGCAACTTCAACAGGCAAACTTCATACTTCCTCTTCCTGCCTGTAACCCTGTGATCTGATGGTTTAGGGGCCTTTGTTCTCAAGAGCACACAGTGTTCCTGAGGGACACAGAAGTGACTCCAATGAACTAAAATTCAACTAGTCAGTCAATAGGTGAGGGCAATGGTTTCTGTATAAACTTTAATTGTATTTCTTTTTTAATATTTTTATTAATTTCACTTTATTCACTTTGTATCCCCCATATTCCGCACCCTCCTCCCCTCACAATCCCACTTTCCCTCCCCGTTCTCTACCCATGCCCCTCCCCAAGTTCACTGATAGGGGAGGTCTTCCTCTCCTTCCTTCTGATCCTAGTATATCAGTTCTCATTAGGAGTGACTGCATTGTCTTCCTCTGTGGCCTGGTAAGGCGGCTCCCCGCTCAGGGGGAGGTGATCAAAAAGCAGGCCAATCAGTTCATGTCAGAGGCAGTTCCTGTTCTCATTACTATGGAACCCACTTGGACACTGAACTGCCATGGGCTACATCTTTGCAAGGGTTCTAAGGTTCTAGGTTGCCTCCATCAATATACCTTGGTTGGAGTATCAGTCTCAGAAAAGAACCCTGTGCCCAGATATTTTGCTTCTTTTACTCTCCTTGTAGGGCTCCTGTCTTCTCCAGGTCTTCCTATTTCTCATTTCTTTCATAAGATTTCCTGCACTCTGCCCAAAGTCTCAGCATGTGCTTTGATATCCTGTAGGGTACATCATTTCAGGGGCCCTCTGTGAAAGGCTCCTGTCATAGTCCCTGTTTTCTCCTTCTTCTGATGTCCATCTTCTTTGCCTTTCTGAATGGAGATTGGGCATTTTAGCCAGAGTCCTCCTTCTTGATTAGTTTCTTTAGGTGTACAGATTTTAGTAGGTTTATCCTATATTATATGTCTAATATCCACTTATGAGTGAGTGTATACCCTGTGTGTCTTTCTGCTCCTGGGACAGCTCACTCAGGATGATCTTTTCCAGTTCCCACCATTTAGCTGCAAATTTCATGATTTCCTTGTTTTTTATTGCTGAGTAATATTCCATTGTGTAAATGTACCACAATTTCTGTATCCATTCTTCAGTTGAGGAACATCTGGGCTGTTTCCAGCTTCTGAATATTATAAATAAAGCTGCTACAAACATGGTTGGGCAAATATCATCACTGTATCACTGTATACTTGAGCATCTTTTGGATATATGCCTAGGAGTGGTATACCTGGATCTTGACGCAGTGCTATTCCGAATTGTCTGAGAAAGGATCAAGTTGATTTCCAAAATGGTTGTACAAGTTTACATTCCCACCAGCAGTGGAGAAGTGTTCCCCTTTCTCCACAATCTCTCCAGCATGTGTTGTCACTTGAGTTTTGATATTAGCCATTCTGATGTGTGTAAGGTGAAATCTCAGGGTCTTTTTGATTTACATTTCCCTGATGATTAAGGACATTGAACATTTCTTTAAGCATATTTCTTGATTATACACTACAAATATATTTTTTTCAATTTTCAATTTTCAAGGCAAGACAAATTATTAAGAGAATCCATATTATTCCTTAGAATGTAGTAATTCCATGCCTAACGGCAAAAATTATCGGTAGTGAAAACCCAATATAATCAGATGTAAATTCTTCAAAATTATGTGTTCAAGTCATCCCAATTGTTGAAGAAAGTTGATCAGGTCAGATGATTATTGAAGGTAAAGGAAATTTAGAATTAATAATGAAAAAATATAATTAACTACAAGTGCCAAATATGGTCATAACCAATTTTGTCAAATAGAATGTGATAACAATTTAAACCCTTTATTACTTATATATTTATATATCAAAAAGTGTTCTAGGCTTTTATTCACCTTGGTTTTATATGATTGGTGATGGTTTCATCTTGAAGTAACAAGGTACTAAAGGAGAATTATTACTAATACACTAGGACCATGAATATCATTTGGAGATAAGTGCTATTACTATTAGGACTCTGTTGCTCTCATGTCACAGACAGAATGAGAACATGTTTTTCCTTAGGTAGAGCGATATTATGGTTACAATTCTCCGGAGATTTAAATATAACGTTTATGAATGCTGTGACAGCAAACGAGTAGTCTGTTCTAGACGGTACTGGATATGTTTGTTGATCAACACCATCACTGTCCCCTTAAGCTCCACACTGCATCAAAGTCTGTCTCTCTGAGATGGATGTTTCTCAGATGGTCTTCATACATGGTTCTTATCAATATCCTGCCAGAAGTAGGATCTCCAATGATACTGGAGGCAAATAGAAGTTGGGGCATGCAAGTGAGCTTTTTTAAAAAAGAGTACTTTCCTTCAGCTTTTAAGCAACACCAGACATATAGCAAACCTTCTATATCTCTATCCTTTATTAAAGAATAGAAAATAGCTATGTTATAAGATGAATAAATACAGAATACATGAAAACAAGTGAGTTTGGATAGGTGGATGCTTGCATGCATTCATAGATAGATAAATGGATACATGAATGCATGGATTGTGAAAGGATGATGGAGAACGGAATGCATGGATATAAGTGGAAGCAAGGGAAGCAAGGGCTATATCATACATTAAAGAAATTTGATAATAAAAGAACTTTTTAATAAAAGTGAGATCAAGTGATGGTTTTCAAGTTTGTGTTAAAGGTAAATGATGGAATAGCAAATATTAAGAGAACATTTAAAGTTAAAAGAGAGATCCACAGAGAAGGAAAGCTATAATTTGCTGGAGAGGATGTCAATAATTATTAATTTGAGCTGAGAAAATATGGAGAAATATGAATGTTGCAATTAAAGGCATCTTAAGAAAGGAAAGCCCTTATTATACACTTTTCCCCAGGTATTTAGAAACCTAGGGAAGCTTACTGGAGCTCTCCAGAACATAGAGCTTTCTAGCCAGTAGGGCCAATTAATTGTCAAAGGGGAAAATTTCTCACTCACAAAAGTGTTCATGCAACAGCTAGATGACCAGGTATGAATAATTATTCCTATCTGCAAAGGATTCTCAGACCAACTAAAAGGTCGGACAAATGAAATGTTTAACTTTTTCCATAGTAACCCTTCTGGGCTGTTTCCCTGGCAAGGAAAATAAGAGCTTGCCTGTAAAAGTTGCTAAGTATGGTGAGCTATTTCTGCATGAAGCACCTACCCACCACTCTTTAATTCACACCAGATAAGTAGATAACTACTCTGTGTGTGCATATAAGTGAGAATGATAGAAAAAAATGTGTGCTAAATAAAGTAGTCTAATTAATAGAGTAATTGTCAAGTGCATGCCATGCTAATTTCATCTGGTTGTGTTTTCACATGGAGCCCAAATAGACAATCATCTTGCTAAGTGAAGCTGTTGCTAACTTAACTTTTAGGCGAAAATGTACAAACTGCAGTGAATGGAGGAGAATGTCAGAAATTGAAACAACATCTGAAAATCAGAGTCTTTGCCTTTGATCTTTGCTTTTCAAAGACCAGCTCAGTTCTTCTGTACTCCTGAGATAAGAGCATAAGTAGGTGTGACTTTTCCCAGCATCATGCTAGCAAGTCTTCTATCAGCAGTAGACTCAGAATCAAAGGTGCCCCTGCTATATGAACTCTCTACTACAAGAATCTTTGCCTTTGTTGAGGTTCTTGGGCCTCTGAACTCTGGCTGAAAATTCTAAATTCAGACACTATGGATCCTTTGGGCTTGCTGACCAACCAGTAAGTCTAGCTTAGTCAGTAAGCTCCCAGGTTCCAGTGAGACACTGTATGTCAAAAATATGGTAGAAAATCACTAAAGAAGACACCCAGGGTTAATCTCTAGTTTCCACATTCATGAAGACACACACACACACACACACACACACACACACACACACACGGGCATGGGTAGGGGTGGTAACAATCAGAGTAGACCAAATGAATATGTGAAAGTCTCTAAGAAGCATAAAATGGGACAAAAATTGGAGACGATGCTCTGGCTCCAGAGAAGGGATGCAGGAGCTTAGCAAAGACAATACAAATAGAAGTTGGAATGCTTGCTCCCTACAGTCTGTATGAATGCTTGCTGCAATGCAAATATAATAACTTCTGAAAGTCTGCCTCCTCACCATTTTGCTCAGATGGCCAGGGAACAAAAGACTTTTTTTTTTTTTAAGTGTCAATCCTGGAACATGGCCTTCCCAGTGTGAACATCATCTAAAATTTTGAACCCACCCTACAGGAAGGAACCTGGTGCTACTCATATGTACTCAGCTTAAATTCAGAAAATGTTGATCTCTGTGATATCTGTGCCTCATCAGTTACAGACCGTCTGTACCAACTGCTTCTGGACCATATTGTTAGAGTGGCTACTGTCCCATTCAATGTAATGCTAACATATAGTCACTGGCAATGCCATTCCTGACTGTATCTCTAAATTTGAAGGCATCTTCTTTATTGATGTGAGTATGGTTTGATTGCTGATGACAACTTTGACTCAGCACAAACTATGCATTTGTGGGAGAAAGGGGGGACGTAGAAGAAAGTGCCAGAACTGGAGATAGAGTATGGTTTTCTCAAATATGATCCAGGTGATGGTGGTGGAGTGTTTTGGGTTATTTTCCTATAGATGTGAAGAAATACCCTGACAAAAGTGACTTAAGGCAGAGAGGATTTCTATTGGCTCACAGTTGGAGGTACTGTCCATCATAGTAAGGAAATCACAGCATCAAGAAATTGAGGAAGCTGGTCATATTACCTCCATAGTTAAGGTTCAGTTCACTTTCTCTCTTTTATGTACTCCAGGCTTCCCTGTCCAGGGAATGGTCCTGCCTACTATTAAGATGGGTCATCCCATATCTATTAATGAAATCATGATTATCTCTCACAGGCATGTTCAAGGCTTGTCTCCAGGTGATTCTAGATTTTGTCAGGTTGACAACACTAACCTTTACAGTTATGTAATGTTATTGAGGCCTCTTTACAAATGAGAACCTCATTTTTTTTTCTCATGGATAAAATACAAATACTAATAATTTAAGGCAAGGAAGCATAGAAAACAGCGTTACAACCCAACACTTCATTTAGCTTGGCTACACAGGTACCTCCTTCATTACTATGCACTCAGTAACCTGTCAGCAATACAGGACCCCATACCTGCATTGACCTGTACATACAGTACACTACAAACAATGGAAGAAAATCACTCCACTTAGTAGTTCTTAATAATTCTCCTTTCTATCCAACCATGTTCCTGGACATGTAGGGAGTTGATCCAACCTGATTGTTTTGCACTGAAAAATAAGCTGTGTCATCTAAGTGAACTTTTATAGTGAACTATATATCTGACATTTTTACCTGTGCATAAGTGGACCTATATATTACTTAAATAAAGGTGATGAAATAGAGAAAAGACATGTACAGTAGAGAAAAACTTACAAAATCCTTTTCTTTCAGTGAAACAGAACCATTTATGCTATCAGCTTCTCATTTCTTTGGCAGCACAAAAGGAGACCCTAAACAGGAACAGAGGTCAAAAAAGGAAATGTACTTTTGTATTGCTTTTCATAAAATTCTTACTTTATGTTCTTCCATTTGATTCTTTTCCAATTCTTTGAAAGTGACACAAATAACCTAGAAACATGCAATGTTGGAGCACAGGTAACACATTCTGTTGTTCCTGCAGGGCTTGTGAAGAGATGTCCCACAAACTTCCCGGGAAAGGGACTTCATGTTGTTGTTGGCCATAATTCTAATCACCAATGACAATCAAGCACAGGGAAGTGATGAAATAATTATGAGCATATGTAGAGTTCCTAAGTCCCCTTTAGAACTGGGTGTATGTTCATCCCTGACCTGGGAATTAATGGCATATCCAAGAAACTCCATCCTGAGGATGGCATGTGGAAGAAGAGGGAGATTTTGATAGAGACCCTCCTCTTAGAGCCACTTCTATTTCATCCAAGCCAAGAGCTGGGGAGGAATACCTTCCTGGAAAGCCCAGCCAGGCTCTCTCATGTGAAACTGTTAAAGGCCTGAAATACAGTATAAAGTTGAAGTGCACACACAAGAAACAAGATGACAGTAACTACCAGAACAGACTCACCACATTGGCACATCCTCCAACATTGTTCTGACATAAGTCTTGCTACAGAAATTTGATTAAAATATGTTGAGTGGAGTCTAAGGAGATGGATCAATCAGTAAAGCCAGCCATGCAACCATGAGTACCCGAGTTCTAGCACCCACATGAAATGGTCAGTCATGGTGTCAGAGAGTTATCTCAGAAAGTGTGGTTACCCAGTGTGATAACCTGAGTTCAATCCCCAGAACCAGTGTTGGATGTAAAGAACAGATCCAGCAAGGTTTCCTCTGGCCTCCTCATATACTCTTAGGAATGTACCCATCCACAAGTATATTTACACATACTAATAAGTAAATAAAGAAAATAAAAGGGGAAAAATGTGGACAGAGTGACATTTGTCCATAATCTTACTGTTGTAGACTGTAGAAATAGATGGACCTCTGGTAATTGTTGGCCAGCCTGTCTACCTGAATTATTGAACTCTAAGTTCAGATAGGGACTCTGTCTTCAAGAGTGACTGAGAAAAATACTGAATGAAGTCGACCACTGGCCTTCACACGTGCATGAATAGCAAGCTTGCAAATTTATACCCATGCAAATATACTTACACTAAATACACACATATATTTGTGTTGAGTGGCTGACAATTCATTGAATTTAACCAAGGAAATAGCATTCAATTGATCTAAATTCTGAAAAAAAGAAGGTATGCATTATGTTTACAGGAAAATTCTGAGTACGCCATTTTATGTGGTAGACTGGGAAACCTCAGTGTCATCTTTGATGATGAAACTGGAGCTCAGAAAGTCTACAGAGCTAGCAGGCAACAAAACCCAGCAACCAATCAGGAGCTATCCTTCCCAACATGTGTTCTGTCTGCATGCACTGAGATGCTCCCCAGGGGTTGAATTAGTATCATCTAGCAGTTGTTTCATATGGAGCTCATCAGAAAAGAAAATAACAAGTTACTTTTCTTGTTGCTATAACAAAATTCTTGTCACTGTCATCCTAAGGAAAGAAGGGTTTGTGTTTCTCCAGTGTTTGAAGGAATAGTCATCATGGTGGGAAGTCATATTGGTAGGAGCAGCAAGCAAGTGGTCATATTAAATCCACAGTCAGGAAGCAGGGAAATGTAAATGCTGCAACTCAGGTCACTTCCTTCTTTTGATTTATTCTGCTATTCCAGCCTAGGGAATGATGTTGCCATTCTTAAGGTAGGTTTACTTATTCAGTTAAGCCTTTCTGTAAATGTGTTTATAGATGTACTGAGAGATACATTTTCGTGGTGATTCTAAATTACAAGTTTAGAGTGAAGATGAACCATCAGAGCATGGGCCTGGGAGGAAGTTTGCTGTGTAACAGAGACATCCATTTCCCTTTCTGTTTAGTGGCAACACATGGTGTATTTCTGCCGGCTTCACCGACTGCTGCCTGTTCAATGGGAGAACTTTGGTTTAGAACCTCAGATATTGAGAAGGAAACACTGTCCATCTTGGAGCCAAGCCGAGCAAAACATCTATCTCATACACAGGCCACAAGGACAGGCTGAAAGGACACTCATGTAAATCTGGAAGAGTCAGATAAGAGGCACTTCTTAATCCAGTGGCTCACACATCATCAAATATAATTTTTCTATCTCACAAGATAGATGTGGCAACCCAGGTTTGCTATTGTGAGAATGTAGAGAAAGAGAATGTGATCTGCATAAGAGACATAAGCTGTTATTCAGGATGCCATGAAAGATGAATTTTGGAGGACAAGAATTGCTCTTGCCTGGAAGGACACATGAGTAACATTAATTCTACTGTGCTAAGGCAGCAGCTTGTGTCATGATATTATGATATAAAATGCAGACATAAAAAACTCACATAAACATTTTGGGACATGACTGAAATGAACACAAAAAGGTTACCATTGACAGCATACATACAAAAATAGCAGTCTGCAGTACAATTATAAATGAAATTGCCATTGGTTTTATAATGCCTATATATATTTATCTAATGTCAAAGCTTACACATCACCAATCTTCACATCAACTTTCATAATGGCATTCTGAGTAAAACAGCATATTTCCTCAAAGGTTTTTTTTTTCCTTCTTCTTCTTCTTCTTCAAAATAGTAGTGGGGCTGTTGCCATAAGCATCATTCAAATGTACAGATTGCATCTCCACAGGCACAACTGAGTGAAGGCTGTGAACATAGTCACACCAAGAACCAAAACTGACAGAAAGGGCTAAAGAAGCATTGCCAGAGTGATCTTTAGCATAAGCAGGGTGCAGTCTTTTACTTCCTTCTTCCAAACTAAGGGATGTGGGGGAAAAGCAGCCTGACCACTTTCGATAAGATTGCCTGGCACATGGAAGATATGGCACAAGGTCATTGAGTTACACCCCCATTGCCTGCTAGGTGAACCTTTAAATTTTCAGATCCAATGTATACTTTAGGCTTTCTGGTCATCAGCTGTGATGATTAATATTGACCATCAACTTGAAAATATCTATAATCACATAGGACACACAGCTCTGGGCATGTCTGCAAGGTTTTCTGTGTATGTGTGTTGTTTTGTTTTGTTTTGTTTTGTTTTCTGGCTGGGTTAATTTATATAGTAGATATGCCACAGAAATCCCTCCAGAGATAAGTACTCAGACACAGTTCATAGGTAATGGAATGTCCCAGCTGGTATTCGGGGAACTTGGCAGCCATAGGGTAACATGGGGGCTTCAGAGAAGCAAGATTTAACTGAAGCAAAGATAAGTAGTTAGCTGGAGGGAGACCTGCACAAGCATGCAGTTTCACAGAATCTAAATTAGTTGGGGTATCTGGACATCAGCTTTCTAGAATAGAATTGGGTAATTTTTCATGGGATTCTCCAAAAAGATGATCAAATTCTAGTTAAACCTGAAACGACCTCATCAAGAATACAAGATATAGGCATCTCTACACTGTCTTGTCCTATCAGAGGAAGACAGGCCCTAACTACAGCTGTAGTTAGACCTAACTTCCTAGGTCTCTGACTCTTCTTCCTGGCTTGTTACCTCATACTCTAGCCACCGCTGAACTATAAGACAAAAGACTCCTCCCTTCTTAACATTGCCTTTGTCACACAAGAGAAGGTAGTAATATGACACCCATAATAGATAGATTCAAATGTGTAGCACAAAGACCTCTCTCTGTCTCTCTGTCTCTCAGTCTCTATCTCTGTCTCTCTCTCTCTGTCTCTCTCTCTCTCTCTCTCTCTCACACACACACACACACACACACACACACACACACACACACACACACACACTCCAAATCACATGAAAGACATTTTGAATCTCCAGCAAAAGCTATGCATCAAGATGAAGATTGTCCTCTGTTAAGTGTCAAACCCAGAACAAGAAACTGAGATTCTATTTAATATGTCAAAGTGGACGTGGTTGCAAGTTTCTTCCAGCATTCCTCAGTCCCTGCTTGTTACAGGGCATGACTGGCACACCCTGCTCTCTACCCTGAACTTTCCAGCTCAGGGTCTGGGCTGCTCTTCCCCCAGACATTTTGGTTACCTCCCCTCCTTTTGCACCTTTAACCTCCTGGCTGTACTTCCTTCCCCTCTCACCTTTTCCCATCTCCTCTCCCCACATGCTTCAGGGGCATGACCATTCTGGACTCTCCCAGATATTCCTGCCTCCGGTTATACTCTTCCCTACCCCACTTCCCATCTATGATGAACTTTCTCCTTCACCATATCTAGCAGAAGTCTTGTCCTTTCAAGTCCTTTTTACTTTTTTTTTCATTCACTCTCCACACCAAAAGGTTGTCTGAGAAGCCACACTATCATTCTAAGGTTGAAGCTGTCAAAACCATATGTAGACCTCAATACTGACAGCTAAAGATTAACAACCTGCAAGCAAAACAGATCTGTATAAACCCTGACATTGTCACTTACCAGTCGTGTGACTATAATCAGGCACTTAATGTGTCTGGGACACACTTCACCTGTAATCCTTCAGGACCAGAATTCATCTGTATACTGCCATTGTGTAGATGACTCTGACGGTTGTACCTCGCATGATTGCCTCTGTACCAACTCTTAATGTTTCTTCTGTTCAAGACCCCTATCATCCTTGGAAAGTCATCCTGCTTTCTCTCCTTTGTTACTATCACACTGCTCACAAATGTTATCACCCTCTGGCCATCCTTATATCATATTTGCACTGGTAGGACCATATAAAACTTAGGATTTTAGTTTGTCGTCTCAGTGATTTCAGTCCATCATGTTGGGGAAGGCAGAATGGAACCACTGAGTTCATGTTGATAGGAATCTGTAGTAGAGACTGATTATGTCACAATTGCCCAGGAAACCAAGAAAAAGTAGGAACAACAGATGGCTGGTTATAACCTGTAAAGACCCACCCATTCCTGGTGACCTACTTCCACCAGCAAGAACCTACCTAGTAAAGGTTCTACAGCCTCTCAAGATAGCACTGTCTACTGGGGATAGTTGAAGCAAATATCTGAAGCAGGAGGCAATGAGAACCTTTCAGATTCAAATCATAACAATTACCCATAAGGAAATTAGTGTAAAGCACTGGGGAGGGTTTTTGGCATTCTAGTTAGCAATTAATAGGGATTAGCTATTTATTTTCACTCTTACTCAGCATGTGGCTACTGGATGGATGAATCCAATAGAAAATGTTACAGTGAGGCATGTATTTCCATAATGGACAACTTGCAGGCACAGGCAAGTTTCTGACTGACTGACTTGCCAAGACCCTTTCCATCCCCAATCACTTTTTAATTGGCTGGCGTACGAATTACCCGAACACATCAAAACATCCGCGAAGCAGTTGCCTGTGCATTGACTGATAGGACATGGGAAGTGCTGGCAGTAAGACTGCCTTTCTACTAAGACAGAGAAAGTTGCCCTGTGTGCATGTGGAAGGGGTATTTAGATAGCAACCTGTGTTATCTCCTTCACTCAGGGTCTGTGGCTGGCCAAGGGCTGCTTTAATGCCACAGTTTTGACAGAAATTTCTTCTTAAAATTTGCAAACATTCCAAAATAAAACTACTTACTGGGCTGGGGAAATGGCTTAGGCAGTGAAGGATTTGCCACACAAGCATGAGGACCCACAGAAACAAGCTGAGCATGGAAACATCCCTATAGTCCAAGGACTCTTGAAAGTTAGAGGCATTTAGTTCCCTAGGATTTGCTGGTCAGCTAGTCCACCTGAGTCAGCAGTCCCACCCAGATTCAGTAAGAGACCCTGCCTCATAAAAAATAGTAATATTAGGTGGCATGTGATTTAAAAAAAAATCCAGTGTCAACCTCTGATTTCCACATTCATGTGTTTACATTTACATGGATACATACCACAGAAATAGTCATTTCCAGAGTATTCTCTACCACTTGGAAACAGGGCTGTCCAACCATGTCACTCACAAAATAAGTGAAAGGTGGACAGCTTAAGATGATTAGATTGTAAAGACTGGAGGGTATTCATGACGTTTCCTGTGAAAACAAGAAAGCACTTGCTTGACAAGAACCGGAGTCTTGAGTGTTGTTGCTCCAATGACATGTTTGAGTGAGAAGAGTATGTCTCTTGATATCAGAATCCACAGGCAGGTAGAAGAGAGCACAAAGAGCTTCAGCTAGAACCCTACTCAATTGTGTGAGAAAGTAGAGAAAATGAAATCTCACCCACTTAGACAACTCGCCTGGAGTACACATGACTTCTTTAAAATTTATGCTTGATTCTGTTTAGGACAACAGTACAAAATCAGGAACATAATGACTCTGTTTTAGCAGTGGAGAAACTGATGGTATAAAAATGATGTGTCCCAAGACATGCAACTTGTAAGCAATAGGTCAGGATCTCATATTCAGCCTTTTTCCATCTGAGCACCACGCCTTTGGGACCAAGGGAGAAACAATTCAAATAAGCAGGCATCTTCAAAAAGCTTCAGGATTACCATGAACATTACTTTTACCCTAATTCAACAGAGAAAACATCAAAAGTTGGGGGTTCCTTATACTTCTACCTACGTTTACAATGCTGTTTGTTACTTTTCTTACTAATTTGAAAAAAAAAAATTGACAAACACAACTAAAATCAGAAAGGGCTTATTCTGACCCACAGTTTGAAGGTTCTGTCCACTGCATCGACTGTTGTGGGGAAGGCATGGCAGCAGAAGTGTGAGGCAGCTAAGAAATTACATTGACAGTCAGAAAGCTGAGAGCAGTGAATACATGATGCTCAGCTGACTGTTTCCTTGTTATTCAGTCCAAGATTCTCACCCATGGATCTGTGCCACCACAGTTGGGATGAATTTGCCCACTTCAATTAATCTAATCTATAAAACTCCCTTAAAGACAGAACCAGGGTATCATCTCTTGGGTGATTTTTAGGTCCTGTCAAGTTGACAGTCAATATTCATTATCACATGTATCAAAAATATTTTCAGATCTCAAACTCATACATATAATGTCAGTGGACCCATGGAACCTCTCAATTTTTTCTGTTTCCAAATCTCTAAAGCAGAGTTTCTCACCTTGTAGGTTAAGAGCCCTTTGGGGTCACATATCAGATGTTTACATTATGACTCATAAGAGTAGCAAAATTACAGTTATGAAGTAGCAACAAAAATAATGTTATGGATAGGAGTCACCACAACATAAGGAAATGTATGAAAGGGCCACAGCATTAGGAATGTTAAGAGCTACTGCTCTACAGTACAAGCCTCCAAGTGTGTTGAAAGCAACCAGAGAAGCCTGGCTGGTGTGCCTTGTAAGCAGAAGGAAGAAGGTGCTCTTAAATTGAGTTGCTGACTTCTTATTCTAAGAACCTTCAACCAAAAGACTTTTCTCTGACTGGAGTCTAGGGCTTTGTGACATACAACTATCTGGGGTTTCCTGTTTGTCTGCAGTGCAAAGACAGCATGTTTTTAGTTCTTTTAGAAAAAAAAAATGTTCCTCTGTGGTTTGTATCTAAGCTACAAAGCTGAAGTCAACTGAACAGAAGCAAGCTCATACCTGAGGAACATCTTGGCGTAATCATCAAAATCATTTCTCCTCTCCTATGCATGAAAAAGGGTTTGTGTGCTCATTGAAATTAGGCAGAACTTAGAAGATCTACAGCCTGGGAGCACAAAGTACTGTGTGTTGCCTCCAGTCTGAGGTATTTAACTCCAGAAGCAAGATTCAGCAGCATCCTCTTCCTCCACTATAGTCTCCTGCTTCTTGGACTGTATGTCAAACATGCATTATGTGATTTTGCCACTTGCATCAGTCTAGAGGGTTGACAGACTGTGGAAAGCAAAGCCTTCCGTTGAGCTGGTGCACCTGGAAAGTGGAAGGCAAATAAATGTTTATGTGTTGAACTGAAGTGCTGCAATCAGGGAGTTGTTGTTACCGTATTGTAGCCTAGGCTAGCCTGACCAACATATTTCTATGTATGTAAGACAGTTTCCTTGAAACAGCAAATCTGAAGACTGCCCTTGCTTTGGTCATTTCATGGTCACTACCATGAAGGCCTCACAGGCATCTTTGACACCCATCAGGAGAGTTAATGATCTGAATTTATTCTTCTTCTGTGTATATAACATACATCTGGCTAGATGTAAATGTAAGTACTACCAGCAGACAGCAAACTGAATATCTTTTCCTATCCAGCAAGCTGGATATCTTTTCCTATCTCTACTTAGTGTAGAGTTAATATTTATCAAGCATTTACTTTGACCTGGAAGATGTTAAGACAACTCTTTCTTTTTTCCTTTCTTTCCATTTATATATTTTTTTTACATTACTGAGACTTAAACCCAGAGTCAACCACACACCAAGCATGCATTCTACACTAAACTAAATCCACAGGCCACCGTTTACTTTTTGTTTGAGACAGTATCACACTTAGTTACCCAAGCTGACCTTCAATTCATAGTATAAGCCAGGAAAACCTTGATGTTTTGATCTTACTTACATGAACTCAAAAGTATCCAGGATAATAGATCTTTGCCAGCTGACCTGACTGTGTTGTCCCAGCTCTACAGTATTCATGCAATTAAAATAGACAATGAACATAGATTAAGACACAGTATTATAGCTATTAATATATATATATATATAATATATATAATGTTGTTAGATTTTTAAAACAAAAATATTTTTAAATATTTTTAAAATATTTTTTATAATCTACCATTTTAACAAAACTATCTTATTTAATATCACATATGCCTACTGGGCTGTAAAGCTTGATGATACTGATTCTGAAGAGTATTGCTCTTAAGATATGACATTAATCTGCCCACTCAACATAGTCTGAATTGCTGATTAAACAGGTCATCGGAATAGAGATTAATCATACAGATAAACAGATGTAAAATATTATGTAAAATATATGTAAAATATTTAGCTCTTCCTTTAGCAAAAGAGCTAAATGTACTGGGTAATGTGCAGAAAAAAACATTTTTCATAAAATGAACAATTCAGTGAATATTGAGAGCTGGCTATTTAAAAATCCAGGTTGACTCATGTGAGAAGCTACCATTCCTTCCCTTTGTGATGATAATAAAAGCACAACTTCCTTCCTTGGTTTTTGTAAAGAGTCATTGGCTATCTTGGGAGAGGCTATGGACAAGACCTTGTTCTTTGTATTGTTCATTGCTCTGGGAAGATCAAAGGGGAATTAAAAAAAAAAAAAAAAAAAAAAAAAAACAAAACAAAAAAACAACATTGGAGGCAAAGGATGGTGTCTTCATGCCCTTTCCTGTAGCAGAACCATCTAGTTCATCCTTTTCAGGCCACACCAACCCCCTATTCCTTGAAGGAGAGTGGCTTTTAAGAACAACATACCCTGCAGAAAGATGGTCCCATCCTCCCACCTTACTAGGCTCATTTTAATACTGAGATGATTCTGTTTCTCAAACCCCAGGTTAATCCTCAGCTCTGAGTTGCTCAGTGGGAGGAGGGGCAGAGTATCAAGCACTAGCTGGAGCACACATCTAAGAAATAATTGCAAACCTCCTTTCTGCTTTGAAACCCCAAGCCTTCAGGCAAAGGCTGTGTGCACTCCCCGTGCAGTGCCCTGTTCAGCCATTGCTTAAAGTTTTCTCCAGGCTTCTCTCTCAAAGTTACTTCTTCACCTTTGCCTTATTAGCCAGCTGAGAAACTCCTAATTATGATGGTATAACTACTGTAATAATAATTGAGATCATTGTTTCTATCATTTGTGTTATTCACTGACCCAGAAGGACAATTGTGCAGATGATGAAACCCTTGCCTATGAATAGAAGGCTCCATTTCCATCTGGATGATGAGACAGGCTAACAGAGATAGGATGTCTACATGTTACAGGTGGAGAAATTAGCACATATCCTGCCATGCCCATGAATGTGCCACTAAAAAACTTATGTTGGATACTGCTGTGCAGTGTTTCCTGGAAAGATCTGAACACTGTCTCTTCACTCCAGACAGAGCATTGACAACAAACAAAGGAATGTTTTCACCAAGATTGGTTCAGTGAACCAGTGAGATAAATGAAGGAGCAGGTGATGTGGGGTATTTAGAAAGCTGACTGCAGTCAGCTGGCCCTGCTGTCTGGTCTGCCGTAGCCCGTCCCCTTGCTCTGCCATCTTGTGGTTCAATTCTTTCCACTTGTGATTCAGGCTCTGAAGTCTGTCCTGTATGGTCTCCTGTGCATATGGGTGGCTTTGCAATAGCTCTCTCCCAGTCTGGAGTAGAGACAAAGGCCTGGATCATTTTGCTGAGCTGATGGGACCACCACCCACCACAGCATGCTGCACCCAGGGGGCAGGAGGCAGGTTGCTAGCTGCAACTTTTTTCTGCTAGCTACCTGGAATGGTGGCAGCTTTCTGAGCTGATTTGGGTGCACATTTAGGGGGGCACCCAGCTAAGTGAAGGGAGCAGAAGGGACCCTTCAGGGACTATGCTCCATAGAGACAGGCAGGGCATATGTGCTGGGAATCTGAAGACAAGAGGGCCCTACATCTCTGTCCAGCGTCCAGTATAGAAGACCATTCATGAAAGCTGTATCGTGTACACCTTGCAGACAGCACAGCTGATTGGAGAACCTTCTCTCCAAGCTGTTACCTGGATGGGAATCTTCTGAACATTGTATATGTTACTTAGGAAGGGGTTCATTGTACATTGTAAATTCCAAGAGCTTCCTGAGCCTTGTGAGTTTTCTTTTTTTTTTTTTTTTTCAATGCAGTTTATTCAGGAACATTGAACAATCCTCGGACCCCGGGGAAAGCCAGCCCACAGCTTGAATAGCCTCTGGGTAGCCACCCCAGGCGTGCCACGGGGGCAATGCAGATAGGTCCACATACATGGAAGCAAGCCAGATCCTCGGCCTTAGCCAAATGTGGAGTTGTTCGTGACAGAGAGCACTCACCATCCGGAGTTTTCTTTACTTGATGAGTCTTGATGAGTTCTCCTCTAAAAGGGACTGTTTCTATTAGATGAAATAGTTACACCACAGAAAATGCAACAGTGTTAGGAGATGAGAGCTGCTGAGGTAATTTCATTCATGAATGCCACATTCCCAGAAATAAGGTAAAAGAATTTGATGTTGCTAGTGCCACCTGATGTCATCTGCTGTGTTATGATGTAGCAGAACTATGAAACATAAATTTCATAGCCAATGATATTTTATTATGGAAGCGCAAAAGAAACCAGCAGACTGTTCAACAGAAGTCAAGTGACTACCCCAGGGGCAACCTGTGATATAAGTTGAGCTGAAAAACACTCAAATTTTTCTATTCCTTTTTTTACAATCATATCCATGACTAGATTCCTTTATTCACCTACACAGGTACTGGGAGCTGTCAGCCCCAATTGTACAAAACATGGGGTATCAGTTATTTTTCTGCTGTTCTCATATAATCTCCTGATAAAAGCAGTTTATTGGATAATAATTTAATCTGGCTAATGGTTCAAGGAAATCATTCTGTGGTAGTGGTGGGTCTGGGTGAGGGAGAATGTGGTGGGAGAAGGAGAGGGAAGTCCCAGCATAACTGTATTAAGGAAGCAGAGAGTGAACAGAAAGTGAGCCAGATCATGAATCCTCAAGGCTTAACCTCAGTGTCCCACTTACTCCAACAAAGCCCCGTCTCCTAAAGTTTCTACATCCTTACCAAACATATCAGCAGAACCCAAATGTTCAAACCCATGAACCTAATGGAACATTTCACATACAAAACAATTCACTGTGCTTTTCTGTGCTTGTGGCACCTAACTGGGATTTCCGAGTCATGGAAATGTGAAATGAGCAAATTGAAAGAAGGATGAGTAGATGAATGCTGCCTATGAATTTGTGAGTGATATGCAGAGATGCTGCTTCCATGATGCAGCCACACTGCCTTTCATGAATAGGTTCCATTTTGTTTCCTTTCAAAATGATTTAAAAGACCATTCCCTAACCCTAATGGAGTTCTCTGCTTTTTCTCTTCATAGCTAAAAAGAAAATAAATAAATAAATAGATGGATAGATAGATAGATAAATAAATAAATGCTCCCTGATACAGGGTTCCAGAGGGTTTTTTGTTCTTTATAAACTCAGTTTCTGGTTTAAAAAAAAAATGAAAAATTGGCCAAGGAGACTGAATCTCTATTTGAAGATGGGCCATAAGCAGCCCTGAGGCAGGCAGGGAGGGACAAAATTCCTTTTTGTCTCCCTGCTGAGTCAAACAGTACCTGAGTGGGGAGTGAGGACAAATCACACTACACATGGGATTAGCTTGAGAGTACTGTCAGTCTGACTGAAGCAGCAGCAGCAACGGGTTTATTCCAGGGTTCATTATTTATAGGTAAAGTAAAAACAAATCACATCAATACAAAAAGAAAAAGGTGTGGAAACCTCTAAATTCTTTTCAAAAACTACTTCCCCAGGTGAAAACATAACAAAGCAGCTTAACAAGCAGCTCTCCACACCAATGTGAGTCCTAGTGATCCATCTCAGCTCATCAAGCTTGGCTGCAGGTGTGTTGCTTTAGCAAGAGGCCATTTGCCTCCAGATGTTGGAGGCTTCCGGGTTACCTGGAGCATCCAGGACTGTCTCTCAGGCTGGCTTTGTCTGTAGCTGTGTCACATGGCTCTCCACAGTTCTAGTGTTTTATCTTTTAATAATTCATGCAAATTTCTTTCACATTTTAGTTTTCAATGTATCTCACTTTGGTTAATATAAAAATAATGATATGAAATCACTTAGCAATTTAATTATTTAAACTTCTTTCATCTTCAGGAAGATATACTGTGCCTTGTTTCTTGTCATGTCTCAAAGATGTGACACCAAGTTTAAATGTCTGAGATGGAGACAGCCTCCTTGTCATCCATGGTCTTCACTGAGTTTTTCTGCCCACTTTCTCTGTTCATCCCTCTCACTCTTACATACTACAGTTCCATATCTGGATCTTGTTTGTCATTCCAAAGATTTACGGGTTAGAATCTTGATCCCCACAGTGTCAGTGTGAGAGGTGGTACATCTGTTAACAGGTGGAGCTTGGTGGGAGGTGGTTAGGTCATTGCAGGGTTAACATAGTAGTTCCTGGACAACTACAGTCAGTGTCTATAAAAGATCAGACTGGCCCCTGGTCTCTCTGTCTTTCTGTCTTGCTGTGTGAGCTCTTTTTCATCTGTGTACTCCCACCTGCATGACACCATCTTCAAGAAGGTCCTTTTCAGCGCTGATGAGAAAAAAGCTCAGTTGGTCCTGAACCTCAGGAGCTGTGAGATAAATAAAATTTTCTTTTCTTTCCTTTCTACTACATATTGTTGCATGAAGTCATCTTCATGTATGCATATAATGTACTTTGGACATATTTCCCTCATACTTTCCTACCCTGCTCTCTGATCTTCCCATTACCCATTTTTTCCCCTTTGCTCTCCTAGTCAGTTTTGTTTCGACTATTGAGTCATCTGTACTAGTATGATTTTATGTATCTGTAAGGTCTAAGGCCCACAAATGAGAAAAACGTGGCATTTGTCTTTTTGAGACTGACTTGGGTCCTTTAATATGATTATCTCAAGTTGCATCCATTGTCCTGCAAATGACATAACATCATTCTTTGTTATGGCTAAAACAAGAAGATACATATGTACCACATTATTTTACTTATCCATTCCTTTGTAGTTGAACACCTAGATTGGTTCCCAGAACTTAGCTACTATGAATAGCATTTATTTATAAATAGGTAACTAGCTTTGGTTCAAGCATTTCAACTACAGCAAACTCCCTGAATCTCCCTAACACAATTTCAGAGATCAGTGCTCAGTATAGTTCATGATCTGGCAACACTGAGCCACAGGTCTGAAGTTGGTGGGAGTCACAGAATCCTTGACCCAGAGTTGACTTCCAGTTTAAGTAGTGACACTGTGTTGCCTAACATTCTCTTTCTATATAAACTTCAGTTTCTCAGCACCTTTTATGACGGGCAGCTATAATCTGGACCCTATAATCTGGGTCCAGCTTGGATGAGATTCTACCTCTGTCAGAGCCTCTATTCTCCTGTAAACCTTGGTTACCATTGTCTTCAACCCAGCAGGTTTTCCTCAGCTTTATGTTTCAATTAAAGTTGCAAAAATTATATTATCAGTCATTTTTCCATCATAAAAGCAATATGTAGTCAGTCTAGAATGCCTAGAAAATATGAAATATTAGAAAACAACCACTCATATCCCAGCATTGAGAAAGTGGAAAAAATACAGGGAAGTGTGCACATATGCACACATCCGTGCACACACAGAAGTGCATGGAAGTAGCTATATATGTATATATGCTACAACAGTGTGGGACACAGCCTCCTTCTACTGCCTTTGGACTGGGATGTACAACTCTCAACTCCTTCTCCAACACTGTGTATGTCTACATGCCACCATAGTTCCAACTAAGATGACAATAGGCTAAACATCTAAAACTATAAGCAAGCCAAAATTAAATGTTTTCCTTTATAAGAGTTGCCTTGATTACAGTGTCTCTTTACAGCAATAAAACGCTAAGACAATTATCAACTTTGATTGGTGATGAAATAAACTAGGAGATATGCCTCCAGGCAGATCTGTGAAGGTATTTCTAAGAAGGACTAACTAAAGGAGAAAACCTTCCCAGAAAGAGAAGCATCTACAAATACAGAAGGTCCATATCTTAAAAGTTCCTTAAAAAAGTACTTAGCTTCTATGAATAGCATTTATTTATAAATAGGTAACTAGCTTTGGTTCAAGCATTTCAAGTACAGCAAACTCCCTGAATCTTACCATTGCCTGTTTGCCTTAACTTATTGCTTGCTGGTGAGTGCATCTATACTATTGTTGCTGTTGCTGCTGCTGCTGCTGCTGATGATGATGATGATGCCATCTGTCATAGACATCAAAACTTAGCTTCTTTAAAATAAAACTTGAAGTCCAGCAGCTTTCCAGGAATGCTCCAGACCTTCAGCCACAGATTGGGACAGCTAAGACATCAGTCCCACAGACTGAGCTACTACCACATTTTCAGCGTCTCCTGTTTAGAAAGCCATCACTGGACCTACCAGCTCATATCATATCAGTCAATATAATAAATCCCCATTTTAGCATAATATTCATCTTATTGCTTCTGTTTCTCTTTCTAAAAAATGCTGATTAAACTATAAAAGCTTAGAAGCTGAGAAAATTGCTGAGTTTACACAGCTATAAAATGACAAGAAATATAAGACATATGACATTAATACCCAATCTGAACTCTTATGCAAATAATGACTTTTACCTTTATTTTAGGTTTATGTAGTTGACTGTAGGTGTAACATGAGAGAACAATGGCATAGAATTCAAGATGTCAAAAAAGACAAGTGTAGATATTTATTCTCTGTCTGATCTATTAGCACCATCTCCTCTCAGAAGGACACAGTATCCTCCTGTCATTTAGGGGTCTGCTATTCATAACAGAAGTGTGAGGAGAAATCCAGATCCATGTCAGAGCATCACAGGGCAAGAAACACCCAATGATTTGGTCAGTTGCTAACTAATGACTTGGTCAGTTGCTAACTCTAGTCCCGCTCTTCAAGACCTATCCCATGAGATTTCACAAATCCACAGTAATTAGAAGTAAAGCAATTTGTTTTTCTAGTTACTACCACCTGATAAGCCTCCACCCTTCCCCCCCACCCCCCAATGCTGACATGTTTATGGAAGACCTGATATCTTTTATTCACTATTAACTACTCCCTGGTCACTCACAGCCAATCTTGGAACCCAAAATATTTTTTAGCCCCTTTCACCTTCTCATTTCACCTTTAGTGTGAAAGCCAATAATTACCTTCAGTTTCTCTACCTAGAGACCTCCCTTCTTCAGGGATCTCAGAGAAAACCCATTCTGCTGGTGAAGTTTCTCATCTCCTTGTCTGTTTTTCCTTTCTATGACATTTTATGTGTTAGTCAAGGTTCACTGGAGGAACAGAACAGATAGAACAGATTTACATTACAAAGTGGGGACTTATTAGATTGTTTTACACAACATAGGTTAGGTAGTCCAATAACCACTGTATTCTGGAAAGCCTGAGAAACCAGCAGCTTCTCGGTCCAAGAGGCTGCATGCCTCAGCAATTCTACTCTGGCACTGAAGTCCTGGACATTCTTGGAGAGCTGCTGTCCATATTAAGGTCTAAAGAAGCTGGGTTCTGATGACAACAAAGGATGGGGCAGCATGGCAACAACGAGGTAGATGCATCCACACAAAAAGGAATAAAGGCAGACAAGGAAACAACACTGCTTTTTCCTGGGAACTCTTTATCTGGGAGCTTCCAAAAGGTTCTAACTTCTTTGGGGGAAAGCTATTGGCCTCAGTTAATCCTTCCTAGAAATGCCCTTACAGACATGTCTCTAAGTTGGTTCCAAGTCAATCTGTCAGACAAGATTAACCATCACAACATATGAATGACCATTGTGCACACAGGAAGCTGATGATGGTTCCCACTCCTCTGAGACACTTGGAAAAGTAAGTAAACATGACTAGAAACAGCCCAGTGTCCTGCCACATGCAGTCTCCTGTGGCAAGCTAAAGAAAAAGTTGCCAGAATTAATTAAGACACCATAAAAGGAAAATATTTGAACAGTTTAATATACTTAGAGACTAACAGTAGTTCCCTGCATTCTCAACTGGCATCATTCACTGTCTTTCTCCAAAGATGCAGCTTCTAATAGTGGTTCTAATTTGTGGGGACACCTATTAAGGACAGAGATCACAGAAGACACTGAGAAGAAAGTGATGACCAATTGCACCTTTGACTTCCCAAGGACCGTGCTAAGTCCACACCTTGAAGCCCTACTAACAACTCTCCAGTGAAGATCTCTGCTGTCCAGGTCTGCTCAAAAGTGAGTGTAAGGGGGATTGGAGAGTGGTTTAGAAGTTAAAAAGAATACAATGCTTTTGCAGAGGACCCAAGTTCAGATTCCAACATCCATTTTGGACAGCTCAAAATAGCTAATCCAGGGTGAGATCTTCTGCCTTCTGTGGGAATCTGCATTTACAAGCACATACTCATATACAATCACACACGCATATACATACTTCAAATGAACTATATCTTCTTTAGGTAAATGTAAGAAAAATTGTATGTGAGAAAGGAGCCCTAAGCTCTTCCTCAGTCCCAAAGCACTGTGAGTCAAGCTAAATAGCCAGGATTTGTATTTCCTAGCCAAACCAAGAGTTGTCAGCAGTGTCTTCCCCACCTAGCTATGCCTTATGCTAAGGGCTCTTAACTGATATCTTTTAGAAGTCCAATATTCAATCCATGGGAATTCAGATCAGTCTGCCTGAACTCCAAAAGACACTGATCATCTTGAAATAAGTATTTCTAACTTGCAACTAAGGTTAAGCAAAACTACTTTTAAAACAAAATTCAGAGCTGATAACCATAAATCTTTATAAAAACTACCATCTCTAAGTATATTCCTTCCTTTGGAGGACATTTTCTGTTACTCACATCCATCCCACTCCTGGCAACCAAATGGCACTCTGGTCATGACAGCAATGACAAGAGACAGCATGCTGCAGCCAATGGACTGCCTGATGAGCAGGATGGGCCAGTGAGCTGCAAAATTAAACTCATCTTTTTAGAAGCCATTTGTGTGTTAAGGAACAGAATAAATAAGCTAACACCATGACCACTTAAAATATGCACCCAGACAGAGAAAATTTATTTGACTATTGCAGACCAATGGGGGAAAATGAGCTTTATAATTGAAATGGTAATGGGATGAGTTGGGCACGGAGGGGGTCAAGGCATTATCAAAGGTGGTATCTTCAATAATTTGGCCTCTCAGACAGAGTCTTGTAAAAGGCCAAGGAAAAGAGACCACTTTCTAGAAGAAATTTGGGGTTTCTGGGAACAGATGTGCTCTTGTCCCCTGAACACAGCATTATTATTGAAGCACTGTGAAATTGCTTTATAACTAATGACAATGCTTGTCTGTCCTTTGTTACATCTTCCTCTATCATCCTTCTCTATACAAAATGCAAGCAACTTGTCCTCCTCTCATGATATTAAAAGGGTACACATGCTGTGACCCTTCTCCTGTTGATAGTAGACAGACTGTAGTGTTAACTATGGGTTATACATTTATTGGATCACTGGGTCCATCCTCCAAGCCAGCAGCACATGTCTCCAGTATGTCTCTAGCAGGATGAGGTGCTGTCATCATATGATAAAAGTGTATAAACTCATGAAGCTAGCCTAGCTCTCAGAGGGGAAGAGGTGTTAGGCTTCCACTGACAACTGAGAAGGAGCCAAGGGAGTAATGAATGAAGATAGGGGACGACCAAGTACAAGGAGTGATGCAGAAGCAGGAAGAGATAGGGAATGAGACACAATCATTTCTCATGTCCTTAAAGCACCTGCCAAGAGTCAATCCTAGAAAGGAGATATTGCCAATGTAGAATAACAGTCTGCAAAGATCCAGATACATGTGCCAGATCCAATAAGAGTACACCTGAAGCCCAGGGAGAAGAGCTCACTTGGCAAGCTTACCATGTTCTGGGCCTACTGCCAAGATCTGTTCAGTTTACTCAACTTAAGAAAACCTCTCTCTCTCTCTCTCTCTCTCTCTCTCTCTCTCTCTCTCTCTCTCTCTCTCTTCCACTCTCTCTCATGTCTATGTGTATGCATTCATAAACGCATACATGCAGGATGTGGTTGTGCAGGCCACAGGACAACCTCATATGTCATTTATCAGGAACCATCAACTTTGAGACAAGGTCTCTCATTGGCCTAGATTCAAAAAGTAAGACAGGTTGACTGGATAGGAAAATCAAGGTGTCTACCTGTCTCTCCTTCCCCTGTACTGAGATTACAAGAGCATGCTACCGAAAGATTTTCACAGAGTACTAAAGAAAGAACTCACGTTCTCAAGCTTGCACAGCAAGCATTTTACTAACTGACCTCTCTTGCCAGCTCACAATTAAGGAAATCTTTATAAGTACATTTACTTATCTCTTTAGGGGAAAACAGGGACTTAAAGATGAAGAAGAAGAAGAAGGAGAAGAAGAAGAAGAACTGGAAGAAGAAGAGGAAGAAGAAGAAGAAAAGAAGAAGAAGAAGAAGAAGAAGAAGAAGAAGAAGAAGAAGAAGAAGAAGAAGAAGAAGAAGAAGAAGAAGAAAAAGAAAAAGAAGAAGAAGAAGAGGGCCACCCTGATGAGAGCTATCAGGACTGAGTTCTAATATGTATATATATATATTTTTTTCTTCTCTTCTGAAGGAATTTGGACGCCTAATTCCAAATACACAGCACAACCTCCTGGGAGAGCAATGGACAGAAAGAATAGAACAGTGAAAAAGGAAAAAAGAATCACCTTAGCAAAAGCAAATGACTGCAAAGCCTCAAAATCCCTATCCTGATCCTACAGAACCAGAGAGAAGGAAACATGATCTGTCAGCTGTCCTCATCCCTACCTGACCAGTGCTCTTTTATCCACATAAATTACCCTGTTAGTACCCAACTCCTGTAGGTATGGCCTCATTGCTGTGCTACTATAAGACACTCCAGTCCTTCAGAAAGAAATTCCCTGACCATCACTGCTTGTCTTCATTGAAAGAAAAGACATACAAACTATAGTAGTTACTCTTCTGTGGCTGTGATAAAAAATGTGATGAAAAGCAACCTGACTAAAAAAAAACTTATGAGTGGTTTATTTCCAAAATAAATAAATAAATAAATAAATAAATAAATAAATAAATAAATAAAGATTAGTCCATCATTGAAGGGTACCAAATCAGAAACTCAAGGCAGAAAGTTGAAGCAAAAGCTATGGAAGGATGCTACTTATTGGCCCACTCACTGGCTCATGCTCAGCTTGTTTATTAACAGCCAGGTCCCACATGCCTGGAGATGGTGCTTCCTGTAGTGGGCTGGGATTTCTCATATGATTCATCAATCAAGACATTGTACAGACCTGGCACAGGACAGTTTGATTAGGGCAATTCCTCAATTGTGGATCCCTATTCCTAGGAGATCCTAGGCTGTGTCAAATTGAAAATAAAAGCTAACCAGGACATAAACCAACCAACCAAACAAACAAACAAACAAATAAAATCACTATGCCATCTCCCCAAAAGGTGCTTCACATTCTCTGTAATTGTAATTGTATTGAGAAGGATTTTCTTTTTGATACAAGATCATATGAATTCCAGGCTTGCCTCACAATCACTATAAACTGAATGAGACCTTGAACTTCTGATCTTCGAGTCTCCACCTCCCTCATACTGGAATTACAGGTGTGCCAGCTTTGTCCATCTTTGTCAAACTCAAGGCTTGGTCCATGCTAACAAAGCAGTCTCCAACTGAGCGACATCCCTAGCACAAAGAACAGTTTTTTATATTCTGTACTATCCTTAGAGGGTAAACTAAATCTTCCCATTAGAAGATTTGAGTAGTGTACCAGGATATCACACAGGTAGAAAACACATCCAATACTAAATGGTAGCATAAATCTGCTTCTACTGAGTTTATTGTAAAACTGCACACACAAAAGTCCAGTGGTGCTATATAGAGCACAGAGACAGAGCACCTGTAAAAGAGCTGCCTTAAGTGTCAGATGCTAAGAGCAGACACAGCAATCTGTTATCCTTACAAAAAGCAATAGGGCTCTCAGAGGGCACAGGCCAAAAAAAAAAAAAAAAAAAATTAATGGATTGAAAAGCAAAAATCTAATGTATGAGCTCTCTAAATTCCCAAACTGGAAGACTCATGGAGCTCATTGGGTAAGTCAATGATGGGGTATAAGAGGTAAGTGAAAGTCAGAGGGTCTCCAACAAGAGCAAAATGAGGACAGAAGAATAGCAGGAAATTAAAAAAGACAAAGCTGGTCAGCACGCACACCAGCTCCTCCAAGGAGGTAAAACTCCATTTTCCAGTGTAAAGTTTCTTTTCATTTCAATAATACACACAGACTACACACACACACACACAAAAAAAAAAAAAAAATAGCATAATGAGAAAGCAACACAACACAATTCTATCCAGTTTACCCCCTTGATGGTTAAATTCTTTTATATTGAATTCAAGTTTCATGGCCCATTAGAGGTCTAGAGGAAGAATTCTCTGGGACACTTCTGAACTAATGAGTGTTTTGCAAATTGTTTTTCTAACACATTTGCTCTTTTTTTTTTTTTCTCCTGGAAATAACAATAACATTTGGTTTATAGAATTTGGCCCTAAACTTGAGAAACAATAGCGGCTATTTTAATTGAACCTAATTTATTTTAAATAGTAGAAGATGTTGGTGTTTTTGTGTCTTTAAGATACATTTTTGACACTGATAACCAAATAATGCTATCAGTCAAACAATTACAGCCTCCTATACATGTCTTTACATCTTTCAAATACCCTCTGTCAAATGTTCCCTTGCCTCCTCCATAAAGACATAGGTTTCCTTTTGTCGATCCAACACAGAAACAAAACTGACAGAGAAATCTGTGTCATCTAATAACTCCCTTCTCCAGATGTACCCTTTAAAAAGAAGAGCCCAGCATCCCAGAAGAAGCATTCTTTATGACCAGGGACACAGATAAACAACATACCAGAATTTTCTTGGTCTTAGATAGCAAATTCTTCTTGGAAATCTACCCTACAGCCTATCAGAAAGGCATTGGATTACTTATTTACAAGTCTTGTTAGAAAAACAAGATGTGGCTAGGAGAAACTCTTCTACTTATCTCTTGTAAAGGATTTGCCTTAGCAAGAGAGACATGCATACTTCATTTATAAACATCTGGATATAGGAACTACATTAGTTACTTTTCTCATTTCTTTGACAAAAATAAGGTAAGAAAGAATAGTATTATGTTGGGTTACAATTTCACAGTGCAGTCCATTCCTGCAGAGAAGTCACAATGGAAGGAGCTTATAGGAGCATGTCACGTTGAATCTGTAGTCAGGAGACTAAAATACTGAAGGCTGATGCTCAGCTTACTTTTTCCCTTTGATTCAATCTGAGACCTCTGCCCAATGGATCATGTCATTAATATTTTGAGTGAATCTTCCATGCTTAGTTAAATCATTCTGAAAACTGGACATAGCAAAATATGTGTTTCCAAACTAATTCCAAATCACCTCACATTGACAGTAAAGATTTGCTATCACAGGAACCAATATATTGCCTGATTTACTCATCAGGGAGAGGTTGTTTGTCCCTTTAATGAAAGCTCCCAATGTATTTACAGTTGGAAATTAACACATCAGACTACTGATTGAGTGCTGTTCTGGCATTGGATGTTTTTCTACATTCTGAGTCCACAGCAGAATCAAAGCAAACACTACAGGTGCTAAACAGGCTTCCTTCTCAAATTAATTAATAAATAAGCATATCAATGCAAGTGACAATACATGCCGTGAACAAAATTAAGTATCATAGAGAAAATAGTGGTGGGCAGAAAGAAGTTACAGCTCATTCCTAGTTCAAAATCCCTAAGAGATACAAAAATAAATATATTAATGGCCAGAAAAATGATGCATTTTGAAGAGAAAGGGGAAAAGACAAGAAAAGAGAAGAGGGGGAAGACAAGGGATATGGTGGAAGGAAAGAGGGAAATGCAGAAAAGAAGGGAAGGGGAATGTGCTGTGTAGCAATTTCCTCCCAACTAAAACATTCCATCTAAGATAGAGGCTCATCAAAATATTTCATAAAGCTCAAGAAGTTCCTGAAACAACTGACAAGATTGACAAGGCTCTCCCCAAATGCTCTAAGAATTGAGGGACCTTTGATCAGCAGAAATGACCACAACAGTTGCTCCATTGTTTGTTCAAAACTTCTCTCTCTCTCTCTCTCTCTCTCTCTCTCTCTTTCCCTCTCCCTCTCCCTCCAAAGCACTTTCATGCTGCCACTAGTTCTCAAAGCCCAATTATAACCTCCTCCATTTTTGTGATGCTCTCTCTCCAAATGAGGCTAATTTTGTGTTAGGACATTTCCCTCAACCTGCCACCTCTAACCTACATTCTGTTATAACAGCATCCTCAGTGTTACCACTACAATCTGACTAAAACATGCAAGCTCCTATCTCATCATATCATCTCATGTAACCTGAATGACTAACCCCCCCACCATACAAGGCTTACCTCCCAGGCTCATTCCATTCATTTTGTCACTGAAGCTAAACCATATCCCAAACCAACACCACACTCTCTCCAGCCCCTCTCCAGTATCCAAATAAGCCTGCAGCCTTAAAAAAGGTGTGTGTGTATGTATGAGTACTGTATGAATACATACCACCTATGTGCTGGAGACTTCAGATGTCAGAAGAAGTGTTGGATTCCTGGGAATATAGTTACAAACGGTTGTGAGACACCATGTAGGTGCTGGAAACAAAACCTGGGTCCTCTGCAAGAGCAGTAACCATTCTTAATCATTCAGCCATCTTTCTAGCCCTCAAGTTTTTAATAATCATTTTCTTTGCTTCTTTTGTAGCCAAACAACTCTTGAGGGCCAGTGGATCTTTCAGCAAAACCTCCACTGACCTTGATATTCTGCAAATAGGACAAGTATGTTCTTGCCTAAAGACAGTTTTATTTGCAGTCTTTCCAGCCTTAAGTGCTCTACAGTCTCCTCTGTCCCTCAGTATATTCTCAAAAATGCCTTCTCTGCTTGTACAGCTCAAAATAATTCCCCATACCTAGCTTCCCTGTGTCTTGCTTTGTTTCTTTAACATGTAGTTGTACAGAAGGTAGATTTTATGGGTTTTCTTATCTAAGTCTTTATCCTCTCTCATTCCTCACCCTTGTCACATGCTGTGGTACCACAGTCTCAGAGAACTTTCTCTGATCATGTCAGCAACAGTAGTCTTGGTTCTAATGATCCTAAAAAAGAATTTGACAGGACACATGATAAGGTCAATCATTGAAGGGTTTAATAAGAACAAGAAAGGAACATAAACAGGCTCTTCAGGAGGACAGCAGGCCAAGTTGAGCTGCAATGGCTTTGGCCCTGGTAAACAAGAGGATTATGCTTTTTCTCTTCCTGTTATCCCTTCTGCTGAATCACGTAAAGGGAGAACACTTCCAGAAAAAGTGTATGCTTTTTGAGGAAGTCCAGTTTACCCATAATTAACCCATAAGATGCATAGATATATGCAGGGGTTTAAGCATAGTAAAGTCGAGGAGATTACTAGGAAATATGGTGACAGCACTCAGTTCATGTTGTTCTAGAACAGATATTTGAAGTTGCTATAGTCTGCCCTGACTAGCATGGGCCACTATCACCAGTCCCCCTTAAAACATGTTTTCATTTTCCTGAGCTTTAAAAAACCAGGTGAAGCAGCTGAGATAAATAGAGCTGCAACTACCTCTGTAACCTATCCCTAGAAAGAACAAACAGCCCTGCTGTGAGGTTACAGCACGTAGAAATTTTCTGAAGTGTAACACTGCCATTATCTTTATATCTCGACCATTAGCTGACTAACATGATGTTTCAGGGCCGTGAGCTGGCCCACTCGTTTTTCTTTATGTCCTATATTTGGGGGCATATTGGTCAGTCCCTCCCAGAAAAAAAAAACCCTTCTGTTTAACAAAATTATTTGACTTGCTGGATTCACAGAGATTAAAAACACTGCTATTCCTTTGACGGTTGCTTTCTGCTTAGTTCTCCCTCAATGTGGTACTTTTACAAGGCTTAATCTAACCTCTGCTGGAGCAGTTCACTGGAATGTAAAGTAATCTGCTTCTAAGATCGTCACTGATAGCCATCACAGGGAACAGGATACAAAGAGGGTTGTGATCCTAAGTCCTTTTAGTTGGATAAAGTGGGGCTGGGCATTATGGTAAACCAAAAGGAAACATTAATTTTCCTCTGGTGTTCTTTTCCTTGGTGTGTCTCAATGGACACCAATACAGTGCACAATAAAACAACAAGATAGCCTCATCCCTATGCCTTCTATCCTCTGCCATACATCCCCATGCCCAGTGTTCTGTTTTTTGGAGATGCAACATAATGTCTCTCTCCTGGGTCACTTGCTGTTCACAGACTTTTAAATTCAGAGTCTGTGTGTGGCATTCCTGACATGAAAGTCTCAGGACTCATCCTCAATGGGCCAATTAAATAAGTAATAATGAAATTCTAAAAAAGGGAGTTATTCCATCCAGCTCCATTAGGAAAAAAAAAAGATATTCAGTGATTCCTGCACTGCAAGTCCATGTTGAGGGTCCTTACTATTAGGTCTCAAAAAAATGAGGACTAGTGTCACTCGGTACCTGTGGCTCTTTCCAGCACTTTTCATCTCACCCCCTACACTACACCTTTCCAATCCAAGGAATGGGCTTTTTCTTCCCTTGTTCCAGCTTCTATATAATTCAGTCATTTAGGCAAGATGCCTTTTTGGTCTCTTGGCTCACTCTTGGACACTTGGTCCACTTGCCACCCTCTCTTTTCTCTTTCTGTCACCCTCTCCCTCCCTCTCTCTCCTCTCATGGCCCAGTTCAGTATGGACCCTTCCAGATGCCCCAGGCTGTTTTCTTCCTCACCTACAATAAAAACATGCTCTTCAGCCATACTTAGGAGCAGCCTGTCATCATTTTTCATTTACCTACATGAAGGTTTAAAAGGAGGCCAGAGAGGTTCTATTGATCCCTCATTGTCTTAGTTTCTGAGAGTTGTCAGAGCTGTGTGAAATACTTTTCTGGAAGACAAGTTGTCCTTTTGGTTAGCACCAAGCATTTAGATATTTTTTATGTGAAATTTCTAATTTATTGGAGACCATCATTTCAGTAATCTAATAGCAACAGGAGGAAGAGAGGGAATCTGTAGATTATCTTTATTCCTGACTATTCAATAGCATTCCTTAGTATCTCCTGAAGAAGGTAGTTGTGTAAGGAAGAGAGAAGAGCCAGGAATTCTCTTCTTTCAGATTTCTAGGGCCACACAGACACCCAGATGCTTGTCTCCCTTGCACCTGGCTGAGCACATGGCTTCACTCTCTTTTCAGGTTAAGTTGTTCCTGCTATAAAATGATTAGTGAAATGGGTGTTGGCAGCACAGAACAGAAGGGGCCATGGACAGCTGAAAACAGTTTTCAGAAATTATGTCAGTTAAAGTTGAGAGTGAATTCCCAGGACACTGTGCCTTTAGTGTCTCTGCATTGCAGAAATTAGATTAGCATTAACTGCTATAGAAATTTCTCATGTCACCTCTGAGCTGTGCCATCCTTAAAAGGGCCCTGGAGCTCAAGCTAGGCTCACCCAGGGAGGCTCACCAAAATATGGGTGCCGTCAAAGCTGAGGCTGCCACCTCTCAGGGACTTCAGTAAATATATGTGGGCAGAGCAGTGGCAAGTAGGCTAACAGGGGCCCTGCTGCCTGCCTCTCTGGAATCTGCCCTCAGGCAGTTGTTGAGATTCTAGTAATGGAGAATAACTCAGGTTAGGAAAAGCCTCTCTTGGATCAACTTCATTTTAAATTAGAGCCACTTGGGATTAGGAAATGAGGGTGATTGGCTTTTAATTGGCCTTTGTCGTAAATAAGTGGTGAACTGCTGGTGAGCCTACCTGAAGGAAATTGTACTTATTTTTATTGAGAGGTGGAATGGTCCTTTGCATCCTTTAATGGGAGAAAGAAAAAAAATTTAAAAGGAGCAGTAAGGAAAAAAAAAAAAAAAAAGAAGAGATAGAGGTGGAGTAAATATATTTTTTTCACATCAAAGCTTTTATTTTTTAACTTTTTTATTTTTTATTAATTGCACTTTATTTATTTTGTATCCTCCCATATGCCCCTTCCTCCTCCCCTTCCAATCCCACCTTTCCTCCCCTTTCTGCATGCATGCCCCTCCCCAAGTCCACTGATAGGGGAGGTTCTTCTCTCCTTCTTTCTGATCTTAGTCTATCAGTTATCATCAAAAGTGGCTGCATTGTCCTCTACTGTGGCCTGGTAAGACTGCTCCCCCCGAGAGGGAGGTGATCAAAGAGCAGGCCAATCAGATTATGTCAGAGGCAGTCCCTCTTCCCATTACTATGTAGCCCACTTGGACACTGAACTGCCATGGGCTACATCTGTGCAGGGGTTTTAGGTTATCTCCATGAATAGTCCTTGGTTGGAGTATGAGTCTCTGGGAAGTTCCCTGTGTTCAAATTTTCTATTTTGTCTGGTTTGAATGCAGTCCTTTATTATAATCTCTTTTAATTATACTTATTTTTCCAGTTATTACTAGAAATAGTTGTTGACTGCTGAATTACTAAGCTGCAGTTGCTCTGCTAAGAAAAACCGATTTGCGCTAAACTACTATTTTGTAGTCACTCTGCTAAGAAGAAATGATTTGAGTCAACATTGATCAAGCTGATTTTGCCTTTGAATGTCTTCGCTAAGGCCCAGCACAGCAGAGCAGTCCTATAATAGACTGAAGAGATTGGTGATCTGCCTCTATGGAAAAACAACACATCGTTCCCAGAACCCAACAGAATGAAAATTACCACATGAAAACAGTCTTGCTGATAGTGAATAGAAGTCCATATTATTAATACCAAGCAGACCAACCAGGACTGTAGCTCAGGTAGTAGTATGTTCTCCTTGCATGTGGGAAGTCCTGGGTTCTGTCCTCAGCAGCATTAAAACCTGGCCTGGTGGTGCATACTTGTAATCCCAGCATGAAGGAGGTATGAGCAGGAATATCACAAATTCAAGGCCACTCTCATCTGCATAGTTAAAGACTGGCTGAGAATGCATGAGACTGTCCCCAAATCGTATGTGTTGGGAGGAAGGTGACTTCTTCTTTGGGGGAGGAAATAAAGTTTCTGCATTCTAAGGTACAACTTTTTTTTTTCTGTTTCCATGATCTGTCCATTGGGAAGAGTTGGGTATTAGACTCTCCACTATTAATGTGTGGGGATCAATGTCTGATTTAAACTTTAGTAATGTTTCTTTATAAGTGAGAGTGTCCTTCCATTTGGGGCATAGATGGTCAGAACTTTTTTGAGAGGAGTATTGGAGGTAAGAGGGTGTTTCTACAATGCTTACCCATACCACCTCTCCCTTTTATTGCTTTCTTCAGATTCTGTCCAGGAGACTCAAGGAAAAATTCTGATTGAACTTCCCCTTAAACAATAGCCAAATAGGAGAGAATCTGGGGAGGGGGCAGTGATGAGGTATAGAAAGTACGGTGCAGAGTGAGGCAAATCCAAGCTAAGCTTTGCCCTGTTACAGAATGCCCAAGTGCTGCAAGCTTGGAGTTGTCCTGGTTAGGATGAGTTGCTAATGCCTACTTTGGTGGTTTGAATAGCAATGGCCCCATAGACTTATATGTTTGAGTGGTTGGCCCAAAAGGACTGGCACTCTTAGGAACTGTGGCATTTTTAGAGTAGGTGTGGCCTTGTCGGAGAAAGTGTGTCGCTGTGGAGGTGAGTTTTGAGTTCTCAGACTATGCGCAAGCATGCCCAGTGGGACAGTCTCCTCCTGCTGCATGCATACCAAGTTGTAGATCTCTCCACTCCTTCAGTCTGACTTCACGCTGTCATGTTTTCCAACCCCAAATAAATGATTCCTTTTATTAGAGTTGCCGTTCTCATGGTGTCTCTTTGGAGACATATAAAATAAGCCCAGAGAAGAAATAGCCACTGTAACGCACAGCACACTGCTAGCATAGCAGGAATGAAGTGATGTGTGTTTCAAATCTCATGGATTATATACTGCATATTAAAGACACCCCCATTCACATGGAAGATATTCTAAAGAGAGATGCTTATACCCTCCCCTTGACTATCAGACAATGATTTCCCAAGAATGGAATTTCCCTAGGAATCTCATTCTAGGAGAAGGAAAAGGATGGCACTTAATCCCAGCCAGGAAGATACTGTACACAGTTCTAAACACCTGTCTAACCCTCTCACAGGGAAGAATGGAGTCCAGACAGTGGTGGGTCCACGATGGGTGAGACCACACTCACCTTGACCGTGACTGCTTAGTAAGGCAGTCATTACCTTCTATTTAAACCTAATAAGCCATATGTCAGGATCAGGAAATGGACTTGAGGAGCACTGGCCCTTCTCATTTGTTTCTCTTCTTAGTTGACCACATTGAACATATGTCCTCCCTCTCCTTTTCACCATTACCTGTGTATTTAATTGGGCTGCTGAAAATAGGTGACAGAATCTCCCTAGAGTTGCCAGGGACCTGTCTCCCATCTTTAACAATAATAACACCCCCGAAGGGAGGAGCAGTCCTGTTAGGCCACAGTGGAGGGCTTTGCAGCCAGTCCTGAAGATACCTGATAAAACAGGATCAGATGAATGGGGAGGAGGTCCCCCCTATCAGTGAACTTGGAAAGGGGCACGGTGGAGATGAGGGAGGGAGGGAGGGACTGGGAGGGAATGAGGGATCAGGACACGGCTGGGATACAGAGTTAATAAAATGTAACCGATAAAAAATAAATAAAAACAAAAACAAAAAACAAAAAAAAAAAAGACATCAGTTCTGGAGTGCTGGTGACTCCTAGGAATTTATTCCCTGGGAAACAACATGTTTCACAGGCAGTAGCCGTAAAACAGGAAATTGTTTTCTTATTGCTCTTGCACTGAGTACACATTGAAAGTGTATCTTAGATACAGTTTTTAAAATACAAAAATACTGTATATGTTTACACAGGTTTGTTTTCTGCTTTGTAATACGTCTACTAGAAAACTTGAGTGTGGTTGCACTGTAGTCACACCGGATCGTCTACCACTAGCCCATGGGCACCTTTCCTCTGTTCTCTCAAAAATGTCTTTCTATACCTGGACACAGAAAAGTGGAGCAGAAAAATTCGTAATTAATTTTCACATACATTAACACATCTAAAATCCTCAGAGAACCATGTTGACATCACTAGTATCATAGTATGTTGTGAAAATGTTCTATTCATTGTTAGTTATTGTTAATCTCTTATTACACCTAATTTATAAACTAAACATCATGGATATGTAAGTATTAGAAAGCAGTTTATGTACTTTTATAGATAGCACTGAGGTTATCTAACTTGGGAAGTGCCTTGCATATATGAAATGCAAGTTCTAATCACAGTGCTGCTGCAGGCATGGATATGAATTCAGAAGGCAGCTGCTGAGCTTTTCTGTGTGTAGTATCCTGGAACATAGAATTGGATCAAGGGCTCATGGATAGTGATCAAATTAGAGACAGCTTATTACAAAAGATAGAGGTGCACTCCTGAGAATGGAAGTGGGCCAGAGGGCCAGGAAAGGTTAAAAGCACAATGATGCCTGGCCAAGAGAGTAATGTTTTTTTATGGGCCATTTCCTTTCTGCCCACCTTTGCTGGTGTTTGGAGGCTGTGGGCTTTCCAATGAAATCCTCTGTCCTTGGTAGCTCCTAGTCAGTGGTTTCTAGTCTTCCTTTTGTATATTAATCTCAATATTACCCACAAGCATACTGCTTTGCCACACTCCTACACACAAAAAAGGTTATATCTTCTTATTAATGTACATAAAGTGTTAGTAATGTGCATGGTTTCAAGCCTTTTCTCAGACAGAATTCATGATGGTGGCACAGGGGTGAATTTGACCTTTTACAGAACAGGAGTTATAAGTAGTGTAATGGAATACAGTACATCTTTGCTGGAGAACCACTTTCTGGGACATTGGGTCAAGAAGAAAGAATTGTAGTGATAACAGATGGGATCTGCTATTGTATTGTGTTGGAACATGACTCTCAGCCCTCACATCCTGGCTCCCTAGCAGAAACTATGATTCCAGAATTATGTACTTATTTTCTTACCCAGTCAAGCCCATCATTCTACTAATAAATATAATTATAGCCACTTTGGTACAAGCTACCTTTGGTAAATATTTAAACTTAAATATAAATATTTATGTTTATAAATATAAATATATATTTATATGTTAAATTATATGCTATAATTTAACAAATATTTTATGTATTGCTTCTCATATATAGTACCACATTTTCTCTCTCTCTCCCTTTGTGTGTGTGTGTGTATGCACATGAGTGTGTTTGGGTGGGTGAGTGGGTGTGTCGTGAGTATTGTTCTAGGCCTCAGGAATTCAAGGATAAATAAGAAGGCTGAGATTCTTGCAATCACAGAGCCCAAGTGTGATATAAAGCAGAATCAGTCAAGATGTCTTCCTCAACAGGAAACCTTGATTCCATTGTCTAGGTTTTCAGTCTAACATGTTGCTGCACATAGGGAAATGTCCAGAGAGACATAACTCCAGCTGTGGGCTCCAGAGGTCTGCCCTGATTCTGTGAGTTTCTCTGGCCCTCTGTAGGGATGGATCTGTATCAACAGCACATAGACAGTGGTAAACCTCATTCCTGGCATCTAGCTTCAGTCAGTGAGGTGCCTCACCTGCTAAGGACAATTGCTATGAAGCCTGAGTTTGATCCCTGGGACCTACATGGTGGAATAAAAGACTTGATTACTGTAAGTTTCCTCTAACAAACATATGTATACTATGTGATGCACACATATACCAATCAATGTACACATATACACAGAAAGACTGACACATTGACAAACAGACAGAGAAAATAAATGGAAGAAGAACGCAAAGCTAAAAGTATTTATACTCTGTTTTCAAGAAGGTAGAGAGGTTTGGCAGAGATGAAATAATTTCTTTATAGGCATTTGACATATGATTATGCCTAACTTCTGAAACTTTTAGGCCTAAATCCAGCTCTTGGTGCTGTGTCTGGATCCACCATGGTACAAGAAAGGCAAAAGACAGAGGAAGGAGTAGGATTTTGGTCAACAGTTTCTTCTTGTTGCCTAATACAGGTTCTGGTGCATATGTTCATTAATGCTTGTAGAATTAATAAGTAACAAAAATCCAATAAAACCCAACGGGCAATGGATATTTGTTCTAAGTGAACAGGAAAGTGCAAGTTTGGATTTGCATAGCTAAGAAAATAAGAATTGATTTCCATAGACAAGGAAAGTCTGAGTCCTCTTTTCAACAGCTGCACCCCAAATCTGCCACCAAGAGGCTTGGAAGAAAAACTAACATGGAGAGAGCTCTTTTCCACAGCTTCCTTCCTTATTAAAATCCTCCATTGATGCTTTTTCTCAAGCAAGACATGAAATTATAGATTTCTACTCTATCTCCCTGGATTTGCACAGAGCTGCCCTTTGAAATTCACAAATGTGCAATTGTCATGCTACCATTAAGTCTTCCAAAATATTGATTTCAAATGTGCATTCCCATTCTCACTGATTACTCAAAAGTAGTGTGCCAGGGGAAATTTTTATTTTCTTACCGTTTGCTTATTTGCAGGCCATAGTAAGTTCAAACTACTCTTAGTCACCCTCTTGCACTCAGGTAGCTCCTGAATTCTCTGCAAGTCTATCTCAGAATGTTTATACAAACTATTTGAAAAGAAGTAGTCTGTTTTCTTTCAACTTTTTAAAATTTGATTTTATTTATATATTTATTAATTATAATTTATGCACTTGGTATCCGTGCTGCAGCCCCCTGCTTCATCTCCTCCCAGTCCCACCTACTTTCCCTCTTCTCCCCCTATGCCCTTTCCCTAGTCTCCTGATAGGGAAGGAACCTCCTCCCCTTCTATCTGACAATAGTTTATCAGGTTTCATCAAGGCTGGTTGTATCATCTTCCTCTGTGGTCTGGCAAGGGTGCACCCCCCAGCGGAACACACAGAGACACACACAAACACAAGGAGCATGATACCACAGGGATGCTGAGAAAGATGAGCAGGAGGGAACTGTCACTAAGATCAGGGTTCCCATTGGACAAGGCAAGAACCCTGGCAGAGAAAGGTTTGTGGTCTAAGGAAGTCATGGATGTCCCACGAGATGAAGCCAATTGCTGTCTCTATTAGCTTGTGCTGCCATAACATATGACAGCACAGTAGGTGACTTTGGATATTTGCTTGGTTCATTTGTTCTGGAGGCTCTGAAGTAAGATTGTCCCCTGTCTCTCCTGGCTTCTTGATTGCCTTTGGTTTGTAGCTGTTTGTCTTGATCTATGCCAGAAACAACTGTGCTTGTTTCCACATACAGATTCTTTCCTAGGGCTGCAAATGTGCCATAAGGAGGGCTTCTGAGAAAGGCTTTCATCTTGGAAGTCAGAGAGTCACACTCTATTCTTCACATGAAGCTGGCTCAATAAAGGAGTTGGCATATGCAGAGTACCTTATGTTTATTTGACATTAGGAGTTTTTCATGCATGCTTGCTAAATAGGTCTGTCTGATGCCCAGCAGGACACTGTATTTTTCCTACTGCTTGAAAAGGAAAAGTCAGGAGCATAGATGCCTGATCCAAGGACTCATTACTCATTTGGCTGGGGAGTCCCCTTCATGTCCTTCAAGTAAGTATCCATTTGGAGAATGTGATATCTAGTCTATTTAAAGTCACTGACTAGTCCTCAGCCCCAGAGATCTCCTCACATATGCAAAAAAAAAAAAAAAAAAACATTGTGTGGACTCCACCAGCCACTGTGGGTAACTCAGTGGTTTCCAAGACAAAGCTGGATAGTATGCTGGAAAGCCACTGCTGGCCAACATGCAAAAGTGTATGTTTACAGTGAGTTCTTCCAGGATTTCCCTTCTATGGCAGTTCCAATTCCAAATAACATTTATTTAATAGCAGTCTGTCAAATAATTGTCTTCTGTTAGTTACAAGGTATGATTAATAACAATAGGGACTATGTACCTTTCATTTGTAAACACTGTACAAGCAATGTCTGAAATTGAGTAAACCATCATGACATTGCTAGCCCAAATAAATAAATAAGCAAACAATTAAGTCAAGGAAATGGAACAGCACACAGCCTGTGGATATAGTGTTAGGGGGTGAGATTCAGGCAGCTGGGCATTTGGCCTATACAGTAAAGTGCTTGCTGCATGAGCATAAGAGGCTAAGTTTGGTCCCCTGCACAACATTTAAAAAGCTAGGCTTAGTAGCACACCTTTATCATCCCAGTTCTGAGGAGGCAGAGACAGACAAATCCTCAAATCCTTGGAGCTTTCTAGCCAACCAACCCAGACTACTCAGTGAATCTCAAGTAAAAAACTCTTTCTTAAAACAAACAAACAATAACAAAAGACAAGTTTGCTAGCTACTATAGAAAGACATTCTAACTTCTGCATACATCTATATTATATTCACATTCATTGACACCCAGAAATTAGCATGTATCTGCACACCACACTCACACGAAAACACACACACACATACATACACACACACACACACACACACACACACACATGGGATTCAGATACGTGCAGAAAAGATGAAATCTGACAACCGTGCTATATTAACCTTTATCTTGATACTTCTTTAGCACCTTCTCCAGGCCCTGTTGGCTTTTGCATCTAATTCTCATCTGGGCACCAGTTCCCACAGTGGCCTGCAATATGCCTCTGCTTTGGTGCTAATTAGAAAGACATACGTAAATTCATCTAAAAGCTATGATCCTAACTGCTTAGTTCAATTACCACACTTTTCTGGATTTCTGTGTGATCAGAAATACAAGTACCAGGCATAGTCAAGTATTGTCCACAAACAAGGCTTCACAGAGATCAGGAAATATAGAGCAGGCTACTGTAGGCTTAGTTTTGTTTTGTTTTGTTTTTTTTTTTTTGTGGTGTTTTTGTTTTTCTTTTGTTTTTGTTTTTGTTACCAATCCTATTTTATTTAGGGTTCTTAAGTGCTTCTACCTCCCTTCCACCCACTGACCAGATGTAGGGGAGAAAGAAGGTTATTAGTAAAGGGGGTTGTAAACCTTTTTAGACACAGTTACTTGGGATGAGTCTGCTCTTCATTGTCTGAATACCAGCAGTCCAGTGCAAAGGCCAACACCAAGCAGCAACATGAAACAGCATGATTCAGAAGATCAGGACAAATCAGTGAAAACCATAAGACTAGTTGGATTTCTCTGAGAGGTTCTCTGGAACATTTCTCTCTGTGAAGTCAAGTGTTGAAGCACAATGATTAGCAAACCAATCTTGATCCAAAAAGCAATCTCTCACTGTACATGGGCTTCTATGTATCTCCTCTTCTCAGAGTTCACCTACAGATGTTCCCAACTGGCCAATGTCATGCTCATTGGACAAGGGAGCTCCCAGGAGAACAACATGTGCCCTGTCACAAGCCAGTCTCCAGCAAAACATCACATGCCCTCTCAAAAGATAACTTCTCCCAAAACATCACATGACTCAACTGGGTCTTAAAAAAAAAAAAAAAAAAAAAAAAACTTCTTCAGACTACAGTTTGTGTTTCATTTGCCACAGAAGGTGAAAAGAAGATGAAGGGATGCAAAGAGATGGAGCAGATGGAGGACCTGGGAAGACTCAGATCTGCACCCAGACAGGACAGAGCTCTGCTGCACCTTCCTGTTGGCTATCTCTCAAATATAAACACAACACCTCTCCCTCTTTGTTGCTTAAATACCTGTACAGCAATGGTTCTTAACCTATGGGTCATGACCCTTTGATGGTCACATGTCAGATATCCTGCATATCAAATATTTTCATTATTATTCATAAAACAGTAGCAAAATTACAGTTATAAAGTAAAAATGAAATAATTTTATGGTTGATCTTCAGCACAAAATGAGGAACTTTATTAAAGGGTCCCAGCATTAGAAAGGTTGAGAAGCACTGCTCTAGATGCTGGCCTGGGGCCCACAGCAGAAGTTCCCAGCTGTTCCTTTGGGATGGACAGTTTATAGTCACCTCTGAGGTGTGCTGAAAGGAACTTGCTGTTAACAGAAATTTAAATGTAGAACTGAGATTTTAATTTATAAATCCCCAGCACTCTTCCTAAAAGACCACAACTGCTTCACATTCTGCATTCCTGAGTAGGAGAGAACACAAATGTAGTGGTCGGAGGGTGTTGTGTGAGACTTTTCCTGGGGAAACACAACACACAATCCACTCACCCCAGACAGAAAATCCAGGACACATGAATGTAAATGATTCCACCAAATGCTATCTTGGCAAACCAGTGAGCTCTAACTAGGGTTACTAATAGGTGCTATTCTTCTCCCAAAAGCCCCTTAGAATCTCACATCTTTTTCTTTTTAATCTAGATTCTACATATGAGAGAAACATGACATTTGTCTCTCTGAGTCTGAATTATTTCATATTGTATACATATTTTTCTGCAAAGATCATGATCTTATTTATCATGGCTGAATAAAATATATATGTGTATCACATTTTGTTTATTCCTTCATCAGTTGATGAGCATCTAGACTTATTTCATAACTTTACAATTACAAGTAATGCTACAGTACATGTGGATGCACACATATGACCATGGTTTGACAACTTACAATCCTTTATGTAGATATTCAGGGCCTATCTAGAAATTTCAAAATGTCCTGGGTTGCATGCTGCACCCATGTGGTTATGCATGCATACTTACTACTTGCTCTTAGATAATGGTGTGCCTTCTTAAAAGTTTGTGTAAATATCCATGCATATGTATAATAGTATCCATAGAGTCCAGAAGATCATGCTTGATCCCCTGGAGCTAGAGTTACAGAAGGTTGTGACCTGCTCAACATGGTACTGAAAGAACAGGAAGTGTTCTTGACCGCTGAGGCTGAGGCATCTCTAACCCCTCCTGTACCTCTCATAGTAACAAGCCCCAACTCTAACTATCTAAGCCTCACTTTTCTCTAGAGTTCCACTTCTCATATGACAACCCAAATTGCCTGAACCCAAATAGGCTGAACTGAGATTAGCTGAAAAGTGAAAACACATGTGAGAATTTGAATACGTATAAGAAGATGTGCAGTATCTCAGTAGCCATTTCATATTGACTGCATGCTGAAGTTAAAACACTTAGAAATAGAATGTGAAAATAAATATGTTTTAAAGCTAATTTTACATTATTTGTTTTTTATCTGCTTAAACATGGATTTTTGTGAATCTTAAAGTTTCATGTGTGGTCCCTGTGGTGTTTACATAAGTAGTATAATCCCTGGACCTACGCTGGCCTTCCTGATCCTTCTTATTTTTCCATTAGTATGTCAGAGAGACCTCTGACTCTCAGTAGGATCAGATGTAACTGTTATCTTCTGTTCATCATAGTACAAATATTTGTCTCACCTTATTTTTCCACCATGGTTCCACTAGTTGCTTGACTACAAGCTGAAGAATGAAATGAGTTATTTCTTTACTCTTTTCACCACATGGAACTCATTTTTTTTTCAATGCAGTTTATTCAAGAACATTGAACAATCCTCGGACCCCGGGGAAAGCCAGCCCACAGCTTAAATAGCCTCTGGGTAGCCAACCCAGGCGTGCCACGGGGGCAATGCAGATAGGTCCACCTACATGGAAGCAAGCCAGATCCTCGGCCTTAGCCAAATGTGGAGTTGTTCGTGACAGAGAGCACTCACCATCGGGAAGGTGGAAGGCAGAAACCAGCTCCATCTTTAAGGCATAGCATTCCACAGCTCTCTACAGTTCCCCCTTTTTGTTTTAGACGCATCAGGCAAGAGTAGAGGTCTGATCTCTGATATTAGAAATAAATTGGGACTTTGTACAGATGTTCATTTAGGTGTCATCCACCCAAAGAGCATCAGACCCGTCCGATACCTTTTTCTCAGAGGCGGGACCTGGGGCATCAACCCGCATGCAATCAGACATGCTCTTCTCTGGGTCCAAAGCGGCTGACCCTGAGTGCAGTGCTTAGCCTCGCATCCTGAGCGTATCATTTTAGCTTTTTATGGTATCCAACCATGCTTGGGGAGAATGTCCTGCTTCAATGGCTGTAAAGGCCTGAATGATCATGGCTGCATCACACTGTTGTGAGACTCTAATCTTGCATATATACCACAGGCAAACCAAGGAGACCAACACCAGAAGGCCTGCTAATACTCCCATGCCCGCCCATTCCTTCAGATGATTCATGGCTGCAGCAATCCATGTTGATAATCCTGTGGCTAGTCCTGCGTCCACTCCGGTAGAATTTACTGTGACAATGGCCACTCTCAGCTGCTCCATCGTAGTATCGAATTCTCCAGTCCAATTACCTAAAATATAGCTCGACAATTGTTTAGACAGATTTGCAGCACAGGAAAAATTCTCATGTTGTATGCTAGTGACACAAAGTCCAGCATACTTTCATTGACAGCCAGGTTGAGCGATTTGCCATAGGGTATCAATTTGCTCCTGCAAGAGGTCAATCCTCTGATTGAACACCATCAAGCTTCCTTTTAGTTGAGCATTAATTCCTTTATGTACAACTAAGGCATGAGCTACATTGGCTAAATGATTATTCAGGGTCTGAGCAGTCTGCCCAGTATGACTCATGGCTAATGCCCTGGTGGTAGCTCCAACAGCCGTCAATGAGATGGTAGTAACAATGGTGGCTGTAGTTCCAAGATCCCTTTTCTGTCTGAAGAGAGTCATAGCGTGAGGGGCATCAATGGGCACAGGCACCCAGTGAGGCATGCGAGTAACCAGGGCATACCTAAATTTACTAGCATTCCAGCATTGGGCAAAAAAGCAAGTATCATTACCACAATTACTTGGCTCTATCTGGCTAATAATGAATAAAAATGGGGGATATAGACAAACAGGTGTGGGCTTATAGGAAATATTATGCGAAGCCTTAGCCCCTCCTTGGAACATCCTGCGTCAGTTCTAGAACTAGCAGTGGTGGTGTCCGAGGTCTGAATAGGTTCAGGAGACCATTGCCCCCAGGGGCTAGACGTGCTCCATGCCAATTGACTAACTCCATGTTTTCCTCCAATTTTGAAAGTCATTTAAGGTTCTTAAATTATTTTTTTCCCTTTTTTCTTAAATTTTTCATCAATTACACTTTATTCTTTCTGCATCCCCCCATAAGCCCCTCCCTCCTCTCCTCCCAATCCCACCCTCCCTCCTCCCTCTGCTTGCATGCCACTCCCCAAGTCCACTAATAGGGGAGGTTCTCCTCTCCTTTCTGATCTTAGTCTGTCAGTTCACATCAAAAGTGGCTGTATTGTCCTCTACTGTGGCCTGGTAAGGCTGCTCCCCCCCAGAGGGAGGTGATCAAAGAGCAGGCCAATCAGATTATGTCAGAGGCAGTCCCTCTTCACATTACTATGTAACCCAATTGGACTCTGAACTGCCCTGAGCTACATCTGTGCAGGGGTTCTAGGTTATTTCCATGAATAGTCCTTGGTTGGAGTATGAGTCTCTGGGAAGTTCCCTGTGTTCAAATTTTCTTGTTCTGTTGCTCTCCTTGTGGAGACCCTGTCCTCTCCAGCTCTTACTATTTCCCAGTTCTTACCTAAAATTCCGTTCACCTGCCCAACAGTTGCCCATCTGGCTCAGCATCTGCTTTGATAGTCTGAAGGGCAGAGGCTTTCAGAGGCCCTCTGTGGTAGGTTCCTAGGTTGTTTCCTGTTTTCTTCTTCTTCTGATGTCCATCCTCTTTGCCTTTCTGGATGGGGATTGGACATTTTAGTTAGGGTCCTCTCTCTTGCTTAGTTTCTTTAGATGCACAGGTTTTAGTGGGGGAACTCATTTTCAAGCCCTAATGGCTCATTCTCTAAAATATAGCCTGGCTATAAGAACTCGTATGACTTTTCTAGGAAGAAAAGAATAAATACTTATTCACCACAGGTAGAGAACTGACCACAGACCAAAGAAATGACTCCATCCAAGTCTATCTTAAGAAACCAATGATCTCATTGTGTCTCCTTGCAGTACCATAGGTGGAGGTTCCTTATAGGAATGTGGGTGATTCAAAGACAAATAAATCACTAAAAATCCTACTCCAACCTAGGCAACAACTCATGAAAGCTGCATCTCTGGAGCTCCTTGTACAAACCATAGATAAACAAGGCAACCAGACTCTCTTCTCCCCAGGAATTATTATTGATTCTATCATACCCTGGGTGTGTGGGGGGGAGCACTTTGTGAATCTTACAGATTTCAGGAGCTTCTTAAACCCTGTACATTTGTTTTATTCCTGGACCTTGCATGTTTCATTCCTGAAGTTTATGAGCCTCTTGCCCTACTCAGGAGGAGAGGTTTCCATTGGGAGGAAATAGCTTCCAAATAGCACCTGTCTGCCATTCGGCCACACTGATTCCAGGCACCATCATCCTCATTGTACATGACAGAACTCAAAATAATGATCTTCCATTGTCTCCTTTGACGCTACTACACACCATCTACCTAGCAATAAAACATTCTTTTCCCTTTGTGAATAAGGCCAACTCTGATAAACCTTTAATACCTCCAGTTGTACTTAAAATCCAAGTCCTGACCACAGCAAGTAAGGCCCTGCTATATTCTTCATGGTCTGACTCCTATTCATCTCCCAATGTCCACATCCTACTTTCTCCATGTTCCTGGCATTTATCAGATCAACTTCAATCTCATTCTGCCCTGTGATCTTTGTACATGCTGTTCCCTTTGTCTGAAATGAACTTTCTACGTCTCCTTATAAAGAGTCTCCTGGATGTCCCATCTAAAACACAGGCTGCTTAAGGCTGTCAATCACAGCATTCCATTCTTCCCTTATTAGTCCTTACCACTCAGAAGTTTGTCTCTGTACTTGTCATTAAGTCTTAAAACTTTGTCATTCAGTACTGAATGCTAGTGCCTGTCATTTTTTCCACCTCACATTTTCTGTCAGTCTATCTGATGTATGTACCCATGTGGATGATCCCATAGAAAGATACCACATGTTTTTTGTTTTTGTTTTTTTTCCAGTGTTGAGGATGGTATCCAGGGCCTTATGCATGCTAAGAAAGTGCTTCAGTGCTTTATCATTGAACTATAATCTTGGACCTTTTCTTGATTTCATTACAGGGACTTCCTATATAAGACTGGCTCTGAACATGATGTGATCCTCCTGCCCCAGTCTCCCAAGTAACTGGGATTACAAGTCCATGCCTTCATGCCCAATTTCAATTTCTTTCTTTCTTATTAACACACACACACACACACACACACACACACACAGAAAGAGAGAGGCTGACAGAGACAGAGAGACAGTAACAATGAACATTAAAGTTGTCTTTTATTTTAGTAAGGTTACTTGGACAATTAAGTTGAACCCGTTTTGTGTACTGGTAGCTCATGTCAGCTACAGTTCTCAGAGCTTGATGGTCGTTGCAAGGCACATTCTTTTATGGTTTCATTGAGATTGGAGTATACACAATTTTGTATCTTTGGTTGTCCGTGCTCTCCTTCTTTATGATGTCCCACAATTTGCATGCAGAAGTTAAAAATGATACAAGAAGAAAAAGACAGAAAAAAAATGCAGAGGGGACCCTTGCCTAAATTATTGACACACTCATCTTCTGGGTCAACACTGGCTAAAGTCAATAACATTCCTTACCTTGAAATCCAAGAAGTAACTCTCTTTCTTCGTGATAAATTCTCCTTTCTTGTCAACCCTTAGACAGCTGCTCTTTGCAACCAGAAGCACTTCCTAATGCAGACACCAAGGAGGAAGATGCCAGAGAGCCTCTGTTTCCCATGTTGGTCAAGAGCTTGATTTTGCAAAATGTGACCTTTTCACGGCATGATCTAAGAGCCAGAAAATTAAAAATACAAGGCTAGGTTCAGTCAATAGAGTTCTTGTCTTACATTTAAAGGCTAGATATGTAATGCATACTTTAATTCCAGCACTGGAGGGGGGGGGCAGACACAGGAAGATCCCAGGGTGAACAGCCAATATAATTTACTTGGTGAGGTCCAGGCCTAGATAAAGACCTTGTCTTTAAAAAAAAAAATGTGAGTGACCCTGAGGACTGATAGCTGATGTTGTTCTCTGGTCTCCATGTATGTGTGAGTATAAAGACACATGTACATCTGAGCACATGCACAGAGAGAGATACACAGAGACAGAGAGATATAGAAACAGAGACAAGGAGACAGAGAGACAGTGAAAGAAAATTATTCTATTCCATCTTTGAAAAAATACTGGTTCCCAGCATGACTGAGGAACTGACACATATTTCTTTATTTGTTACCCAATGCTTTGTTCCAGGAAGAGTTCCCTTGGGTCTTTGGAAACACTGACATGAAAAAAATCATGCATAGTTTAGTCTATGCAGCAAAAGGCATCCTAAAACTGTGTGTGAATCACAGTTTTTAATATTGAGTCCCATTTCCCTACTGACTCTGGCTATCTGCTCATAGACACTTTCTCTTCCTTCATTATTTATCTCCAATTGGCAGCAGCAAACTATAACCGTAGTTCCACAGCTCTATCCATCCCAACAGGTTCATCAATCAGTCATCAGAATTTCTATTCAGAGCCTATTATGTGTAAGACAGTGCCGATGATCTGTAAAGAGAATAGGGAATACACCAAAGGGGAAGCTGCTATCTGAATCCTCTACAAAACATGTGAATAGTCACGCTCTTATTTATCTCTTTTGTAAATTCAGATTTTCCTTTATCAGGCTTTTCCAAAGGGGTATCTGTGTGTTCTGAGTAGGATATCTAGGTTACCAATGAAATGCACAGGCACAAAAGGATATTTAGTAATGTAAGGACATCTATAAATCCTCAGTAGCAGCTATTGTGATTGTAGGGAACAATAATTGAGACTCTCCATGGTGTGTTTTGAGTTGGGAGAGAAAGGTGGTTCAAATAACATACCAATCTGTATCTCCAGGCCAAACAAGAGCAAACTAAGAAAATGTTAATAATAGCCTATGAAAGCAATTCTGGAAGGACTTTTTTCTCTTTTTGTGACAGAAAATGGACTCAACACTGAAGAACCTCCAAGGCATCTTCCAATATCTCTATTTCTGAAGTTCTTCCACGATGTCTGGTATTATTTGTGGCATCAGACTGGCTTTGTGACCTACCTCAGCAGCAGCTACCAAGCTTCTGAAGGAAGTATTTAAGATTTATTAGCTACTGATTATCATCTGGACACCTGGGGGACTCTAGACATCTCATAGAATACAAAGAAATATCAGCTGATAAATACTGATAACAGCAAAGACTACGTGCTTGAGATTTGTTGCATGTTTCAAATACCATAAATGAACTCATGTCATCTTAATAAGGTACAAAAAAAACAGTTTTGTTTTGTTTCTTTTTCATTAAAAATATTTTAGATTTTAATCTGTGGAATTTAAGACAAAGGTAAAAAAGTCCCAGAAAGGTTAGAGGCAATGGGGAAGTTTTCTTCTGGACTTGGGTTATTAAAAGACACTTAGCTTCCATTTTCTTTCTTTTTTTTTAAATTTAAATTTGTTTAAAATTTATTCACATTACATCCAATCATAGTTGCCTCCCTAGTCTCCTTCCAGTTCCACACTCACTCCTTTTTCCCTCTATCTCCTTCCCCAGTCCTCAGAAAGGAAGAGCCCTCTTCCCCTACCAACTGACCCTAGCCTATCAAATCTCATTAGAACTGCCTGCATCCTCTTTCTTTGTGGTCTGGCTACAGCACCCTGCCAGGAGGAGGTGATTCAGGTGCAGGCAACCAAGAGTCTATGTCAACTACAGACCCTATTCATCATACTAGGGAAGTCACTTGAAGACTGAGCTGATTATTGGTTACATGTGGATAGCCAGCCTAGGTCCTCTCCATAAATGGTCTTTGGTTGGTGTGTCAGTCTGTGCGGGCCAAACCTGGGCCCAGATTTGGTGACTCTATTGGTATTCTTTTGGAGCTCCTGTCCCCACCGGGACCGTAAGACGCCTGGTGCTCTGCCCAGGTTTGGCTGTATCAGCATCTGCTTCCAACCACTGGTAGGTGGAGTCCTTCAGAGTATGTCTATGATGGGTTGCAGTCCTGGTTCATCTCTTCAACCATGTCCAGTGTCTATTCTGTTTGCCTTTCTAAATGAGATTCAACGCTCTCCCTGGAGTCCTCCTTGTTACACAGCTTCTTTACTTCTATGGACTGTAGTGTGGTTATCCTGTTATATGACTAATATTGGTTTATAAGTAAATAAATACCATGTGTGTCTTCCTGGATATGGGTTACTTCACTCAGGGTAATCTTTTCCAGGTACATCAGTTTGCCTGCAAATTTCATAATGTCTTCATTTTTAATAAATGAGTAGTATTCCATTGTGCAAATATACCACAGTTTCTTCATACATTATTCCTTTGAGGGACTTCTGGGTTGGTTACAGTTTCTGGCTTTTATGAATAAAGCCACTATGGACATTGTTGAGCAAATGTCCTTATATGGTGGACCATATTTTGGATCAATGTTCATATGTTAGATAGGTCTGAAGTTCTCTGTTTTTGTTGGGTTTTTGTGTGGTTAGGTATCAAGGTGACTTGTGACTTCATAGAATGAGTTTGGCAATGTCCCTTCTGTTTCTATTTTGTGAATAGTTTGAGGAGTATTGGTATTAACTCTTCTTTGAAAGTGTGGTAGAATTCTGTGCTAAAACCATCTGGCTCTGAGTTTTTTATTTTTTGTTTGGGAGATTTTGATGACTGTTTCTGTTTCTTATGGGTTTATAGAACTATTTAAAATGTTTTCCTGAATACTACTCAGCAATCAAAAAGGAGGAAATCATGAAATTTGCAGGCAAATGGTGGGATCTAGAAAAGATCATTCTGAGTGAAGTATCCCAGAAGGAGAAAGACAAACATGGAATATACTCGCTTATATAGACCTAAAAGATAGGATAAACAAAATGAAATCTATACACCTAAAGAAGATAATCAAGAAAGCAGACATGGGGTATGATGATCTATCCTCATTTAGAAAGACAAATGGGATATGCATTGAACGTATGACAGGAGTCTACCGCAGAAAGCATCTGAAAGACTCTACCTAGCAGTGCTCCAAAATAGATACTAAGACTCACAACCAAACCTTCGGCAGAGTGCAGGGAATCATATGAAAGAAGGGGAGTTTGATGTGGAAAGGATAGGAGCTCCACAAGGACCAAACGTATCTGGGCACAGGGTCTTTTCTGAGATGGACACTCAACCAAAGTCCGTGAGAGGATAAAACCTAGAACCTCTGCTCAGATGTGACCCGTGATAGCGCAGTAATCAATTGGTTTCCCATAGTAAGGGGAACAAGTACTATTTCTAACATGAACTCAATGACTGGTTCTTTGACCTCCCCACCTCCCAAGGGAGGAGCAGTACTGTTAGGCCACAGAGGAGGACTTTGCAGCCAGTCCGGAAAATACCTGACAAAAGCGAGTCATATGAAAGGGGAGGAGGTCCTCCCCTATTAGTGGACTTGGAAAGGGGCAGGGAGGAGATGAGGGAGGGAGGGTGGGATTGGGGAGGGAATGAGGGATACAGCTGGGATACAGAATTAACAAAATGTAACTAATGAGAAAAATAAAATTATGGAAAAAAAAAACAAAAAAAAAATGTTTTCCTGATCTTGGTTTATCATTAGTAAGTGAAATCTCTCCAGAAAATCATTAATTTCCTTTAGATTTTCCAATTTTGTGGTATACAGGCTTTTAAAGTAAGACTTAATGGTTCTTTGGATTTCCCCAGTATCTGTTGTTATGTCCACCTTTTCATTTTTGATTTTGTTAATTTGGATTCTGTCTATCTGTCTTTTAGTTAGTTTGGGTAGATGTTTGTGTATATTGTTGATGTTCTCAAAGAACCAGATCTTAGTTTCATTGGTTATTTGTTTCTAGGTTGCTGATTTCAGCCCTGAGTTTGATTATTTCCTGCCTTTTACTCCTCTTATTCGTTTTTGCTTCTTTTTGTTCTAGAGCGCTTAGCTGTGGTTTTAAATTGCTACTATGAGAACTCTCCAGTTTCTTAGTGAAAGCCCTTAGTGTTCCGAACTTTCCCTATTAGCACTGCATTCATTGTGTCCTATTCGGTTGGATATGGTGGACCTTCATTTTCATTGAATTCTAGAAAGTTTTTAATTTCTTTGTTTGTTTCTTCCATGTAGATATAATGTTCTTATGGAATGTATGCAATTTACACTTGTTCATTCAAATGTTTACATCTCTACTGCACTATCTGCTTTCAATCTGGACATTGGATTGTGATGTTTATTCTAAGCATCACCTGACTCAATAAATATTAATAACCCACAGCAAATGGCATACCAACCATGTGGCACTTCAGAAGTATCTCATGTGGCAGAATTTACAGTAATCTAGTGAGAACTTACATAGAAAGTAAAAGTATAGAGCAGTTGTTTTTTGTTTGTTTGTTTGTTTTTCAGTTCTGTCCTTAAAAACAAAGCAAAGGAAGTTCCTAAACTATGAACTCAAAGAATCCTGATTAGACAGACCCCCCGCAGAGCAGCAGGGCCTCCAGCAGGCAGCAGAAAAACAAAAATACATACAACACCTAGGGAGGCAGTTTCTTTAGGAAGAGGAAAAAAAAGTGGCTCTTTAACAAGGAAACTTCTAAAATCCAGACTTTTCTAGCAAAAAGCAGAAAGCAAAATCCCTTTGAGAAGGAGTTCTTGCCAGTCAGAGGAACAAACTTTTGTTGACCCATTTACTTCCCAGCGTGAAGAAGGGGTCAGAATCCAGTGAGGGAGACAGAAAAAAATACCTCTCCCTGGAAGCAGGAGCCAGACACAGACAGAAAAGCTCAAGCATCTGAACTGGTTACTTCTGAAATAGGAAGCTGGGTCTAAGAAAGTAAAGTCCTTCAGGAAAAGTTTTGAGATTATGTGTTGAAAATGAAGAATGACACAGTGCTTCTGGGTACCATTTGAGTTTGTTTCTCTTAGCAAAACAATTTTTTCCATGACAATTTCAGTTTTATATACCTCTTTGGGAGAGATCAGAATAAGACAAACTTGGAGAAAGAGGAGAATGAGAAAATAGATGATAAATTAAAGGCCGTAGAACAGAGGTTGGGTAGTATTTTATTGTATAAAAGTACCACAATTTCTGTATCCATTCCTCCGTTGATGGACATCTGGATTGTTTCCAGGTTCTGGTTATTACAAATAAAGCTGCTACAAACATGGTTGAAGAACTGTCCTTGTTGTGTACTTGAGCATCTTTTGGATATATGCCTAGCAGTGGTATAGCTGAATCTTGAGGAAGCACTATTACTAATTGTCTGAGAAAGTGCCAGATTGCTTTCCAGAGTGGTTGTACAAGTTTGCATTCCCACCTGCAATGGAGGAGGATTCCCCTTTCTCCACAACCTCTCTAGCATGTGTTGTCACTTGAGTTTTTGATCTCAGCCTTTCTGGTGGGTGTCAGGTGAAATCTCAGGGTCGTTTTGATTTTGCATCTCTCTAATGGCTAAGGACGTTGAGCATTTATTTAAGTGTTTCTCTGCCATTCTGCATTCCTCTATTGAGAATTCTCTGTTTAGCTTTGTACCCCATTCTTGAATCGGATTGCTTGACTTGTTGCTTTTTAACTTCTTTGGTTCTTTATATATTCTGGAAATCAGCCCTCTGTCAGATATTGGGTTGGGTTGGTGACGATCCTTTCCCAGTCTGTAGGCTGGGAATTTCTGAAGAAAGCGTGTCTCCCACCCTGTAGCACATGCTACTATGGTGATACTGGTGTGGGTGTAGCAAGTTTCCAGCAGTCATATTAAAAAGATGCATTTTGCAGCATGTGTTTACAAACCCGAACAAGGAGAGGTGGAGACAGGTATGTCTTTAGAGCTTGAAGGTCAAGCAGAAGATCCTAATTGAAGACATCCAGTTTCCAACAAGAGACTCTGTCTCAAAAATACGAGGTCATCCTGAGAAATGAGATATGAGGTTGATCTCAGGTACACATTCACGTGCACACACACACACACACACACAAACACAGTAGTGTAGAAAGCAGTGGGCAGCTGGAGGGTAAGGAAGATGAACCCTATACACGCAGAGGAAGCAACAATAAAATGAAAGCTTCTCTCATGCTAGCAATGTGTGTTCCCACTACGACCCTAAGGCCTTCTTCGTTTCCTCTGATGACTTTTAAGAGCCACCCAGAACATGAACACTTCTCTGAAGCAGATAGCAGCAGTAATAAGCTACAGTAGCCTGCTAAACACTTACAGGTGGCACAGAAATGGGCTCTACTCCCCCATTAAAAAAGATGACTTGTCTCAGAGATACAGCAATCACACAGAGATGTAGCTTCTTCAAAGATGCCCAAGTCTTCCAACATGACTTCAAGTAACTTCACCTGGAGCCCTGGAAAGGCTTCTACCACTGAAGAATATCCATGCAGCTGCCCTGAGTTTCCATGGAATTGTTCAGGTAGCTTCCGGTCCTAGAACAGAGATAGTGGGCTCCATAGAAGTCACAGAACCACAGATGTCCTACCCACCCCTGGGGTGAGTTCCTCACTACTTGTACTCAAATATCATTATTAACACACCTGTCTTTGAACTTCCACACTGTTGTCTAACAACCTGTAAACATCTCTGTCCCCATCACCACATGATCCATGAGTTTTGTGGGGAAAAGTTACTTACTTTTTACTTTGTTTACTCAACATTGCTTTTCCTTGATATTCAGTAAAATTCCTGGAACCTTGCAGGAGGTTTGCAAGGATAGAAAGGGCAAACCTTAAGAATGATAGGATTTGACTTATTCTATCCACATGATCTTACTCAATGTGCTCACCTCTGTGAACTCCATTTTTCATTCTAAAAGTGTTCACTTGCCTGAAAAGTAAGTAGAATTAAAATTAGTTTTGAATGCACATAATTCATAGTAAAATTTCTAACATGAAGTAGGAGTCTGTATGGTTTAAACAGCTTTTAAGGACTAATCCTGTACCCCATGTGTGCTAGGTAGTTTTAATTATCAATTTGATACAATGTAGAATCACCCTCAAGAATCAAGTTGTCCTGTAGGCATAACCATGGGGTGTTGTTAGTTATTATAAGTTCCAGAACACTGTGGACAGTGCCATTCACAGTTGGTATATAACTGTAAACTATATTAGAGTGAAGAAAGCTAGAAATCAAGCAAGCAGGCCTGCATGGATGTTTCTCTCTCTTTCTGTTCCTAACTGTAGATGAGGTGTGACTATACTGAGTTTCTGTCTGGCTTTCCCTTCAAAATGATGGACTGTAAGCCTTTCTCTACCTTCTTTTTGTCAGAGTCTCTTATCACAACAGAAATAAGACTACAATCACAGTTTGGTGGAAATGCAGATAACTGGCTGGGAGACTAGGCATATGCAAAAGCCTAGTCTTTGCCTTTGCATTCAGAGGCAAAAGGTTTCTGGGAAACCTCTTCAACTCCCTCTACATTTTCTGTGAAACTTTAAAAAGAACACACAAATGAAAACTTAAAAAGAAAAAAAAATACATATACCATCTTGTTCCCAAGAGATAAAGCACCCCAAGGAATGTACAGAAAAATAAGAGTATGGACTCAGAATAAAAGGAAGATAAGTCTATAGATGACACTTTGTATCTACATGCCCAAGGCCTGTTGTGTGTGTGATGAGTGCAGTGCTCCAGGAAGGCTTTGGTCATTAGTCTAAGAGAGGATTAATTTCTGCATCTTCTGTCCACCTGAATTCTACAAACCATCTTTCCCCCTTCTTCACCACAGCTCTGCAATGATATGTATGAGCTGCTTTCCAGGGACTTACAGAAGAGAGGAAATCTTATGCTGGGACAGAGGAAGCCATTGTTGATTGACCAGCTCTCATGGAGATATCACTAGAGCAAGATGAGGAGCATCTCAGCCAGATGTGGGGCCTGAGACACTCTTTTCCATCTGTGCTACAGTGTTAATTGCTTTGTTCTTATGCATGGAGAGCACCCGGTGCTTTGCCCATTCTCAAGGTAGTGCTGCCTTATACCCACGCATATGTGAGCAGCATTAATTGGATATAAGTTATTTGCAGAAGAAAACATGAAGTTGCAAATGAAGACAGGGAGGTGATGTCTATGGGAAGTGGTGGACAAGTATGCGCTAAATACACTGTATTCATGTGTGAAATTACCAAGAAAAAAATAGTAATTTAAGTTTAAAGAAAGAAGTAGCATCAACTGCCACTAGGGAAGAAAGCTATTTACAGCAGTGTTCATAAAAGGAGGGAGCCCAGGGACCTCACCTAGGAAGCACTCTCTATCTGTACAGCAAGCTTGAGGGTGAGCACAATTGCGATCATGATCATAACATGACCAATATAGCGGCCTGTGTACATAATGCACGCTAGCTGCTTCTAACCAGTCATTTCTTTAACTCAATAATTTGAACTCTCTCAGCAAATATCTGCTGAATCTGGATTGAGAGGCAAGGAAAACTTTTCTCCAGCATACTGTGTTTTGTTCTTGCTCAGGCTTTTCTTTTATTCAGTCTCTGTTATTATTCTGTTATCTGCACTCCAGCAGATACTCCTAAGAAGAAAGGTGTAAATACAGAATAAATCACACTCACAGATCATATCTAGGATGTGCACCATTGGTGTTTAACTCACAGAACCAGACACAGGGAAGAGAGATGAGCCATCGGAATGTGCTAGCTCCCATTTGCAGGAGACTCTGGCTAGCCTCCTTGGCTTTTTCTTTGCAGTAAAGGTGAAAATAAAATGATCCCACATGCGAAATTTCTGTCTTTGTAACAACTCTAGAGACGCTCGAGGTCAGAGCTGAACAACTCACTGGTCCCTCATCCCTCTTGACAAAGAATCATGGAGGAAACTTAGAGAAGACACAGATCCTTCTACTCACATCTAATAAAGTATTTGTAGCCTCTATCCAGCCCCATACATGGAACTCAAAGCTGGGGCCAATGGCTCCATTGGTAAAACTGTTTTCCATACAAACATGAGGACCCAAGTTAGAATCTCCAGAACCCATCTAAGAGCCATATATGTATCAGGAGGGTCCATATTCCTAAATGGAAACAGAAGAATCCCTGAAAATTTTCAGACCTGCTACTTACTGTGTGCAGAAAAACAAAACAAAACAAAAACAAAACAAAAAACAAAAAAACTGTCTCAAGCAAGGTAGAAGGTGAGGACTGACACCCAAAGTTATTCTCCGACTTCTATACAAGTATAATTGGCACACACACACGCACACACACACACACAAACTGAAAAGTAGCAATTTTCTTCAAACCAGAATCCCACTAAAGAATCATTCTTTTCTCACTATACTCTGAAATACAGCAATACCAAGCTATCATAAATAATCAAGGGATTCAGAAAAAAGAAACATGCAAAGCTGTGTTCAAAAGCAGAAATTAAATCCATTTGTCCTTATTTTACCTGACAAAGAGATGCATACCTGTGCTTATTCACAGAAAAAAAAAATTGGCAAGAAAGCAAAGATGGCTTCTAGCACTCCTAAATTCTCTTTCACTGGCCCTATGGTGCTTCTGTGTCCTCTGCTTTGAAGGTCCCCGAAGCTTTTTCTGACCTTGAAAGAAGACCATGATATACAAAGAACTAATCGAAGATAACAGACTTCCATCATGTTCTCTGTGTGCAAGACCAAGACAGAAACCATGAAAAGAAGGTATGGATTCCAAGTAGGAAAGAAAGACCCAGACAGCTACAGGACTGCAAACATAAACTATCAGTAGCTTTGGTTTTCTGAGCACCATCAAACCAGACCAAATTCCAGTGTGATTATGGGAGGGGCTTATGTTTCTATCTCTAACCAGGGAACTATTGCCAGTTGATGGCTTCTAGGTAAGAGAGGGCAGGAGATTCTTAAGGGGTATGATCCCCAGTAATTTGCCCATGGTTCACTGGGTGGTTTCACACACATGCACTCATGGGCAGCACTAACTAGTCTCAATGGGTTGTGAAAAAAGTAAACAAGTTATGAAGTTGTCAGGGGAATGAGGAACTCTGGGAGTATTTGGAGAGATAGAAGTAAAAGGTGGTGATGAGTAAAATACATTACATACATAAAATTCTCTATTTGGTGTCTGTCTAGTTGATCTGATTTAGAAAGAAAGGAGGATCAATGGAACCGCATAGAAGACCCAGAAATAAATCCACACACCTATGAATACTCGATATTCGACAAAGAAGCCAATTCCATTCAATGGAAAAAAGACAGCATCTTCAACAAATGGTGCTGGACCAACTGGATGTCTACATGCAGAAAAATGAAAATAGATCCATATTTATCACCCTGCACAAAACTAAAGTCAAAGTGGATCAAGGACCTCAACATAAAACCAGATACCCTAAATCAATTGGAAAAAAAAGTGGGGAACAACCTAGAACTCATTGGCACAGGAGACAACTTCCTGAACAGAACACCAACAGCACAGGCTCTAAGAGCAACAATCAATAAATGGGACCTCATGAAACTGAAAAGTTTCTGTAAAGCAAAGGATACCGTCATCAAAACAAAACGACTGCCTACAGATTGGGAAAGAATCTTTACTAACCCTTTATCTGACAGAGGACTAATATCCAGTATATACAAAGAACTAAAGAAGCTGAAAAGCAGCAATCCAAGGAATCCAATTAAAAAATGGGGAACAGAGATAAACAGAGAATTCTCTGTAGAGGAATATCGAATGGCAGAAAAACACTTAAAGAAATGCTCATCCTCATTAGCCATCAGGGAAATGCAAATCAAAACGACCCTGAGATATCACCTTACACCCATCAGAATGGCCAAGATGAAAAACTCAAGCGATAACACATGCTGGAGAGGTTGTGGAGAAAGGGGAACCCTGCTCCACTGCTGGTGGGAATGTAAACTGGTACAACCACTCTGGAAAGCTATCTGGCGCTTTCTAAGACAAATAGGAATAGTGCTTCCTCCAGACCCAGCTATACCACTGCTAGGTATATACCCAAAGTTTGTTCAAGTACACAAAAAGGACACTTGCTCAACCATGTTTATAGCAGCTCTATTTGTAATAGCCAGAACCTGGAAACAACCCAGATGTCCATCAACGGTGGAATGGGTACAGAAATTGTGGTATTTTTATACAATGGAATACTACTCAGCAATCAAAAAGGAGGAAATCATGAAATTTGCAGGCAAATGGTGGGATCTAGAAAAGATCATTCTGAGTGAAATATCCCAGAAGGAGAAAGACAAACATGGGATATACTCACTTATATAGACCTATAAGATATGATAAACATAATGAAATCTATACACCTAAAAAAGATAATCAATTGAGCAGACATGGGGTAAGATGATCAATCCTCGTTTAGAAAGACAGATGGGATATGCATTGAACGTATGACAGGAGTCTACTGAGCGCATCTGAAAGACTCTAACTAGCAGTGTTTTCAAAGCAAAGACTCATGACCAAACCTTTGGCAGAGTACAGGGAATCATAAGAAAGAAGGGGAGTTAGTCTGATGGGGAAAGGATAGGAGCTCCACAAGGACCAAATATATCTGGGCACAGGGTCTTTTCTGAGACTGACATTCAACCAAGGACCGTGTATGGATATAACCTAGAACCTCCACTCAGATGTAGCCTGTGGTAGCTCAGTAACCAATTGGTTTCCCAAAGTGAGGGGAACAGGGACTATTTCTAACAGGAACTCGATGACTGGCTCTTTGGTCTCCCCACCCCCGAAGGGAGGAGCAGTCCTGTTAGGCCACAGAGGAGGGCTTTGCAGCCAGTCCTGAAGATACCTGATAAAACAGGATCAGATGAATGGGGAGGAGGTCCCCCCCATCAGTGGACTTGGAAAGGGGCATGGTGGAGATGAGGGAGGGAGGGAGGGAGGGACTGGGAGGGAATGAGGGATCGGGACACGGCTGGGATACAGAGTTAATAAAATGTAACTGATAAAAAAAATAAATAAATAAATAAATAAAAATAAAATAAAATAAAATAAAATTCTCAAAGAATAAGTTAAAAACATTAAAAATAATAACATTGAAGTTACATCATATGAAACTGAGGAGACAGCTTAGTGGGTAGGAATATTTCTTGCACAAGTATAAAGACCTAAGTTCAAATTTCTAACACTGCCATGAAAGTACGTTGTAGCTTCCTATCACTGCAACCCTAGCACTGTCAATGTAAGGTGACAAGGATCCCTGGTTTTACTGGATGTCAGCCTAGCTCCAGCTTCAGTGAGAGACCCTGACTCAATGGAACAAAGAAAATGATTCAGCATGCCTTTATACACAGGCATGCATGATACACACATATGCACACACACACACACACAAACCCATACACAATTATATCATTATGCATAAGTATAGCCAAATATACCCATATCTTTAAAATTCCTTGCATACTGCTACTCAACAAAATACACACACGGAGTAGTCCCCCCTTATCTGGAGTGTCACCTTTTATGAATTCTATGATTCACAATCAAATCCAGTACAAAGCTATTAATTTTAGTCATGGATTTTTCAAGAGAAAAACTACTCACACAGTTTTGGAAGTTACCATCCTAAAATAAGGAGGCAGTCATAAAAATACTAGTACAAGTGTACTAGTCTCCCATCCCCACATCCATAGAAGACACACTTTAAGACTTGCCATGCCTGGAAAAAGTGGCCGTTGATACCACACTCACTATACTACCAAGCATAATTACTGAGATGCTGTGCCAAACCAAAGCAGCTACCAAGTGATTGTTAGTTAATTTCCTGTTACTATGACAAAAGTGGAAGTAAATTTATAAGCAAGAATATTTTATACTTGCTCCTGGTTTCAATCCAGAGTCCTTGTTCTGTTGCCTTTGTGCCTGTACAGTATAGTATACAGGGTGAAAACAATAGAGAGATGATTCATATCCAGCAAGCTAGAAGGTAATTACATAAGAGTTTATCACGCTATTCAGAATGAAGCTCAATTTGAAACTGAGTTCTTTATTTCTGGATTTTTTCCTGTAATATTTCAGACCTCACTTGCCTGTAAGTAAATAAAATTATTCATGAAGGGAAACCAAGGATAAGGGAGAATGATGACTGTGTGGCTATATAGTGCCTCAAATGTCAGAAAACTTTAGCTCTCCAGAATCCAGCTACAGTTAAGAACCGACAGAACATTGTCTCTGGGGCTGGAGAGACAGCCAGTGGTTAACAGCAAGCATTTCCAGGACACACATCTGGTGGCTCAGAACCACCTTAACTCTAGCTTTAAGGGCTCCATCACCCTCTTCTGGCCTCCATGGGCACTACATTCAAGTACACAAAACCCAGACACAGATACACACATATACACATATTTAAGACATAACTTTTTTAATCATTTAAAAAAATAATAATAATACCCTGAACTTTGAAGAAATTATACATAAAGACTCTAGCATACAATTCTCTAGTGCCCCACACAACCCTGAAGGTCTAAGGATCAAGACCACAGAATAAAAGACTGTTGATGAGGTGTAACCTACGAACAGAATCACAGTCTAAGCCAGAGGACAAAATACATACCTCAGTGAAGCAAAGTGGCTGCCAAGAATATGCACTGGAGCCACAGTTAGAAGGCAGACATGTGTTATATAGAACGATGAGTGCATCTGGCATATGAGAGAATCCAGAACGTGTGTTGGAGCCTGAATGACCACAGTGGACTAATAGTGGACTTGTAGCCTGACGGGTGCATCTAGATGAACCACATGATCTGTTCATAGACCCAGATATGGAGAGACACAAAGAAAAAGCTCCACTTCACTGCGGAAGAGGAGATGAACAAACTGGAGTCTATCTCACCACCTAGAACAGGGCAAAAGCAGAAGATTGCAAGTGAAAACGAAGTTGACATTATTACTCATGAACACCATTGGCGTGGAGGGACAGTGGTCAGCATACACAAGGAAAAGAGACCCCTCAGGGGAGAAGGAATGTAAGAGCTCCTCACACGACATAGCTACGTCTCAAGGCCATCATGGAACTTCTTAACATCTTGTCTCACTGTCTGTCCTGAGGCAACACTGAAACATAGGTCTAAAACTCAGTTAGTGCCTTGTAAACAGAAGGGGGCCCTCCAAAACACTGCTTCCTTTCTCTGCTCTTATGCCTATTACAACTGTACAGTGATAATGTAATGAAATCATACATTACATTAAAATCACTATTAGGTATCATTTTAAATTTCCTAGTAGCCACATTATAAAAACTAAAAGAAAATTGGTGAAATAAACTTTAATATATATTTAACCAAATATCTTCCAAGTGCAATCATGTTAACATCTTATAAATATAAAAAGTTACCAAGATATTTTATGTATTTTCCTAGCATTTGAAATCTGGTGTATATTTCACAAAAATAGAACATCTAAAATCAGATTAGATTATATACACCTGCAATCCTAGCACTCAGGGAGTTAAGGCAGGGGACCGTAAGTTCTAGGCGAGCCATGGTCACATAACAAGACCCTGTCACAAAAATTAGAATAGAATAAATCTGAGTCTTGATGAGCAACATTCTGTGTGGCAACAGATGGCAGCCAGATTGGATAGAATAGATAGAAAGCAAAGAATATTGCCTTCTGGTGCCCTGGATTTCAACATTTTTAGAGAGTTCATGAGTTAGTTTTCTCACCACTGTGGCAAAACCTAGGACAGGAAACAACTCAAGACACATTTATTTTGGCTCATGGTAAGATGGGACAGTTCATCATGGTACAGAAATTAGGGCAACAGGTGTGGGGCTGCTGGTTACATTGCATCTGCATCACACTCAGGAAGCTGAGAGCAAACAGGAAGTGGTAGCAGGCTATAGACTCTCCATTGAATGGGGGGGAGTGATCACAAACCCTCAGAACTCATTTATTATACAGTTGGTGAGGCGGCTCACCCTGGAAATTACTTGGCTTGGACACATAAGACCTGAGTTCAATCCCTAGAACCCACATTAAAAAAAATAATAATAAAATAAAAAGCAAGGCTTAGTGGCACACACTTGTAATCTCGGGGTTAGGGAAGATGAGGCAAACTCCTGGTCTTCCCTTCTAGCCACATAACCTACCTAGCAAGAACCAGAACAATAAGAGACTTTGTCTTAAAAAGATGTACAGCACTTAGAAACAAAACCAGAAGCTGTCTTCTGGGCTTTGTACATACATGCACACATGCCCCAAACCCATATGCACAGATGTGCGCGTGTGTGTGCGCACACACACACACACACACACACACACACACAATTCTTCATTGTAAAGAAGCTGTGGGATAGAATAATAGAGCAAAGAACTTGTCATCACCTTCATGAATCTTGAAGAATCCTTATTTTATTTGTCTTTTTATTGTTACCTTAAATTTTAGTCAATGTAACTGCCATTCCCTGGTATCTTCAAGAATCTAAAAGTCTGGGAAATGAAAGTTGGTGGATATAATACTGAAAGGTTCTTGGGAAAGTTTGTTGGGTCTCCCATCCACCTGCGACATCCATTGAGAAGACAGTGAGAGCTTTTTGTGACCATGTGGGCCCAGAGCATCTCCTTGTCCTTTGGGTAACCAGATTGGGAAGGGATTCTTTTTTTTTTTTCCCAAAGAATCAACCAGAAGTTTCCTGTGTTGAAGAGACCTAAAATATGGGCTTGTCCCAAACTCTGATGATCATTTCGTACACAAAAGGCACACCACAAATTTTTGTTCTCATAAATTCATAGTAGAAAACATTCAGTGAATACCTGGTGTATTTGTGTTTTTTTCTGTTGCCATAACAAAATACTGTGATAAAAAGCAGCTTATGGATTCAAGGGGATAAGGTCATCATGACAGGAAAGCATGGCAACAGACAGAGCTAGAGATAGCAGCTGTAACAGGAAGCTAGCTGTTCACATCATGTCTCCACACAGGAAACAGAGAAAGAGAAAACAGGAAGAGAGCCAAGGTTATTTGCTTAAAAGCCTGACCCTAGTGACATACTTCCTCTATGATGGTTTCACTACCTAAAATTCCAAATCCTCTCCAAGCAGTGACACCAGTTGGGGACTGAAGGGGGCCTGAAGGGGGGCAAATTTCTCATTTGAACTATTATCCCTAGTTCCCTGATTCTTACTATAGAAGTTGTATTTGCATCACTATGATGAAAAGTCTATGCAACTTAACTCACAAAGAAAAAGGTTTATTTCAGCTCATAGTTTGGAGGTCTAGCCCATGCCTGGGCATATGTGTGGCTTAGTGGTTGCCTCCAGTGAGTACAATGGCAAGGAACAAGTATGAGAGCCAACTGTTGCCATAGTGGCGGAATTGTGAGGACAAGTTTGAAAATCCCCCCAATAAACATTTGAGCCCTGAGTCTACAGCTGTTTGAGGAAATTTAAACCTTTAGGAAATGGACGCTCCTAAAATAATTTACTAAAAAAGGGCTTTGAGTTTTTAAAACCAAGCTCCATTTCCTGTTTCTCTTTGCTTCTTTATTGTGGGTGTCACGGGACGAGCTCTAGCTGGTCTCCTGATCCTACCAATTTGACATCCCACCGTGATGAACTGTGCCCTTGAAATATAAACCTAAATAAACCCGTTGTCTTTTAACTTGATTTTTGTCATAACAATGAGAAAAGTATTTAATACAGCCACAATGCACAGGCACACACACACGAGAAAGAGAGAGAGCAATCAGACGTCCACGGCTCTCTTCAAGAACATCTCCCACACAGTAAATACAAGCTTCCACTTCCTAAAATTCCACACACCACTTCGTTATAGCATCACTCTGGGAGCCACATGGTCTTTAGGGTACATTCAGCATTCCAACTATAGTACTTACACATCTGTTATTAGAAAAACAGAGAAACCTAAGTTGCTTTCCTGGAGGATGGGCCTTCCTTAGGGATTCGTGGGCCACCTTTCCTCCAGTGTGTCCGAGATAAAAGGAGCGGTGTAGTATAGGCCTGGGAAAAGACCAACATTTTCTTCTTTATTCTCTTCCCAAGGAAAACGTAGGGGACAAGTATTCTTGTGAGGAAAATAAAACAAGGATTGCTTTGATTCTGGCCTTCCTGTACATGCTGCCAACACAGGTTTACAAGGCAAAGGGGGGAAGAAAGGACATAAAGGCAGCCGTGTGAGGTCTGTCGAAGGGAAGCTGCAGACGGCCATGTGAGTCACACATTGCCCTTTCAATGTTCTGCTCTTGGATGGGGAAAAGCGTTTTATTATGTGACACATTATCTCTATTTGTGAAAAAATGTAATGGATGGGAGAAGGGATTCACGGCATCACCCCTCCCTGGGTTTCTATAGGCAGTTAAAATGGTGCCTGGGAAGGAAAACACATTTTCTTAATTGACATGGCCATTGCTAAGTCGCCTGTGTTGTTATACAGAATCCCTTACCCACAGTCCTCTAAGTAACATTAATTAAACCCACTGGTTCACTCTTTCTTTCCCACCCCACAGACTAGTTTGTGGAAGAGAATCAGTGAAGGGGAGGGGATAAGAGTGGACAAAGTGGGGGTGAATATGATCAAAATACTTTATAAACAGATTGCTGTGTTTGTATATGTAAAGGTGTGTGTAGGTTTTTTGTGTGTGTGTGAGAGAGAGAGAGAGAAAGGAAGAAAGGGAGAAAGAGAGAGAAGGCCTCTGGTCAAGCTTGTGTGTCTTCCTCAATGGCTATTTACCTTGATTCTTAACATGGGGTCTCTCACTGAATCTAGAACTTACAATTTAGAGAAGCTGTCAGGCCAGAGAACCCCAGGGATGCTCCTATCTTTGCCTACCCAGCACTAAGATTACAAGCTCATATTACCACATTTGACTTTTTTACACGAGTGCTGGGGATCAAATGCAGTTTGCTTGTATGGTAAGCACTTTACAGACTGATATCTCTAGTCTGGTGTTCATAAAAACAGAGCACTCATATACAAAAACAAATACACTGATCTTGAAAAGAGAAAGAAAGAAAAAAAAAAGGAAAAGAAACCTCCTCTGCCCAGGTTACAGGGCTATCTCTACAACAGTTCCCTGAGCCCAAAACCTTGGAAGTAGATCTTACATCTCTCCTGGGAGAAGAGCTCAGCTCAGCTCAGAAGCTGCCCATGGAAACAGGCTGCCCCATGTTATGGAGCAGAAGACAGAATACAAACTGGAAAGGGGATATGAGTTAACAGTTGGCAATGCCAACTGGAGCAGTAATAAAGGCATATTATCTCTCCTGGTGCAGAGACTGATTTCTGGTCTGGGTAGTGAACTTGCCTTCAGTTTGGTTGTGCACATCACCTGGCCAAAAGACCATCCCATTGAGGTGGGTTTACCTTAAGCCATGTTAACTATTTAGGTGGAATAATTCTCCCTATAATGAGATACTGTGCTTTTTCTTTCCAGAATTCAAGCCCCAGCACAGTAGCTTAGAGTCATACAGCTTTGTAATTCTATCTGCTTTTTTGAAGTACTCAGAAACTTCCTTTTCTTCTCTTCTAACTCTGCTCTAACCATGTTTTCTGTTACTATTCCTCTGTAGCCGCCTCCCCACCATGGGACAGTTATCTGCCATGTGTCTGACATCCATGCTGTCTGAAATCCCGTGGCTATTTTCCCCTTATCTTCTGCATTGTCTTCCTCTGGACAGCTGCTGAGATTTAGAACTTGCCTTCCTTCGAATGCTTTTCTTTTAGATTCTAATAATATTTTCCTTAAACTCCCATTTGGGTCATTTCTTAAATTATTTTACCTATGAAACTAAAAGCCCTAAGAGAGAGTTAGCAGGACACAGATAAACAAGAAAAGCTAAATCAGGCTTCCTGAGCTGGCAGCTTCTGGTTCTTAGAAGACATAGCAAGAAAGAGAAATAGTAGGCAAGCACAGGGGACAGGATACAAACATGGGAAAGAAGAGGAGCCAAGGGCCCTATAAAATACCCAGCCAAGGCTTATTTTAGCCTTACTTCTCCCAGCCTTAGGGCCTTCTAATCTGGATGAGATAAAGCTGTAACTTTCCATTTCTGAGTCTCAGTCTTCTGTCTTTCCCAGACATTCAATTCTTTGTTCTTCCCAGGGAACAAACTCTGTGATCCCTTAGATGGCCACTAGCAGCTCTATTACAATCTGTCAGCCACGAAGTGACACCCTAAAGTAGCAGTAGCACTGGGAAGTCAGTGGGAGGGTGATGGAGCAATATCCAGCTTCCTGTGGTCTTCACCCCAGAAGCAGTCTCAGCTCCCAAATGAAAAGAACCCAGAGGGGACACAGTACAAGGAAAGCAGTCATCATTTAAATTTAGTGGGTAAGGGGACAAGAATCCACTCTTTAAAATAACTGGACTCACTGGGCAGCAGCTCCATCCTGGCAATTATGGGGCTTGTGTTTCTCCCCTCCCTGTACCAACCCCTGTGTCTTCCCCGAGGGTTGATCATTCCACTGACTGGGCCCCAAAACAGTCAGTTCCAGGTTCATTGTGAGAGTCCATCTTGAGAGCAAAAGGCAGAGAGTGATAGAACAGGAAGGCCAACATCTTCATTTAAGCTCCACACTGGCATACAAGTGCACACACAAGCACACATTCACATACATACACGCACAAGCATAAGGATATGTAAAGGAGTTTTAAGTATCCTTAAAGTTGATAAGTTAGCACTGGAAAAATAGGTAACAAAATTTTGAGATTGATTCCCTCTCCCAGAAGTTTCTGATGATAGTTACAGCTGACCCAGCTGGTGTGGACCACCACCACCCATAATTCTTAATGGCCCTATTCATTTGATTAGCACCAACTATCTCTAAATCCTTTTTATTTTTACTCTGAGCAGGTCCAGCTAAAGCAAACCCCATCAGTACTTATATGGCTCAGTTGGAATTAACTACCATCTATGTTTGGTCTTTACTAGTATTGGAGGGTGGGTGAGATGGGTTGGTCTCTCCTGGAGGTAACTTTCTGCTACCAGAGGCAGATATTGACTGCAGTGGCTACTTAAAGCAAATGGGTTAAGAGAAGTCCAAGGGAGGGGATGCTTTCGAAAGAGGCTAAGGAGTTCTTGCCCCTGCCATTCTACTCATTTGTGAAAAGCTTGGCTTATGTTCTGTGACACCACAGCAAGCCAGCAGGAAAGCAGCTCTCCCCTCCCTTTACAACTTGCCTCAGGCACTCAGAGATCCTAGACTCAATCAACTCTGAAAGGTGAGCAGAAGAATGGTGGCTGAGATGTGCATGGATTCACTCAATATGAAACAGTGTTCCTTTTTAATCTGGTTTTGTATTTTATCTTTCTTTTATGCTGCCTTTAAGCTATTTTATTTCATATGCCTTCTCTCTGTCCTTCAGTGAGTGCATTTATATTCTGCAATGAAAGAACAAATTTCCTATCCCAGCCTTTCACACAAAGCTTTTTCATGAGAAATGGATCAAACCAGATCTCATCTCCTTGCTCCTCAGAAGGAAACGAATCTTCCCTTATAACCACCTTTGGCAACTCAGTCTGGGCACCATTCATCCTCCGCTGAGAATCAAGGCTGTGGCAGACACAGCCCCATCATCTTCACAGTTACTTCTGTCTTTCAATCTTTGAGTTGTGCTGTAAGCCTGTAAGCCACACCCTGTATGTGTTCTTCCTCATCTTCAACTCTGCTAAGAGGCCATTGTTGCTTCTGTGTCATCCACATAAAGAAAAAAAAAATGAGGCTCTGGGAAAGTGTACTTCCAGGGACAGAAGGCTGAGCCACTATTTCAACATGTAGTTCTAATGGACCCAAACTGATGCAGACTCATGTCCATCTTGTTCCAGCCTTCGTTTTTACCTTGCCAGCAGTAACTTTGTGACAGAAACTTCCCAACTTTGCCTACCATCTTATTAACCACAGCATTCCTGAGAGTGGTACCTAAGACTGGTGCTACACTTCTCATAGAAATGCAAAGATGGACAAGAGCACTTTTGAATTTCATACAATGAGAGCATTTTTTATCTTATTTTATTTTGTTTATTTCTTGAGAATTTATACATGCATAGAACGTATTTTGAGCATATCCATGCCATTGTCCCCCACTTTCTATTTCTTCTAGATGCCTTCTTTCCCCTACCAACTACATGCCTATTTTGTTTGAGTACAAGGCACTGAGTCTTCAAGTCAGTGTTGTGTATTTGTACTTGGGAGCATGGGCAACTCACATGTCCCTGAAGGAAATACTCCCTTACTCAGCCATCAACTGCCACTAGCTCTCAACTATGAGTGGAGCCTTGTGAGTCCCACACAGTCCATGCTAGAATTTTAAGGGCTTGATCTCAGGCTTGTCTTGTGAAGATTACTACTCTTGCTGAGAGTTCATGAGTGTGACATTCCTGTCATCCCTAGAAGACATTAATTTTCAGTCACCCTGGTCCTCTGTCTCTTACAATCTTTCTACCTAGTATCCAGTTATGCTCCCTGAGCGTTGGGGAAGGGGGTGATATGGATATCCATTCAGAGATTACCACTGGACAGTCACTTTACCAGTTGAAGGTCTCTTTGCTAACTTCCAGCCAATGAAAGAAGCTTCTCTGATAAGAGATAACAGCCACACTAATGCATGAATATAAGAATAATTATTTAGCTGCTAGGAGCATACTGCAGTCTTTTCTGCCTTGAGAAATTAGAGCTGAGCCCAAGATCACTCTGCATCACCACTTCTTAGACAGTAGAAATATATATATATATATATATATATATATGTGTGTGTGTGTGCATCAAATCCAGAAGAAACAAATGCAAGATATGAAAAGTTTGACACATAGAGAAATGAGAAATAGCTAGTATTATGCAATATAGATACTGACAAAGAATATGCATATTTAGGGGATGAGAGCTAAAGAAACCATAAACAGTTAAAGAAACATAGCAAATAGTCTATGAGAAAGAAGCCAAGATAATATTTACTTGCAGAAGGATAAGTTTTTGGTGGAAGGGTTGAAGATATGGGTTAACTATTAAAAGTGTTATCACCCATTTCAAATGGCTCACAACTGTCTGGAGTTTCAGCTTCAGAGAGTTCAACACTTCTGACCTCTGTAGACACCCACACCCACATCTAAACTTCCCCCTCACACAGATAAAGGCACCCACTTACATATACAGGGACACAAATAGAATGCATAAGCACACACACACACACACACACACACACACATACACACACAAATACACATACATCAATAATATTAAAATAAAAAATTTATATAGAAGTGAAGGTTGCACACCTCTATATTTTGACAATGTGTTTATTTAGATATAATGAATAATGAATAAATATTTGTCTTCAAATATGAGCAGCTTTTTATATTTGTATGCATGCAATCAGTCTTTTAAGATTTATAGTTTACTTATAACACATTTATCATCATACATGTTATACAGTGTGTAGTATGTAAAATTTTGCAAAGCATTTTATAACATATGTAACTAAAATAATTTACATTAATAAAAATTATGAACAGTATTTACTGATTCACTTCCAAACCATAATAATAAAAGGAGTTTCCCCAAAAACCACTGTTAGGCTTGTCCATGTGAGTATATTCCTCCAAATCTTTTTTTTTTTTCCCTTTTTTTTCTGTCTGACATCTCCAGATACCTTACCCTCTTTTAGTACTTGCTCTTCTTGGACATTTAATGTGAGTCATAGTGTGGAAACAGTGGAGCATGTATGACATCCACAGATTGTAACTTATTCTCATTTCATGTACCTACTATCATTAGACTGCTGTTCTTGAATATTAGATTCATTATTCTTTATTCATATCTAAATAAGCATTGTCAAAATATAGAAGTGTGCAACCTTCACTTCACTCCTATGTATTTTTATATTTTTGAAGTCTCTTTGAAATTGTATCTAGTTGTGTTTTGATTTGTATTAAATATTTGAATTGTATTTCACATGTGTTTATAGAAATGACCAACTTTCTATAATTTATATTTGATTATTTTAATGACATCTTTAATAAAGAGTTCTCACACCTTAAAAAAAAAGAATAGTTATTTAGAAGGCAGTTGGTTGGATACTACATCAAATAGCAGAATACTACATCAAGTAGCAGAATACTACTAGTTGGTTAACCCTAAGGCACGGGTTCTCAACTTATGGGTCTCAACCCCTTTGAAGGTTGAATGACCTTTCCAAAGGGATTGCATATCAGATATCCTGCATATCAGATATTTACATTGCTACTCCTAAAGGTAGCAAAATTCCAGTTATGAAGGAGCAGGAAAAATAATTTGATGGTTGGGGGTCACTTCAGTATGAGGAACTGTATTAAAGGGTAGCAGCATTAGGAAGGTTGAGAACCACTGCACTAGGCTTATGACCTTCTCAGCCATGGAAGGTGAGTGTTTGTTAGTGTGTTAGTCCTTTGCCTTCTCAAGTCAGGTTCTCTAAATGCAACAACTTAAAGATGCTGTTCCTGTCTCCTTGGTGGGCAGCATGAGCTCTGGAGTCCAGTTACGCTTCCTCAGCTGAGAAGCAGCCTGAATGACACTTCTAATAATGGCATAGGAAGTGTGGTTACCACCCTTGTGGTATGCAGCAGGCAATTTTCTCTGCTCACTGCAACAGAAAACACCATATGTTCTTCCCTTCCTGGAGACAATTCCTTCAGTCTTTTCCTAGTTCCTCTTGCCTGTCCTTGGACCGTGACTGAATAGCCTGCTTAAAAACTTAAAGCACATCTCCCTTATCACTCTGTGTGTTTTCTTTCATTGCCCTTGGAAGAATGTCTTCTCCCTTGGGCTTACGAAAGAGGAGCAAGAGAGTTGAAAATACCCAGCTTTATCCTAAAGAGAAAGGTTTGGAGGGACTAATTAAATGTGTTATAATTATCAAACATCAGTATCTCAAAATTTTGTACCACCCCTCTCTGTCCTGGGCCCTAACAGTGTAAAACAGTGAATGGATAAAATGAGTGTTTTTCTAGGTTGGAAGACAGTGGTGGCAGGCCATAGCTTTAGTATATCTTTGAGCATGCTTGCACTGAGTCTGTCAAGAGGTGCTCTGTGGGCATACGCAAAGGAATGTATGAAAACATGCGGTTACTCAATTTCTGATAGGCATCCTTCTATGTCACATGACCTGCCAATACCCAAGACTCCCAGTTCAATGAGATGTACATAGCAACAGCTCAGTTTAGACATGTGAACCCTTTTTCACGTTTAATTGACTCTGGGAGGAGACATGGGTACAGTGTGCACATGGTATGGCATGTATGTGGAAGTTGGAGAACAACCTGCAGGCTTGCCAGGGTTAGTTCTCTCCTTCTACGTGGTGGGTTCCAGGGATTAAACGCAGATCCTCAGGCTTGTCAACAAACACCTTTACTTGCTAAACCATAACAGCAGGCCTTTCGATGATGATGATGATGACGATCATGATAATGGCGACAATGACAATGAAGATGAAGATGATGATGAGTTTTATTGTTTTTGTCTGTTGAGACAAGGTATCGCACTGGAACCTAAAGTTTTCTAAATTGGCTATCTGGTTGGCCAGCTGGGTCCAGAGATCCACGTCTCTGCCTACAAGGATTAGGACTGCAAGTGCAAAGCACCATACCTAGGTTTTTTGTGGTTTTTGCAGACTTAATTCAACTTCTTATGCTTGTGTAGAAGGCATTTAACAAACTCAACTATCTCTCCAGATTCCTTAGAATCTTCCTACCCATGTCCTTCACTCTCATGCCCACATTCTGTTCACTCAATCTAGCATGGGATCTCTGAGAACTGCTGACTTCTGTCCAGAGTTGGAGGGCAGAGAACCCATCTACCTCTTCCTATTACTTTTATTTTTCATTTTTTTTGTATTCAGGGAGATAGCACATATTATAACATGCATATGGAGATCAAGGACAACTTGTGGGAGTTAATTCTCTCTTTCGACCATGTTGGCTTCAGGAATCAAGTCGTTAGGCTTGGTGGCAAGCACGTTTGTTCACTGAACCATTTTACCAGCTTCTATCTATCCTTTTGTGTGTTCTGCTGCCACTGTACCAAAAATGGTCCCACTTTCAATTGCAAACATTAGTCTAGGCAAAACTCATTTGGACACTTACAGACCAATTTTTTTGTGACTCCCTTAAGGTGCCAACAGCTGTCACACAGTGCCCTTTTCTTATGTGTCTTGGTTTCCCTGAGACTCTGCTCTGAGTTACTAATCACCAGCTCTGTCTAAAAAGCAGATATCCCACCCTGGGGTAGTAACCCCAGTGGAGGACAGTCTGACTGTGAATAGCCATCTATGAGACCTGGGATTGCAACCCCAGAGGAGGAGCCTTAGTCTCTGCAGAGACTCTGCAGAGCCTTAGTCTGAGTTACTTCTCTTGACAACCCCAGCCTCTCGTTCCCAGAATACGGTAGACAGTTAACCCTCTCTTACCTAGTGTCCCTTTTTGTCCCTTTTCAGGCCTCAAAGCCCAAGTGCTCCGAGCCATATGTGCCCAATTAACCTTTGCAAAATGTCTAGTATTTTCCCCTCTTTGAAAATTCTGAAGACTCTTGGTAGAAGTTCTGCTGCGTTTGCTCCTGTCCAGTGTGCTATTTTGAGCAATGCTGTAGCTGCTGTTCTAGCCATCAGCAAATATTTCACAGGTCCTTCGAGCTGAGGCCACACAACCCTGCTGCCCAGTCCTTAATTCAGCACCATTAAGCTGTCAGCCTCAGGGTTTGCCTAGAGATCCCCACAAGCAGTGTTTCCAGTTTCTAACTTCTTGTGGCAGCTCAAAAGCCTCAGGTCAGCTGACCTTGGCTCCCTAGTGAAAAGGGGCTGAGACACCCTAAAAAGTATTCAGGAATGCAGGCAGGCATGCTTAAAGGAAAATCTAACTGAAGAGACGGCAGAGAACTCTGTTGTCCTTACTCAAGATTTGGCATCTATAGGATATCATTGTTCCTTCACCTACCCTCCATCCTAACCTTCAGTCAGCTGTGTTTCCTTTATATTTAAAGGATCTGCATTTGTTTTCTCATTGCTTTAACAGAATATGTGAAAAGAGCAAGTTAAGAAATAAAAGGTTTATATGACTTACATTTGAAAAAATTCATCCCATTGTGTAGAGAAAGGCATCACAGCCTGAGCAAGCAGCAGATGGTCACATTCCAACCACAGTCAGGAAGGAGAGAGAGAGAGAGAGAGAGAGAGAGAGATGAATGCTGGCATCAGCTCACTTTCTCTTCTTAGGCAGGAGCCCAGCATATTGAACAGTCTTCCCACCTCAAGTAACCAACTCTAAAAAGTCCTTCACAGTCATGCTCAGAGCTTTATCTCCTGGGAGATTCTAGAGCCTGTCCAGTTGACAGTCAATATCAATAAGCATGCGGACATCTATTCCACATGCAGCTGAGGGAATCATGCAGGCTTTGCTCTCAGGAAGCTTCATACTTCATTAGGCTACTAGAGAAAATAGTGGCCAACTCCTACTGCGATTGAAATTTCCAGTCCCCTGATTTACAGATAAAGGCATAGATTGGCTCTGAAATTCCTGAAAATTTTGCTTGAGATACCACACCCTTCTACCCCCCAGTGTATTGGAGCATGGTAATATTTGAACACTGAACAGAGGGTTCTTAGAGAAATGGCAAAGGTAAAAAGAGGTGCTACACAATCCAGCATGACAGATATCTTTATAAGGGAAAGATAATGGGACACAGACAAACACAGAAGGTAAGTTGTCAGAAGGCCAGGAGGAAAGACACCTTATAAGTGAAGCAGAAAGGCCTCAGAAGAAACAGAGGCTACTGACTTCAGACTTGCAGTTCTCAGAATTCTAAGACTATATATTTCTTCTCTTTAAGCCAACAAGCCTGTGGTTCTTTGTTATAGCAGCACCAGAAGACTAGTATACAAATAAAATGTTCCAAATAAAAATTCAGGTCCTTCCACAAGAGGATCTGGTTAAAGTTATGGACAAATTGCTGTGTAGGCTTGACATGCTGTCACAATGTGGGAGTCCTTCAGTCCCTCATGCATTGATGCATTGAGTAGTGCTACATGTGATACATGACAAGTGTGCTTTCTGTCCTGCTGTCACCAAATGTGACATCTGAAGCTGAATAGAGAAAGGTGGCTGAATCTCTCCTGGGGGAAGGGACACCCAGAGGCAGAAGCTCAACCTAGGACAAGATCCCAGTTTAGGGGTATTTCCTTTTCTGTTTATTTATGGCTACCCTCTACGGCTTGTGGCCCCAAAGCTCCATAGGGTACAAACAAAGTCCTTCCTCTTCATGAGGTTTGGGCAAGTCATTATCTTCTTTGAACATACTGTGTGTGTGTGTGTGTGTGTGTATTATAATTTAAAAAATAGCTGAGCAGTTGGCTCAGTTACTCAGATGCTTACTGTGCAAGCATAAGGATCTGATTCCATCCTTAGCACTCATATCAAAATCCAGCCATGGTGTTATGTACTTGTTCTCCCAGCACGGGGAGGCAGAGACAGCTGGATGCCTAGAGCTTGATGACCAGCTAGCCTAGCATGGCTGCTGAGTTCCAGGGTAATGAGAAACCCTGTTTCACTAAAAGAAGGTGGATAGCACCCAAGGTTGACCTTTGGTTTTCACATATACATACACACAGTACTTGAACTACATGTACACACACATACACAGGCAGGCAAAGAATAAAATCTGTCTCATATGTAATTGTTTCAGCTCTGTCTGGAGACCCACTCTGGCAGTCTCTACTTGCCAGACCCACATGTGTGTACTTTTTATCACAGATCATGAGAAGCATATGCATCCTAACAATGAATTAACAAACCTCAGGGGGTTTAACAAGCAGAAGTTCATTTCATACTCAATCCTTCCTGAGTCTGGGAAGCCTCTGGGACTTCGGTGATCCAGTATGCTTTATCTTGTGTTTCATAGTCACAAGGGTCTTCCAAACTCATGCTGGTGAGGGAGAATATGAGAATCACATATGTGCTTATCACTGTCCCAGACATATTGACAAACATACTGTGTTCAACCTCATTTCTTTGCCTAGAAGTGAGCATAATCAAACTGAAATATGTGAAGAAAATGTGATGTCCCTGTGACCCAAAAGGAAAAAAGACTAGGTGGTGTATAATAGCATTCTGTACAGAAGCTTCCTATGGTACACCAGTTTCCTCTGAATTAAAAACTTTCACTCCCAAAGGAGGCTTCTTAAGTCTTGAGAAGTAGGCATTTCACAAGTCTCGGGAAGTTCTTGAAATTTACAAGATTTCTGAGACTTCCACTCCTCAAGATTATAAAAGCAATAATAACTACTAGAGAGAGTAGACTCTCCTCTAGTTCAGCTTGCTGAACTACGTTAATACTATGCAGGGAACTCCAAGAATATACCTTTTGTGAGTCTAAGCTAGGATATACTTTATAGATACGCATTTACCTTTAAGTTATCCGTACTACTGTAACACCAATACACTTTTCACATCAACCAATTGAGCTTTGAAAGAATTACTACTTTGTTCTGTCCTTGATGCCCTATTTTGGGTGAATAGATATTTATGCACATCACCCCAGGCAAAGTCACAAATACTCCCAGGAAGATAAAATAGCCTTGAGAGAGCCCACTGACCACAGAATCACAGGGCAGAAAAATGGTTCAGAAGACCTTATGCAGAGTCAAGAATATGAAGATAGATTTCATCTAGGACTAAGTAAGAGTACAGACCTTTGTTCTGAAGATTCTAATCACTGATAGAGCCATGTGTGATGGCAAATCCCTCTGTTTCAGAATTAAACTCCTCACTTTATGGAAGTCTAATTCATACTATGCATGTTATTTATCTATTACAACACTGCCATGCACATATGACAAGTTGTCAAAGTGAATGTCCAAAGATGTCACAAGCTTGCCAGGACATGAGTGTGGAGCTCCCAGAATAAATATATGACAAGTGACAGCCATGGGCAGGCTGTCTTCTACTGGCAGACTTCTTGTTTGTGATGGTGATAGAAGGGGCCTGAAAGCAGAAAGGGACTATGCTTGGGAATTGTCCAGGATGCTACTTAATAACCAGGCAGAAGACAACCATTGCCTAGTACACAGTACCAGGGTGGATATTAAAATAGCAACAGAAAATCTCCTGAGAATTCAGTTACAACATCCTCAAAGGAGGATGAGAATAGAGTTCTGGCCTTATGGGAATGGACTGCAGTTAAGAATAACATGGATTCAGTATTAATAAGATCAGTGTGGGTGTAACAACAGTTAAATGTTGAGGAAACAAATATAGCTGTCAACCCACACTGCTTAGGTTTCTGATGATCTAGTCCTGATTTTTTGTTGACTCAGAAAATGAGTATAAATGCTTGGTGGATCTTTTTTAACCATCAGCATTGAAATGCAGTTTGCCAGCTTCAGTGTAGCCTTCCTTTCTAGCTGCTTCAAATGCCTCTCAATGTGGAAATCTCAGCCAAGCAGCACTGGCAACCTGTTCTCAAGCCAGGAAAGGATACACATCAAACAGAGGAACTGGTCCAAGTCCGACAGGGATGGAGATGGAGAGTGGAGACTGCTGCCTCACCCTGAGAGGTGCTCTGCCAGATAGGAACTGGCCAAGCCACAACACTTCTTATCACCCTTACTCTTGGTAAGCATTTCATTTAGGGACAGATAGTCATAAACTCTCACCATCATTCCATCCTTATGCTCACTGCCCCAGATCTATTCTGGACACTGCCTGTCAGTCAAACATTAACATCCCAGCAGGGCAACCTACAGTCTGTCACAGGGCCATTTAAAGAAAAAGAAGAAAGGTACTTTACATTTAAAGAAGGCACTTAGGAACAGGAACTTATATCAAGTAATAAAAATTTAATTAGCACTCTCATATGTAAGCCCTGGTTTTTTCAAACTGATCATTTTCAGGATGAGAGAATTGCCCACTTGGTTAAAACAATGAGCTGACCCATCTAATAGATTTATCCAGCTGGAATAATGGTTTCTGAGTCTTACAAGGAGCAATTTTTTTTTTTTTTAGTGTGGAATTCAGTGAGTTATTCTCTTTTGTTTCTCCCAACAGACTCTATTGAGGCTGAATCCACAAAGAGAAGCCTAGTGTACCCTTAACCAGCATAGCAGTAAGGAGCCTTGATCCAGGGGTGGAAATGAAATCTAAAAATAAAAAAAAAAACAAACAATTTTTAAAAAAGCTGTATTAGTAGATTTACACATTGCTGTGTCAAAGCAGCTTATCAACGCAACTCAAAGGAGAACTGGTTGGTTCTAGCTCACAGTGCATTACAGCAGGGAAGGCAAAGGGGCAGGCACAGGAGGCTGGCTGGTCACACAGCATCACCACTCAGGAATCGGGGAGAGGGCACAAATTGGGTTTCTCCTCCAGTGACATGCTTCCTGTAATCTGTGCCTGAGTTGTTATGGCTGGTGGGTTTTCACAAAACAGCAGGACAAGATTTCATGGTTTTCTCTGCTAGAGCCTACAGAACCCTTCCAAACTCATGAAATTTAGCAGCAAGGAGGAAAACACCAGCTCAGTTCCAACTTGATTCCTCTGTGTTCTGTAACCGAAGTGTGTATTATGATGTCTTCAGCAATAGGGTCTTAGTGTCAAGGTCTGATGGGAAAACAAGAGCAATGACAATAGCCTGTATTGTTTGTGAGACTCAGAGGCTCCTTGACAAACAACTCAGAGGAAGGTTTTTTTTTTACATTTAGCACTGGGAATATCAGTTCATAACCTATGATTGTGGGATGAGCATTGCCCACATGTATAGAATACTTCCAGTCAAATTTTATTAATTATATTTTAATGAGTTTTTTGTTATTTTTATATTTCTTTTATTATTATTATTTTTAATATTAGTTACAGTTTGTTAACTTCTTATCCATGCTGTATCCCGCTCCCTCTTTCCCTTCCAATCCCACCCTCCCTCCCTCATCTTCTCCCTGCCCCTTTCCAAGTCCACTGATAGGGAAGGACCTCCTCCCCTTTCATCTGATCCTGGTTTATCAGGTATCTTCAGAACTGGCTGCAAAGTTCTCCTATGTGGCCTAGCAGGGCTGCTCCTCCCTTGAGGGGAGAGGGAGTGTTACAGAGCCCAACATTGAGTTCATATCACAAACATTCCCTGTCCCCCTTAATAGGCTACCCACTTGGATACTTAAGCTACCATGGACTACATCCAAGCATAGGTTCTAGGTTATATCCGCACATGGTCCTTGGTTGGAGAAACAGTCTCATAAAAGACACCTGTGCCCAGATATTAATGAATTTTAAAACAGGTGGCTTCCAAATGGCTATTTTATACATCCTTAGTTTGAGTTACTCCCTTCCATTCTTGGCCCTTCCTTCCACCTCGATTTTTTGAGACATGATATCTCTCTTGCCTGAAACTTGCCAAGAACACTAGGTAGGTCAAGCAGCTAAGTTTCAGGCTTTCTTCTGTCTCCTCCTCCCCGGTACTGAGATTACAAACACATGCACAACCCACTTTTCTGGTTAAGTTCTGGGGTTTTAACTCAGGTCCTCATGCTGACAAGGCAAGCTTTGGACTGACTGAGGTATCATCTCAGACACCTGAGGGGAATTTTAAATGCTAGTGTTAACAAGGAGCTAAACTCCTTGACATTGCAAATAATACCATGTCCCAGCAATATCTGGAAATCTTTCTCAGCTAAAGAGCCTGTAAGCTGCCTTTGATGACAATATGTAGTAAAGGGCTGAAAGAAAATGAATCAATTTTAAAGGAACATTGAAGCAGCAGATCTCAAAAGGCCAGAATCAATGCTGTCTCTTTCTTGCCAGGATGTTTCTGGCAGTCCAACAGGAGGCTCCATTAACCAATTAGGCTCAGGATCACTGAACTGTCTGGGAATGTCAAAATAGTGGCAAGTGATAGGCAAAATGTGTCATTGTCTTTTACAACAAAGTATATTAATAATCCAGGTGACTCTGATGATCAATTTCATTGTTCTAGGCAGGTTGCCTGTACAATGTCATGCTTCTCACATGGAGATGGGAAGGCTCCTAAGGCAGACAGCTGGGTAGCAGAAGTAGTGAAAATCACTCCATAAATATGCATCTATTTCAGGAGCATCCATTCTGCTCTAAGGTGTCAGGGGGGGATTTATGCTAAAAAAAATGGTAGAGCAGAAATCCCAGTTAATATCATTTTTTTTAAATATATAAGTTCTAGCTTCGAGCGCTTTCCATATTGTAATGGGCAATTCAGGTAGTGGCCACTGGATCTCCTAGGGCAATAAATCCATTCACTCTCATGTACCTTGAGGGTAATTTTAATGGAAAGTTTTTAAGTGTGTCTATGAAAGAAGTTTCCTTTTCTTTCTCTCTTCAGTCAGATTGACCTGGATTTAGTCTCTCCAGTAGAGGTTATAGGAATTAGTTCTAGGAAACCTCAGTTTCCTAGTTAGTTGAAGGCAGATATGTGAACTTACAAATTTTCCATTCACTGGAACAAATACATGAGACAACAAACAGAAGGTAGATTTAATTTGGTGCACAGTTTCAGTACATTGTCATCTGACCAATTGTGTTGGGGCTGAAGCAGGGCAGGACATCTCAGAAGTGGAATTATAGAACAGAGCAGACTGCTCTCCTCACAGAAACAGGAAGCAGTCATAGACAGGAGAGGGTTTTCCACAGAGTAATACTTTCAATGATGCCAGGCCCCACCTCTTATTAATCCATTCAGTAAGAGCTCTTTAGGATTTAATCCATTGATGAGTTTAGCATCTCTGCTTGTGTTAATTTGACACAAGCTAGAATCATTTTGGAAGAGAGATAAAAAAATGAGAAAATGGTCACACGAGATTAGCCTATGGGCAACACTGTGAGCATTTTCTTGATGGAATCTTTATGTAGGAGGGAACTGTGGACAGTGTAGGGTCTAAGTCCATTTCTGGGTAAAAGAAAAAAAATACCAAGTCCTACCAACCTCTGGTACCAAAACTCACCTGGGCTTGCTTGATTCTCAATACTTGAAATATCACCAATAACCAACTTGGAAATCTCCACCGTGGAAATATTTTGTCCCCTCCCCCCCCTGAAAAAAAAACTATATAAGCCTGTCTCCTGCTTAATGACCTGCTGCTTCTCACCCAAGCCGAAGTAACCCCCCTCTGTGTCTTTCCCAATAAATCTCTTGTGTGAGGTTTACTGTATGGTGTGACTTTGTGGTGCTCATGGCTCCCGGCTGTCAGATTATCTTTCCCTTCAGAGATGTAACACTTGCATTAGAAAATCCCTTCCTCGCCAAGGTGTGACACCTCTGTTGGGGAAGCCTTTCCCTAGGAGCTGCAATGCTTCCACAGGGAAGCTGTTCCTCTCAGAACTGTAACACGTATAAACAGTGCCATCCCTGGCCGTTTGTACTCCATACTATAAGAGGGCAGGTTCAGTAAGCCAACAGGAGCAAACCAGTAAGAACTGCTCCTAAATAGCTTCTGCTTCAGTGCTTTCCTCGAATTTCTTGCCTTGAATTTCCCTCAGAAATGGCCAGTGACCTTAGTGTTGTAAGATGAAATAAACCATTTGTCCCCAGGTTCCTTTTGGTCATGGTATTTTATCACAGCTATCACAACTTAGTTATTTATCACCCAAATAAAACAGCATCTAGTGACCTTTCAGTGATTGGATTAACCAGATGGAAAGCACAACTGTAATATACAAGCCACTGGGAGACATACAAGTCATGACAGTAGATAACTATGCTTACTTGATAGTTGGATTACTGGGAGAGTTAACTGAGACAGTTTTAAAGAATGCATAGTATAGAGTTGATATCTATTGCCTCCTAATTTACCTAAGGTAGTAGCAAATAGGAACTCATGTTCAGAAGGTGCAAATGGAGAATGAGAAAATTATGAGCTATTGATAAGGATGGTAGCTAGGGAGTGGGTAGATAGCTTAAGCAATAAAATGCTTGCTGTGCAAGCATGAGTACTGATGCCGACAACCCATGTAACAAATGCCAGGTGTTATGGCCCATGCTTATAATCCCAGTGCTGGGGATGTAGAAACATGCAGGTCCCTGGGGTTCATGCACTGAAATAGTGAGCTCCAAATTCAGTAAGTGACTGTGTCACAAAAAGTAAGATAGACAGTGCCTTCAAAATAACATCCTAGATTGATATCTGATCATAATCATATATGCACATGTCATGCACACATGCAAACACGCAAAACATACATTAAAAAACCAAGTATGGTAGCTGTTAACATTCCGGGATCTTCCCTGGCCCACCTCCCATGTATCTATCTATGCTGTGTGACTCTGTGTTCTCCTCTGATTTCAGGTATGGCCACATGATTAAAGGATGAAGGTAAACATGATATAAAAGGCTCTACAGACTGGACCTGGCCTGCTTAAGCCTGTGTTAATATCTTGAAAAGAATGTTGTTGGGCTAACCTGTTGGGGACACAGGCACTCAGAGACCTGTCTTCTTTCCAATTATTCTAACCAGGACCAGGCCGACAGAGTTTACCCAGCCAGTGACTACAGTGTAGGGATACATGCCCTGACCGCTGACACCAGAACAAGCACTCAGTGACATTTTTTGTTGAATGTTATTTAGGTAATCTTGACTTTGTTACACACCGGGAATAGAAAATGAAAAGTGACCTATTGTTATGGCTTGCACTGTGCCCTCCAAACTCACTGTAAAGTCCGTAATTCCCAATACTTTACAATGTGACAGTATTAGGAGACAGGACCTACACAAAGGTGATTACACTAAAATCAGGCCATTAGGATTAGCCTGATCCAACCTGACTGAGGCAGGCAGTTTTTATGGATAACTTAGAAACTGAGATTTCCCCCTCCCCACCTATGTCATACAATGCACAAAACCTCTCTTCAAATACAGCACATTTAGCTCTTTAAAAAACTCTATCCATGCAGGCATGAGCAAGCATACATGCACACACATGTACACACAATCATTTCAACATACAAATAAACAACTAAAATATGTCATGCACACATACAAACACGCAAAACATACATTAAAAAACCAAGTATGGTAGCTGTTAACATTCCAGGATCTTCCCTGGCCCATCTCCCATGTATCTATCTATGCTGTGTGACTCTGTGTTCTCCTCTGATTTCAGGTATGGCCACATGATTAAAGGATGAAGGTAAACATGATACAAAAGGCTCTACAGACTGGACCTGGCCTGCTTAAGCCTGTGTTAATATCTTGAAAAGAATGTTGTTGGGCTAACCTGTTGGGGACACTGGCACTCAGAGACCTGTCCTACCATTCTAGGAGAGTGGTAACTTCTTTAGGTGAGTTGCAATAAGCAGCTGGAAATCACATGGGTGAATTTTTTCACTCCATTAAAAAAAAAAAAAACTCACCAGTCTTCTACCTCAATTTATCTTTTGCCTTTGCATAATTTTTATGTGTGGTATTCAGAAAATATCGGCTCATGAAATTGTACAGCTTTTCCAAGAATAAATACATTCTAGTGTATGTGTGTGCATGTGTGTAAGAGAGACAGAGAAGGGTAAACGTGGAGAGCAGATATGCATGTGCCCATAGACACATGTGCTGAAGCCAATAGAAAACAGTGTGTCCTACTGTACCACTTTCTGTCTTATTCCCTTCAGATAGGGTCTCAATGAACCTTAAACTTGGCTGACAGCCCAGTGAGCCTCCTGTCCCTGCCCCTCGAAGCACTGCAGTCATAGTTACACACAGCCATGCTGGCCTTTTTATGCAGGTGCTGGGTTTCAAACTCCTCATACTCATTCAGCAAGGTGGCTGGACCATGGAGTTATTTCGCTATCTTCCTACTGTATTTCTTTAAATTTTTGGCCATTTTGTCACCGTTTTTGTCATTAAAACAGTCTATTTTCTTTTGTAGTTGATCTGTGGCATCAACTGCTTTGGTGTCTTGCCTCAACTTGTCTTAAAGTATAAGCAGTTATACCCAAAATTTTTCATGGATGTGAAAATGTATAAAATGCATCATAAAAAATGCAAGCAACAACTTCTTATTATGAAAGTGTGTTTAAGCTCATAGACCTCCTAAAGGATATTAGGATTTCCTGATGTCTCCAATGTTTCCTTTAAAAACCACTGCAACCGACAATGATGAAAATATTCATACTTGTGTCATTACTTTGTTTTCAAATTTTCTATAATTTTCTTTAGTATTTTTTTTTCCCACAAGTACAGAATCATTCAAACCACAATGGAAACTGAGGAGGGAGAAGAAGGGACTTTCATGGCTGTCACTACTTATGCATCACATGTGTTTAGCAGGATATTTGATCCCATTTTGAATCCCAAAATTGTGAACTGTAAAACCCTATTTTTTGTTTGGTTTGGTTGAGCCCTAACAAACACCTTTAATCCAAGAACTTTCTGTTTATTGTAAACAGGCGATTATGGCATGGTTCACTCAGCTCTAGCACACACCTTTAATCTAAGACTCTCTGTATACTGGATCTAATAAAGTTAACCCGAGGTCAAGAGGTGGAGCAAGAAACCACATGACAAGCATTAAAGGGTAGGAGAAACTTTGAGTTGACCGGCAGATTCAATAATCTACCTTTTGTCTTATTATTCCTGTGTGATATCCCTGAATATGTGTAAGTCACAACACTCCCAGAAAGGAGGTGTCCCCCTTGCTCTGCTCTGCAGACCTGAGTGTATAACCAAAATTGACTACAAATCATGAAGCCTCCATGAAAATAGGCTAACGCTTCCTGGGGTAGCTTAAAAGCTTAATATCTTTTTCTCAGAGGCGGGACCTGGGGCATCAACCCGCATGCAATCAGACATGCTCTTCTCTGGGTCCAAAGCGGCTGACCCTGAGTGCAGTGCTTAGCCTCACATCCTGACGGGTCTGATGCTCTTTGGGTGGATGACACCTAAATGAACATCTGTACAAAGTCCCAATATATTTCTAATATCAGAGATCAGACCTCTACTCTTGCCTGATGCGTCTAAAACAAAAAGGGGGAACTGTAGAGAGCTGCGGAATGCTATGCCTTAAAGATGGAGCTGGTTTCCGCCTTCCACCTTCCCGATGGTGAGTGCTCTCTGTCACGAACAACTCCACATTTGGCTAAGGCCGAGGATCTGGCTTGCTTCCATGTATGTGGACCTATCTGCATTGCCCCCGTGGCACGCCTGGGTTGGCTACCCAGAGGCTATTTAAGCTGTGGGCTGGCTTTCCCCGGGGTCCGAGGATTGTTCAATGTTCCTGAATAAACTTCATTGAAAAAAAAAAAAAAAAAAGAAAGCTTAATATCATCACTGAGTGCCTGCTTACCATTCATCAACTAAGTTAATTAGCAGATAATCACTATCCCTTGAGCTGTATGCTACTTCAAACTCTCATCAGATAAATTCATTTTTTAAGCAAGCTCTTTAGAATGTGTGTAAATATGGGTTTTTTGTGTCAAGGATTTACTTAAGGCCAAGATTCCAAGGCACAAGCCTTTGAGCAATACCTGAAAAACATACACACACCATATCAGAGGCAATTAAGACCTTAAGTGACTCCAAAAACCTTACAGCCCATCCTGTTCTGTGTGGGTAGGTGGATCCTGAAAAGCCAGGGTCTCAGTAGCTCATGAGAGTTCATGTTTAAAAAGTCAAATCCCCACCAACCTGAATGTCAGGCTTTTGGGTGCTGTTGATTAACTCATTTAACATGACCTTCCCAATAGCAGTTTTATATGACGTTCTAAAAGACAAGTGATTAGGGCTCAAACAGGAAGGGAAACATGCGCAATGCAACATCAAGTATGAAGGTGTTAAGAAGTCAAATAAAGGTCACTATGAACCAAGATGTCACAGAGGACATAAGCTAGCCCATGACAAAATAAATGTGATTCACATGGATGAAAAAAAAAAAAAAAACAAAACAAAACAAACAAAAACAAGTTCTCCAGTGGGGAGGAAATGGAAATAAGAAAAGTTCAACTTCACAGGTATCTTAGTTTCATTTCTGTTGCTGTGATGAAACACCCTAACAGAAAAAAATTAGCTATAAAAGGTTTATTTTAGCCTTCACCTCCAGGTTGTAGTCTCTCACTGCAGAAGAATCACACCTCAAGAGCTTGAGGCAGCTAGTCACATCACATCCATAGTCAATAAGCAAAGAGGAACGAATTAATGTTTATATGTCTGTGATTGGCATGCCTTGTTAATTATTACACAGGTCAGGATCCCATAAATGGGGAATGATGCCACCCACAGTGGATGAGTCTTCCCATTTTACCTATGTAACCAAGATAATCCCCCACAGACAGGATGAAAAGCACTCCTCCCAAGTGACTCTAGGTTTCATCAATTTGAGAATTAGTAATAACTATGGCAGCTGGCCATCTGAAAAATGTAAATCAATTCTACATTGAAATTCCATCTCAGCCCAATCAAAGCGACAGACAATTAAAAAAAAAACATATAACAACAAATTTTGCAGAGGTTATGGACAAAATTCTAACTCTTACACACTGAGAGTGGGGACTTGACCTAGTCCAGTCACTACAGACAATAATAAGGATATTTCACAAAAAAAAAAAAAAAAATCTAAAATCTTCCCTATGTCACAGCTGCACCCACCTGTTCTGGGTCTACAAGTCAACACATCACTGAGATACTTTCTTCTCAGTGTTTCTTGCAGCACTGTTCACAGTCGAAAGAATGGATACATTAAATGAACAATGAAATGTCTTCAGACACAAAGAAAAAAGATATTATTTTTAAAAATTAATACAGCTAGATATAATTGTATTAAGCAAATTAATCCAGTCACAGAAAGATAAATTTTGCATATTTTCTTTTGCTTTTGAGCCTTAGATTATATAATACATTAAATCATGTATTTGGTTTGAAATAAACTGTCTAGGGGGAGGGAGGAAGGACAGAAAAGGAAAAGTTATAAGGCTATGAAAAAAAATGTGTTCAATATACAATATATACAAGTATAAGGCACAAGGAATAAATAAAAGTATATAAATATGCGGGACAAAATTCCAAAAGAATAAAAATATGCAAGTAAATATGGAGTGAAGTTGACATTACTAATTACCTATGAAAGACAAAATGAAACACTAAGATGGGCTGTTTTAACTCAAAAGTAAAATCAGACATTTATTTTGACATGATGACATCTTGTGTGCCAAGGACAAAGGGAAACAGTTGCTCAGATGTGCTGTTAAACAAGCAAGCATGCAACTGCACCTATGAAGCATAACTCTGCAATGTGCAGTGAGAGAGGTAAATGTGGACACCACAATCAGTCCACGATACTCATGGGAGATTGGGTCAAAGAGCCATCTCTAAGGCTGTTCAAGTCCTTTGCATAATAGCACAAGATTTGCATATAATCTACTTACATCTTTCATATACTTGAAATTCTTTCTAAAAAAAAAAGCAAGAAATTCTTTCTGGATTACTTACAATACTTGATACAATATAAATATGTATTATAATACATTGCTTAGGGAATAAGGGTGAGGAAACCTACCCAAACATGTTTAGGTCAGGTGCAATTTCTCCAAGTATTTTCCATCCACACTTGGTATATAATAAAAAGATTCAGAACATCAAGATGCAGAATGCTCCTGTAATTCTTCTGGAAATGTGTCCTAAGGAGATAATAAGGGATGCAACATTTAGTCTCAAGAATGGTTTCTGCAGTACTGTTTTTGTTTTTGTTTTTGTTTTTGTTTTTTAATAATAATAGTAGGAAATACTCAAAATCTCCAAAACTAGTTAATAAATTATGAACACAACATGATTTCATGCAATCACTAAAAGCTTTGTAAAATACTTTTATTAATATAGAAAGATAGTCACAATATAGTAAATACAAAAAGAAAAAAGAAATGATTATAGGGGCTGGAGAGATGACTCAACAGTTGAGAGCAGTTTTACTGCTGTTGCAGAAAACCTGAGTTCTGTTCCCAATACCCACATCTCAGTCACAACCATCCGAAACTCCAGTTCGAAGGCGTCTGATCCCCCTCTTCTGGCTCCCATGGGCACCTGGTTGTTTCACATACATACATGAGGGCTAACAGTCATACATACACATCGCAGAAAAAAAACATAATTAATAAAATTAAATTAGATTATGCAAGGGCTGGATGAATAGTGTGGTCAGTAAAGTGTCTGCTCACAAACATGACAACATGAGCTCAGGGATGCACATGAATCTGAGCGTGGTGGTGCACACATGTACTTCTGGAGCTGGGAAGGCAAAGACCCCAAGGGCTCACTGGCTGCCAGCCGGGGGACTGCCTGCTGAGCTCCGAACCAGTGAGAGAACCTGACACAGACATCAAGGTAGACCATTCCTGAGGAACGACATCTAAGGTGGTTGTCTGGCCTCCTTGTGCACATGTACACACATGCACATGTACATGCATGAGGCGTGTGCACATATATACAAAATTAATAAGTATATTATGGTCTGATTATGTAAGTGTGAGAGAATGTCAACTCTGTGCGTGTATCTGTGTCAGTGTTTCTGTGTGTACATATGTGGGTTTTTTTGTGTATGTACATGCATGCATGTGTCTCTGTGTGTATGTGCCTGTGTATCTTTGTGGATGTGTGTGTATGTTCCTGTGTGTGTACCTCTGGCACATCTCGCAGACTCACTCTGCCTAGTTTTTGAGCAAGTGTCTCTTAGTTTTACCTGAAAATCACCTAATAGACTAGACTGATTTGCTAGCAAGCCCCAGGGATCTGCCTGTCTCTAATTCTTTGAGCCCTGGGATTCCAGACAAGTACCACCATGCCTGACCTGGGGATGGAGGAGAACACATGTGTGCATGTAACCCTGGGAGTAAACATTGTAGGTTATCTTCCAGTTCCTCTCAAGCTTATATATTGAGGTGTGGTATCCACATTCATCCCCATACTGATGTGGTCGTAGTTTCATGGGGCATTGCTGAGGAAATGACTTTCTCAACAGTACTGAAAGAACACAAACAGACACCCAGAGGAATTCTTACTGTAGTCAAGGGCCATTGGTTTGTCACACCCCCTCCTCAAGCCTCTGGTCTTCAGCAGTCCTAAAGTGTTCCCAGTCATGCTGTCACTAGCCCAGAGACCACACCTGAGAACCCTTTTCCCAGTGCTATCATTTACAACAAATGCCTGGGTGTATGTTGATTAGCAAACTGCAGTTCTTCTGGATGGCTATGTCCAACCAACTATAGGAATAAAAACAAGTTATGAAGAGTTGAGGCAGGGAAGTAGACAAGCATTTCATGGCATTTAAAGTGTATGAGGGCTGGAGAAGTAACTCAGACAGCACAAAACTTGGCCTGCAAGCATCAAGTCCTGAGACTGATACACAGAGTCCAAATAAAAAAGCAGGCATGGTGGCACACATTTATAATCCCAGAGACAATTAATAAAGGACAACGATCTTCTTTTTAAATTGCCTATAATCGCCCCCTTGCTGTTTATAATCAAATGAAAGCAATTTTAGGGCAGAAGCCTGCTGAGAAGTCTGATAATTATATAAAATTAACATAACAAGAGCTCAGACAAAATGTATTTAGGGAAGAAGCCAGTCACATAATGAGGTAAAGGAAGAGGCAGGAGGATTTCTAGAGCTGTTTAGCCAGCCAGGAAAGATCTTGTCTCAAAATGAGAGGTAGATAATGTCTGAAAAATGATACCTGGGATAGTTAGAGTTGTTCTCTGGTCTGCATACACACATACACACATACATACATACATACACACACACACACACACACACAAGGTATATGAAATTCACATAGATAAAAATTTACTGAAACAGATCTTGCTTGCTGGCTGAGACTTAGGGGCCTGTGTGGCAAGAATGGGCAGATTCAGAAGCCATACATCCCACAAACACTTTTCATGTGGATTTTCATAGAAAAAGCCTTTTCTAAGATCAAACCTCCATGAAACTCTGAAGAGGAAAGAAAAATATTCATCCATTGTCTGGTTCCTACATCCTTAGTCTTGTGGCCTGGGTCCATTTTAAGGTGGGAATTGGAGAAGAGCACGAGGGGAGCAGGAGAAAGATTGGAGATTGATGGGGGACATCTCTCAGACATGGGTTGAACCTAGCTGAGACTCTTAGCAGCTAGAGATATGGAGCCTGAAGTTGCAGGGGAGGGAGAGAGAGGACACAAACCCACCCATGAAACCTTCATCCCAAAATTTGTCTTAGCTACAAGAAATACAGGGATAAAAAGCAAGCAGATATTGTGGAATTGGCTAACCAAAGACTGACTCAAATAGACACCTACCTCATGGGATAGAGCCAACCCCTGACATTATGAATGATACTCTGCTGTGCTTTCAGACAGGAGTCTAGCATAACTGTCTTCTGAGAGGCCTACATCCAGCAGCGTATGGAAACAGATACAGAAACCTACATCCAAACAACAGGCTGAGCAAGAGTAGTTTTGTGGAAGAAAGGGAGGAAGTACAGAAAGACAAGATAGAGTGGTCAAGGTTCCCACTAGATTACACTTACAGTATAAACTAATCTGGGCCATGGAGGCCCATAGAATCTGAACCACCAACCAGAGAACATACATGGGCTGTACCTAGGGCTCCCCCATGTATATGTATATATATATATATATATATATATGTGTGTGTGTGTGTGTGTGTGTGTGTGTGTGTGTGTGTGTGTGTAGTTTGGTAATGATATACGTCCCCTAAATATGGAAGTAAGGGCTGTCTCTGACTCTGTTGCCTGACTTTTGATCCCTTTTCCCTAACTGAGCTGCTTTGTCTGGCCTCAGTAGGAGAGGGTGCCCTTTTCCTTGACTTGATAAAGAAGGGGAGGGGGCAGGAGGGAAGGAGATATAAGGGCTGAACTGAGGAGATAGGAGGAAGGGGTCTGCAATCAGACTGTAAAGAGATTAAATACAAACAAACATATATACATACGTGATAGGTGTTTAGCAAGAAATAGCATTTGCAATATGTATGCATTTGCAATATTTATGTATTAATAAAAAGAAAGGAAGAGCTGGGGCATGGCTCAGTGTTTAAAAACAATAATTGTTTTAAAGAGGATCCAGATTCAGTTCCCAATAGGTAGCTAATGTCTGCCTGTTATTCTACTCTGGGTTGTGGTGGCGGAGGCAAAGCTCTCTGGCCTCCACAGGCATCTATACATATATAGGGCATACACATAAATCCACTCTGGCATACACACATTAGCACAAATAAAAATAAATAAGAAGAAATCTTTACAAAATAAAAAATTAAAGGGAAGAGATATACTTTTAAAAGTGAATGTAATCTCTCTTCTTTAGTCTGTATTTATATGCAAGCAATTATAGGGCAGATGCCTGCTAAGAAGCATGAGAATTTATATAAAATTAATGTACATCTCTTCCCTTTAATTTTTTATGTATTTATGAAAGCAGCTACATAGCTAGAGAACAACAAATAGGAATTGTGCAGGGAAGGGGATCACCAAACCCGGAATTCTTAGTTGTTATTTCATTTTTGTTTGCATTTAAATAATTATGCATTTCGGAGCAAATTACTTTATGCTTTCTCTACCAGAAAAAGGGGGGAAGAAAAATAGTACCCTTTGGAGGAAAATCTCTACAAGAGTCACAAAATGATAAACGCCCCCAAGCCTGTTTACAAATGCAGGGGATTTTAATGAGACAGAATTTTAATGAGCCGTGCCACATAATCTAGTGCTTAATGAGCTGTAAGAACCTTTGTCAATGGCAGTGATTTCAAACTAACTCTTTCACCTTCAAGATTTATATGAGCATCTACAGCTCTGAGTTACCCCCAAAGGGTTCTCTTGGGAGAGAGTTGTTTGTCAGAAGCTGCATGCTCTAAGGATCACAGCTGCAAGGCTATGGTCTGTCTTGGTTTGTCTTCTTCTTCTTGTGTTTAAGTCCTGACTTCAACCAGAGGTAGCCCAGGACAGCTTGGAGATCAAATCAGAAAGCTCCTGTGAAACACTGTTACAAAAGGATTGAATGGCTTTAAAGAAATCTCCCCATATTTTCAGAAGCTATGTAGTTTGCCTGCTGTTATGAACCACTGGGAATATGCAAAGTCTCACATAGCTTTACTCTTGATTTACAAAGATAATTGCAGTGGACTCTTAACCATGGTGAATTTTAAGGATTTAGGCATCCTACTAATTCCTCCTTCTGTAATAACTCTTGTTCCCTTCTACACTCCGTGTGTGTGTGTGTGTGGTCAGACATCAACCTCAGGTGTTCATTTTTATTTATTTTTAAAAATTTTTGAATATATTATATTAATTACAGTTTCTTCACTTTGTACCCCATCTGTAGCCCCTTTTTTTTTCATTTTCCCCCAATTCCACCCTCCTTCTCTCATTTCATCCCAACTGGCATACACTTATGTAAAATATGTACAAAAAAACAGATGGATGGACATATTTACATGCAAAAATATATCTATGTACACATTTACATATTTATAACTCATGGATGAAGTTTATTCCACAGGACTTTGACCCATGTTTATGTTTATTGTCTGGTCACAGCTTTTATACTTCTGAGTCAAAGGAATTACCTCATAGTCAAAAAGGCAATTAATCATAAAAACAGATGAATTCATGCAGAAAGGGGAGGGAGGGTGGGATTGGGAGGGGAGGAGGGAGGGGCTTATGGTGGGATACAAAATGAATAAAGTGTAATTAATAAAAGTTAAATAAAAATTTAAAAAAAAGAAATAAGAACAAGCAGAGGTCTTTTGGAGAAGGCTATTATGTAACTGATACATAAGGGCTCAAAACTCAGATAGTGAGGGGCTTTTGAGCATCTGTCTTCTGACACCCCATCAGGAATACCTTTTTTTTCCTTCTCATAATAAACTACCTTTAAGTCTATACTGAAAAAAAAAAAGGCAACAGCTTACATGTATATTCATTAAGACTAAACAAGTCTTACCTGTGCATCCATTACATAAGTTCATAGTGAGTTCAGATTGATAAAGGTTGATAAAGCCTAAAAGTTAACAAGGTCTATGAGGTTACAACAAAATATTTGTCATTTCAATAAGGATTGACCTGGTACACGTTTTCCAGCTATTTTTCAGTTTATAGTGAGTTCAAGACAATAATTTTACCTCTTTTTCATTCCAATATATAAAGTAAATTTAAAATACAATACGGTAACAAGGTATAAAGAATTATAATGAAACAATTTGTATTTAATGGCATCAACATTTGTACATAATTTAGACATTTCTTGGTAGCCCATTTTATTTTGGGTTCATGGGAAGTTTAAACCAATTTGCCTATATTTATGGTTCGTACCTGGATTCATGATGAAGGTTTATCTTGAAGACACAAATTTGTCTTAAGCCTGTCCCATAATGAGGTAGTTAAGGTCCATAAAGGTATTTATTGCAGCCATACACTTTCTAAAATTGTATTAGAAGTTCCAAAACAATTTAAGTTTTAAAATTGTTTGACTAAAATCAGAAATTCCATAATTGGGAATTAATTCATGTGAATAGCAGTACATCTTCAATAAGATCTCACAGATCATTCAGAGCAAGTAAATACCCAGAATGTTACCATTCAAACCAACCCATATTTTAGAGAAATGCAGCAGTGCACAAATGATGAGATTGTCAGAGATTGGAAACGATTCTGGGGTGCATCACAATACAGGCCTTGCAAAATACTGTATCTCTTCCAAAGATCTCTCATGCCTCCTGAACTTCCCAAAATCAATGGCTCTTGACATCCTGTTAGAGGTGGGAAACAATGCTGGGGGTGCATCATGGTACAGACCTTGCAAAATACCAGATCTCCTACCAGAAGGCACCCATGTCTAGTAAATTCCCTTAATAGAATGGCTTTTGACAAAACCACATACAAGAGATTTATTGGGAGAGACACAAGTTGGTGGCTGCCTATGCTTGGGTAAGAAGCAGCTGGGAAATTAGCAGGAGACAATCTTATATAGGTATTTTTGGTGGTAGGAAGTTTTCATGTTGGGAATTTCCAGGGTGGGGATTGGTGAGTTTCAAACCAAGCCCAGGGATTTGTGAGATTTTTATTTTCACGCTCAAGGATTGATGGGTTTGAAGGCTCATAGTTGTTTGTTTGTTTTTTTGTTTTGTTTTGTTTTTGGATTTCAGTAGGTTTCAAACCAAGGAGTGAATCCTGACCTTTTACTCTATATATACAGCTTGTGTATCTGTAACCCAGCATTGAGGAGAATGAGAGCCACATACAAAAGGAACATTGGGACTTGCTAGATGGACAGCTTAGGCAAAGAAGTGAGCTCCAGGTACACTAAGACATCCTTTATCAAGGAAATAAGGAAGAGAGTGATTGAATAGTATACCTGATGCCTGTCATCTCTGGACTTGGGTGCATGGGCACATGTGCCCTCATACATGAATGCATTCAGAAGGGGAGAGATAAACAGTGACCCTGACCTCTTCTCTACTTTCTTCTCATCTCACCATGTTCTCCCCCTCTCTCTTGCTCTCTCTCTTTCTTTCTCCCTCTTTTTCTCCCTGCACCTACTCCCCCATGATGCTCTCTGACATGATGTGACACCACCAAAGCAACCTCATCAGATGACAACACTAATTCAGATTCAACATTCTACTAATGAATTTAGACATTTCAGAAAAAGAGTTGAGATGAAGCTCTGCTTTTAGGTGTCACCATAGCCTACCTGAATGAGAGAAAACTAGAAGTACAAAGAGTTCTGCATAAAGAGGCTGTACTGGCTAGTTTTTTGTCAACTTGATACAAATGAGAGTCATCTGGAGAGATGTTTTTAAAAATGTATCCATTTATTCACCTTACATCCCTCTCACAACTTCTTCCCCTTTTTCCTCCTGGTCCCACCCTTCCATCCTCTACCCCTCTGTTCCCCCTTCCCTTCTCTTCAGAAAAGAAGAGCTACCCACCAACCTGCCCTGTTACATCAAGTTGAATAAGGATTAAATATATTCTCTTCCACTGAGGCCTGACAAGACATCCCAGGTAGGTGAAAGTCATTCAAAAACAGGCAATTCAAAGACATCCTTCCCCTCTAATTCTTAGGGAATTCTCAGGAAGGAAAGATAAAATTGAGGAATTGCCTCCAACGGATGGTCTGAAGGCAACTCAGTAGGTGATTTGTTTTGGTTTGTTGTTTTGTTTCGGTTTTTGTTTGTTTTTGTTTTGTTTTGTTTGTTTGTTTGTTTTATTGATAATTGATATGAGATAGCCCAGCTCACTGTGGGCAGTACCACTCACAGGCCACTGGGCCTGGGCTGTGTAAGAAATACTACTAGAGGAAGGACTCTTGTTGTAAGCAATATTCCACCATGGTCCCTACTTCAGTTTCTGCCTCCAGGTTCCAGCCTTGAGTTGGCTTCCTTCAATGACAGACCTGTAAGCCAAATAAACCCTTTTCTCTTCGGGTTGCTTTTGCTCATGGTGTTTATTACAGTGACAGATAAAGTCACACAGACATGGACTCATCTTATGAGTAGAAACTTTGAACCCATGAGTGGATCTGTATCTATGATTACAACATTCCTTGGATTTAGAGATAAAGGAAAGAAGAATATTTCAAGTTTGACTCAAGAGTAATTGTAGCCTTTCCCTCAGGTGCCACTGCACACCTGAAGCAGAGCTAGGAGTCTAAGGTTACAGTCAAGCTCAAAGGATAAAAAAAGACTGAAATGAATAACCTAGACCACAAAGCATAATTTTTCAGGCATCATCTATCAGGAGGGTTTTATTTTGCTTTTTTAGGCAGAGTCTCTCAGTAACACAGAACTCACAGCTAGCCAATGAGCCCCAATGATCTGCTTATTTCTGCTTTCCAAGTATTGGTATTACAAGTATACACCATTGTAAGGATTTTCTGGCACATGGGCATCTTGGCATTTGGGAGCCAGAATACCACAAGGTCACACCATGCAACAAACCTCAGACAAGAGATTTATTGAAGAGAAGAACAGAAAAGTGGCTGCCTCTGAACAGGAAGAGAGACAACAGAGGGATGGATGGGGGGGAGGGCTTTAATAGAGTTCTTGGAGCATGCATGAGTTTAGTGGGAAAATATCATTTGATGGAAAATATTGTTTGGTCATTAAATCTGAGTCGCAGAGGCAGGAATTTACATGTCTCAGAATTCATGGTCAAGTCAGAATAAGAATGTTCTTTTTCTTGGCCATTGTTGTAGAGTAAAATCAGGGTCAGGTTGTTCTTATGCTGGCCCTAATCTTGGAGCCAAATCGGGGTCAAGGTATTCTTTCATTGACCCTGGTCTTGGAATCAAGTCCATGCCAGGGTGTTTTTGCCTTGGCCTTGATCTTGAGGTCAAGTCAGGGTCAGGGTGTTATTTAGTGGCACTTTTACCCTACAACCACCACATCTGAAATATTTTAATGTGGGTTCTGGGCATTGTACTCAGGTCTTCTTGTTTGCAATTTTTTTTTCTCACTAAGCCATCTCCAGGCCCTATTATAACATTTTTAAATGTGGAAATGAGGATCTCTTAGTCTCTTTCTTTTGGATCCAGTTTAGATTTCTTCCTGGCTTTCTGAGTGTCTAGTTATTTCCTCTCCTTGTCTAAATCCACTCTATACCCAGACTTTCACCAGGCTGATCTCAGAAACTACTGTCTCTCAATACCTGAGGTTATGAAGTCCTCAACAAAGAGGAAACACAGTACGTAGATACTGGAGTGACCACTGCCTTTGGAGAATTCAGTAGAGAGGGATCTGTATAAGAAAGCAGATATTATGGAGCACAGAAGAAGCACGAAACATGGACTCTGACCCCCCCACATCCCCAGTGTAGACAAACAGGGCTTGAACTTTCAAAAGAAGAGTAGCATTTATGTAATTCCACAGCTATTCCCCCAACATTGAAGCTATCCCTCCCAGAGGAAAGAGGAAAACTTATAAGACTCAGGAATTACATAAAACACATAAGGCCACAGAAATAAACAAAACTTTCAAGTCTCCAAACTCCTATAACTTACAAGGTTCATCATGGGGCCTCTTTCTAAGACTACAAATGCAAGAAGTAATTGCTGTGGTAAGGAGACTGTCTTTCTAGAACTCTCTGCAAGTTATAGAGGGCTTTCGGTGTGACTATTTGTATGTCATTACTCATGCTGGATGTCAGTATACCTGCCTTTGAGTCACCCATGGTTTTTTTTTTTTGTTTGTTTGTCTGTTTGTTTTGTTTTGTTTTGTTTTAACCCATCCCCTATTATCCTGTAAGGAACACAAATAACCCCCCTGGATCATTAAGCTATAATTGAATGGAATTGTTTCCTTAGTATGGAATGAATAGATGTTTGTTCATGAATACCTAGGAAAAATAACACTACAGCATGACATATTCAAAGAGCCACTATGTACAATAATATGTGCAACATAGAAGGAGCAACAATTTTGAGAAGCAGCTAGAAAAAGTTGAAATGACTTTGTGAAGTAGGATCCAGTGTATGATGCATCTGCTGAGACAAAAATAAATAAATAAATAAAATGAAATAAGTTTTTAAGTCCATCTTCATTGTGAAGTCAATCAAAACCCAGAGATGACTTTTAACTGGAAGATTTGCACTTCCATAGAATATCATAGCATCAGTAAGGAGGTCAATAAGCAGAGAAAAACAGAGAGGTCAGTTCTAAAATATACTTGATGGTGATGGTTATAATGTCAGTGAGGTGACCATGTAAGTGATGGTGATGAAGATGCTGAGGTCAGATGGTTAGGAGGTCAACAAGGGGAAGAGGAAGGTACCTGAGCTGTAGCTGAGAAATATAGTATGTGATGGTTAACCAATTCTCAAATGAAGAGGAATAGAAATGCATTGCTACTTATTCCTTCCTCTGCATCTCTGCCCAAGGACTTCCAGAATGAGATGCCCCCTTCACCCACATTTCTAGAATGGCTCTCACCTGCCCTGGAAGCTTTCATTGACATCCTCTACTATGTCACTCTTTCCTTTCTCTACCATACAAACTTACTTATTACCCATCGGGAAACCAACAGGCCACACTGCACTTTATCCCATTTCTCTGTTTTTTTACTAGATGAACTGTCAGGCTGGCATCCTGCCTGACATTGCTACTAAAGCCTGTTTCCTACCCTCAGTGTTTCTTCATGACTATTTCCATCTACAAATATCACTTGGCAATATCAATGATGTAGATACGATTGTCTATAAAATCAAAACTGTTTTTAAATGTTTTGTGTTTTATTTAATTTTAATAATAAGTATGTGTTTGATGGCATATGCATTCAACTACAGTTACCCTCGCAGGCCAAAGTATGGTGCTGGATCTTCTGGACTTACAGATGCAAGAAGTTGTGAAGTGTCTGATATGGGTACTAAGAACAAAACTAAGTCTTCTTCAAGGGCAGTAAGCACTCTTGACCTATCATTCTATCATTATCAAAACCATTTTTGAAAGGCAAGTCTGTAGTTAGTATCACTTTATGCTGGACATCTATTAATCTGTCTAATCCATACCTATGCCTTTTATATGTATGCACTGATGTTCTACTTCCAGCAACAAAACTTCCTATTCAGAATTATCAACTTTTCAAAAACCAGAAGGGTTTTTTAAATTAAGCCAAAAGCTGCAAAAGACCTAGGATTTACCATTCTTGTAAACTAGTAAGTTATTCTGCCACTGTTTAGACCCACAAAGCAACAAGAGACAGGGTGTCATCTTTTACTTTTAGTGAAAAACAGAACCAGGGCAATATTTTGCATGGCTTTGTTCAGCCTCAATAGCCACAGGGACAGAGAATTGATGATACCTGTACATCAGGAGATGATATATGTATATTTCAGAAGAGAACCCCTAAATGATAAAACTTTCAGCATAGGTAAGGCAACAGATTACCAGTGTATGTGTTCATGTGTGTGTGTGTGCTTTTTTTAAATTTAGAATCTAAATAGACATCTTCAGGATAGAAAGTGGAATTTGTTTATGCCTGATGTCTCCAGAGAGGCAACAATTTTACCTTCATCCTCTCTACTTTCTGAGGCTGTTTGCTCTTCAAAGTTGCTTTAACAGATGGTCTGAGAAGCCTGGGAACACATCATGGAATTGTTCCTGTTGAGTTCATGACAGTTTGTTGTTCTAGGACCTGTGTCACTATCTCCAAAGGCTGGCCCTAAGGAATGATCATGTGCCTTATCCTTGTGTGCTATGAACTATTTCAGATGTTTTACAATTGTTTTCTATAATCCTTTCAATGACCCAGTAAGGTAGGGATCACAGTTTCCATTTTAAAGATAAGAAAATTGTAACTTTAGGCTGGGAGTCTTCCCCAAGGGGAAGAAGCAGAATTTCTTATCAAGTCAGCCTGACTACAAAGCCTGTGCTTCTGCTCTGACAGCATCTTTTTGGGCTCATGAGGAGTCCGGGCTTCAGGACTGCTCAAATGGTAAAGTATGTACAAGCATGACAGCCCATGTTCAGATCCCCAGCGCTCAAGTAAAAATCTCAGCCCATTAGAGCTTGCCTGTAATCTCAGTAGACTTCAGCATCCCTGGAGCCTCCTGGTCAAGCAAGTGAACCAAATCAGGGACTGCAGGTTGAGTATGAAACCCTGCCCTAAAAACTAAGATGGAAACACAATCTCACAAAAACTCCCTGCTCCTCTAGCTTTCACAGTCTTTCTTCTCCCTCTTCAACATTGGTTCTTGAGCCCTGCTACAGTAGTTATGTTGTAGATATATAGGTTGAAACTGAGATCCACAACTCTGCATTTAAGTTATAGAGGTATCAGAAAATGCACCTGTGCAGTCTTACCAACACGATCCCTAAACATGACATAAACAAAGATGACACCAGTAGATTAACATGGAAGGAGAAAAACTCAAGAGGTCTCAACCCTAGACAAAAAACTACAGACAACTGAGATATGTTGAGAGTAGAAGAAATAATCTTCCCCAGGAAAGAACACACTAATTTGTTATTCAATAGCAACAGCAAATGGTCAGCCCTGGAATTATATACATACATCTAACAATATATGGACAAAGCAGCTTGTATTTTATTCACTCAGGAATATATACACACATTATATATATATATATATATATATATATATATATATATATGTACATATATATGATATATACACATATATATACATATATATGATATATACGCATGTATATCATATACGTGTGTGTGTGTGTGTGGTGGGGAGTGTTACAGGGGAGAGTTTGGAGGGAAGAAATGAAAGGGGGAAATAATGTTATTCTAATCTCAGAAATAAAAGTGATAATAATAAAGATCAATTAAGGAAAACATCTGACATTACCTATTGCCTGGTAATGTACACACAGAGACAGATACTCACACACATGCACACATACACACACACACACACACACACACACTTCTGGCTTTTTTTTTTTTTTTCACTCAGAGGAGGGATTCAAGAAGCTGCCCTGCTTGCTATTATTTAAAAGTAAAGTCATTACTTAGCCAGCTCCATTCTAGCAAGATGGCCTTTAAAGAACTGCAATTAAGCACCTAGATTTTAAAAGCAGATCGGATTTAACTTGGACTAGGATAAGATACAAAGAACCAGCTCATTAGCTTAAAATGCCGTGCTACCTATGCACAAAAATTAAAAAAAAAGTGTTTTAAAAAACCCAAGTGTCTTTAGAAAACTAAAAAATCATCCTGGCACCTTCCTACATGCATAATAAATACCACCGAAATGTTGCCAACACATATGCTCTCATATTTTGTAAAAATTTTATTACTTTTCCAGGCATGAAGAAGATAGGGGTAGGGCAAATGACAATAATTAGAGAACAGAGGCCCCAAGATTTGCTACTATAAACTGTTTTTGCCCCTCTCCTGTCTGTGTCAACCCATCTCACTGGCCTATAAGGTCCATGGGGCACTGTTAAATTAACTTCAGATGAAATACCTAGAAATATCTGCTTTGTTGTTATTGCTTTTAAATCTCTAACATCCAACTAGTACTTTTCTTTCTTGGGGTTAAAACTATTAGTGATACTTCCTGAACACTTTATTGAGGCTTATTTGAAGCCATTAGACAGCTGACAGATTGGAAGCAGAGCTGTGTGAACAAAAATGGACAGTAACCTGGTGCCATCTGTGAAGGGTCAACTCATTCTATGGGGCTATTCTTAGAGCCATCAACTGGGAGCTGTGGTTATAAGCTAAAGTTGAATACTGTCGTGGTTAGTCTCCATTGTCAATTTGACAGTCTAGAATCAAGTCAGAAGGAATCTCAGTGAGAAGCTGTATAGTTGAGTTTGGCTGTAGGCATGTCTATAAGATATTTTCTTAATTGGGTTAATTGAGGTTGGTGGTACCATTTCATGGTCTGAGGCCTGGACTGAGTGAAAGAAGAACACACAAGCTCCATGCATCACTGCCATGCTATCTGATTTTGACTGTGGATGTAATCTGACCAGCTGTTTCAAAGTCCTGCTGCCTTGATTTCCCCACAGTGATTGACAATGAGCTGCAGATAGAAGCCAAATAAGCCCTTTCTCTCTTGATTGCTTTTGTCAGAGCATTGTATCACATCAGGAAGTAAAACTAAGATACAGAATGAATACCTCACCGTAATGTTTTATTATAAACCAATTTCCCAGGTAGACCTATTCTTACAGATCCATTATTAAATCGAGATGGGTAATGATAGTGTAGCTGATGGATACTTTATGAATGATGTCCTTGTTCACTTCTACCATGGTGCTAGTAGGAAACAAAGAGTGCAAACACTCACTTTACAAGTTTCTCCCTCTTCTCCACAAAGGAGCACCCCACAACTCTCTGAAGTTTTAAGAAAAGAATTGCTTCTGTGGTTTTGATAAGTGTCCAAAAGGTAACCAGTCAATGGAACTGTTTAGAGGAGGGGGAACTTTGAAGAGTTAGCAGAGAACAAGTAGTCAGGGAAGAGGCAGGAGCTGTTTATATAACAGGGGAAAAGAAACCAGGGATTTGTAAGAGAGTATACAGCTAGAGTATAAAGAGGTAGCGCTACCACTTTTCAGCAGGGATACCACCTCATTATCCTTGCTTCTTCCCCTGGGTCAATGTCCCTGTCAGCTAAGGAGATGAAGTAATAGGCCCAGGGAGAAGGGAATTGAGAAAGAAAAAAGGTGGTGGTGGGGGGATCAAAAGAAGTAAGAGCCCAGGGACAAATAGGAGACAAGCTCAGAGTCTACTAGACAGACATCTCTGGAGACCACAGGCTTCCCAACAGGGAGGTTTCTTCTTCAATAAATGCCTGCTTCCACTTCCTCAGAGTACTTACTTTCATTATTGTTCCATACTCACTTCATTGTTCACCTCTGGGAAGAACCCAGACAAATAGGCACAAATAGGCCCTGTCACAAACACTGGGGTTGCAGAGCCAGATGAGGGGTTTATGGAGGATGTGAGGCTATTGAGGGTGTGCATTTGAAAAAGATATTCCCATCCTCTTTCTCTCATTCTTTGCTACCTGATCACTATTAAATGAATTTACCTCTTCTCCCACATACTCTCCTGTAACAACACTACCAAAATCCCAAAAATGAAATCATGAGGCAAAAATAAATCTTTTCCCCTTTAAATTTATTATCTCAAATATTGTATTACAGACATAAAAAGCACATACATACACAGGCACACTACTTACTTCCTGTTTTATTTATGTATTTATTAGTTAAATATTACATTAAATTAATTTTTGCCAATTTCATATATGCATAGAATATGTTTGTATCACACTTGTCTCCTCCCCTCCCCCTAACTCATCTCAGATCCACTCTCCTTCCTGTCCCAACTTCATGTCCTTTTTTGTTCATTTCTTTTCTTTCTTTCTTTTTTTAAGAATAACTTGTTGATTCTAATTTGTGTTACCCACATACTCATTGATATGGGGCCATCCATTGGGGCATGGTTCACCTCACATCTTCACCTTTAAAGGAATCATTTGCTTTCCTAGAAGCCACCAGTTGCCAATAGCTTCTTATAAGAGTTGGGGCTTCATGGCAGCTCCGTCTCCAAATGGGTTCCCTAATAAGGGGAACAGGGGCTGTCTCTGACATGAACTCAGTAGCTGGCTCTTTGATCACCTCCTCCTGAGAGGATATCAGCATTACCAGGCCACAGAGGCACCCCTGATGAGACCCGATAGGCTAGAGTCAGATGTAAGGGGAGGATGACCTCCACTATCATTGGACTGGGGGAGGAACATGGGAGGAGAAGATGGAGGGTGGGTTTGGGAGGGGAAAAGGGGGAGCTACAGCTGGCATATAAAGTGAATGAATTGTAATAAATAAAAATAAAATAAAGAGTTGGGGTTTGTGTCCCTGGTCCATGATGGTATCTCACCTGGCTTAGCAGCTTCTCATGATCATCAATTGCCAGAACACGTTGTCTCTCTCTCTCTCTGGTCCTCTCTGCCCTTTAGTTTTGCCATCTTTCTGTCCCCATTCATGATGGTCCCTGAGTCTTGGGATTGAAGGTGTGTGATACAGATGTCACTTGTGCCTGAGCATTCCACTGACACTTGCCTGCACTTCGACTAGGTTAGGTCTTCCTTTTTGTACTCTGATTGGAGAATTAAGATGGAGAAGTCATGTGAAACTGTAGGTTGAGCCAAAATTTCCTGTAAAGGCTTCCCTCCCATTGTAGTATGTCAATCTCCCACCCACAACCCCCTGTATGGGTGTTTGTGTATGTTTCTAACTTAACTACTTAATATACTCCTGAAACCCCCAATAAATGAAAAGCCATCAAGAGTAAAAATATTTCCATTGTATCAATGAAATTTTTGTTCAATATTTACAAGTAGAAAATTACATCCATTGAATCCTGGACATAAGTTTAAGTAGTAAACAACTTGAAAATAAATGAATAAATGGAGAGTGGCCATGAAATACAGGCAGTGACAAGAGAAAGTGAAGTCATGTATGGTATGCACAGTGGAGAAGTCTGTGAGTCTTCAGCCTTCAGAAAACAGTGAAGTCAGGTGGCTAGGTTTCAGAAATATATTCAAAGTAAAAGGTAGAAAAGCAGGGCCAACATGATGCTTTCCAACTACTCTGATAATCTGAGTTAAATCCCCAGAACCCACATAGTAAAATGAGAAAAATTGATTCACATAATTTGTTCTCTGATATCCACATGCACTGTGATACACAGGTGCACACACACTGCTACCCCTAACACACCAAGGGCTGTCTCTGACATGAACTCAGTAGCTGGCTTGGGAAGGTTTGGAAAGCTTAGGTATGGGGTGATAGCTTAGTTGTTAAAGTTCTTGTCTTGCAAGCATAAAGACCTGAATTCAGTCTCCAGAATTTCTGATGTTTTTTTGGTGTTGTTGTTGTTGTTTTGTTTTGTTTGTTTCTTTTTAAATGCTGAGCTTGGTGGCACACACTTGTAATCCTAACACTGAGGAGGCCCAGCTGTCTAGCCAATCAGATGAGTTCAGTTGCAGACCAACTCTGTCTTACAAATAGGTAGATGTCACCTAAGTCCTCTGCTGTCTACACACACATACAAATGTACATATAAGCATAAACACATACCTACATGCATACATACATACATATGCATATATATACACATATATATATATATATATATATATACATACATACACAAAATTATACAACCTTTTCTTTTTTCTTAACATTTATAAACTAGAAATTCTTGATGTGGAAGTACACCTATAAGAAGACTCTTAGGATAAATGGAGGATGGAGAGCCTTTAAAACATAAAGTAGTAACACATGGACTCTACCGAACTGCAGAAAATCTACCTCTTTATCATCTCACATGTCATGAACATGCACACACAATAGTGGGCTCATTCATAACAGCACAAATTAAACACCTCTACATGGTATTCTCGGTGTCAATTGCTGTATTTCTGCTTGTGACTGTGATGTCAAAATACCGCTTTGTGTTATTTATTTAGTGTGTTTGGGGTGAAAAATCCTTGCACTGGTGAAAGAGCTGTTAAGTAGAAAACTGTAATTTTCCAAGAGCCACGTAGCAAATACCATTAATACCTGAGTGATAACATGAGGTAAGTGGCCCTGTGCAGAGATGCTGCCAGGCCCTAGTCCAGAAAACTGGTCATGGGCTGCTACTGACTCTCACTTGTGAACAGGGTTATTTTTTTTTCTTCCTCATTCTCCATGCTTCTTTTTCTTTTCCAAAGTGCTCAGAAGTTTGCTGGTTCTTACGAAATGCTTAAGCCCACTGTTAAGGGAGGTCCTCCTCCCCCTCCATCTGACCCTAGCCTATCAGGTTTCATCAGGACTGGATGCATTGTCTTCCTCTGTGGCCTGTCAAGGCTGCTCCCTATCATGGGGAGGTGATCAAAGAGCAGGCCACTAAGTTCATGTCAGAGACAGCCTCTCTTCTCCTTACTAGGGAACCCACTTGGATACTGAGCTGCCATGGGCTACATCTGTGCAGGACTTCTAGGTTATCTCCATACATGGTCTTTGGTTGGAGTATCAGTCTCGGAAAAGACCCCTGGGCCCAAATTTCTTGCTTCTGTTGCTCTTTCCAGATCTGTTGAGCCAAAAGTCCATGTCCTATCAGGTCCTCCAGAAAAAGGTCACACATGGTCTAAGGTATCACAGACACAACTATATCCAAGTCCTCTTAGGGACCATAAGAGTTCAAGTTCACCTGTAAGAGATCATAGTTTCCAGCTCCAAATGTCTCACTGACTAGACTGGATGAAACAGTAATGTCTCAAAGCTGCTGATTGCCCAGTGCTTTCAGCTTAATGCCAGGAGCTAGTTAATGTGACAATCAATGTCCTCACTCTGTACTAAATTCTAGAGAATAGGGAAAGTGAGGCAATTTTATTTCACAATCTTTCAGAAATGGGAAAATACATAACAAGACTATTTGGCTTAGTGCCTCCTGCTTGGCTGTGATTCTTTGATGATCTCTAAGTCTAATGCACCCCACACTGAGACAGATCCCAATGATTTATTTCTTGTGGTTAATAATCCCTGTCCAAGTTTTCTCAGGAAAGAGGAAATGTAAAAGTATGAAAGTACCATTGCATTAAGCCACACCTACCTAATCTGCCCTTTTGCATCCGAGGTTCACTCACTGAGTGCATAAAACAGGCCATTTTTATAGTGCATTTTAACATCACAACACAAAATCTGACTCAATTGTAAGAATCAGAGTTAGGATAAGTTAAGATCACCAGAACTCAGGTAAGTGCCAGATGAATATGGAAGCCTACCTCTAATCCTATTGTGTGTATATGTGCACAGGTGTATGTGAGTTTAGGTGCCCTCAGAGGGCATAAAAAGGAATAACATAACCTGGAACTGGAGTTACAGGCAGTTGTATGGGCTCAGAACCAAATCCAGGTCCCCTGAAGGAGCACCATTCTTTAACCCTGAACTATCTCTACATTCCTAAGAGTTCTTTATTTTGTTTTATTTTTTAATTTAGGCAAATTGGTACATTCATCCCTGGATATCAAATATCTAAATACATACAAACATCTTTGGAAAGTGAATTTATTCAAACCACAATCAGATGATCTTTTTACCCAGCAGCACCTCTTCTAGATGTGTGCCATTTGGACTCCTTGCATGTGTGCACAGAGGCCATGTTTATAATCCTCCGTTCCATCACCTTGTATAACAGCAAGAAAATGGCAGCCACCAAAACCTGCTTGCAAAGTAACCATATAACTCTCTATGCTATGCTTAAAGTGAAGAAAATTAAAATTGTATCAGTCTAGCTACACTGATAGAAAGGTCTTAGAGAAAATTAGGTTGAAACAATAGTCAAGAAACATTCAATTAAAATGGCCAGAAAAAGCCTGGTGCATAGTCAAATCCTGTAGTCAAAGCTACAGGGGAGACTGAGGCAAGAAAATGGCTGAACTCAAGAAAGTCAAGGCCAGCCTAGATAATAGAATAAAGACCCATCTTTTTAAAAATAAAGAATAAATACATACTAAGAATTTCCCCTTTTGTAATCCATATAGTCTGTGGCAGTAATTATGCCAGTATAGTACAAATACAGCCATAGGAAACATCTCCACGAAAAAGCATGATTGTGCTCCAGTAAAGTTTTATTTAAAAACAAACACAAACATACTTCAAGGTGTAAGTATGCAAGTATTTTCTTCTTTTTTTATTAAAGAAGAGGGCTCTATTCTAATAATTATAAATATTCATAACACATATGTATGTGTATTTCAAAGGTCTTGAAAGACTTCAAAAAAATAGCATCACTTGACCACCTTCAAATAGTTTGAAAATTCTTTGACAGATCTCTTTCTTTTTCAGCCATCAATTAAATAGCAACTCTAACACATTATTCTTCTAAAAAAAAGCATTAAGTAAGAATTTTCCACCCCTTCACAGAAGAAGCACTGGCAGCCAACCAAATTCTCAGCATCACAAAGGCAGAGGCAGACCAAACAGACAACTCTGCCAAATCAGTGACTTGATAACTGGTTTTCTCCAAGACTGCAATAAAAAACATTTTTAAGCACAAGTATTTTTAAAATAGTAATTAAAGTGCAAATTTCTCCAAGATGGCTTGTCTTTAAAGCACTTGCTTTGTAGTTTCTATGAATATGAAGTATGTGACAGGCTTCTGTTCATGGAATATGCATACATATGCATGGATGACTTCAGAAGAACCAAGGGAAGTAAGGAGTGTCATGTCAGGTATGGGAGCCTGGAGCAATGGCAGCTTCAAAGAAGACAAGGGAAAAAGTGGCTGGGAAACATACCAAGCCTGGATAGGCTCCCTTGAGAGCTGGAGGTGGGTCTCTGGAGGAAGGGAACCTTACCAAGGTACAGAATACAACCTCTTTGTGATGAGTGTACTTGCTGACCTCCCTTTGTTGGTTAGGGAAGGAGGGCCACTGGGGACACAGAAAGCTGGGAAATGGATATTTCTCATTATTTTTGAACCAAGTGTGGACAGATGTATTCTTGATTCTCAAATTCTGTCTTGGGCTGGGAAGAACAGCTCATTCAGTAAAATACCTATTCATTAAGTATACTCCCCAGAATGCACATTTTAAAAAGTCAGGTAATCCTAACAGTTGTGGAGAAAGAAATACACAGAACCCCAGAGTTCACTGACCAATCAATCTAGCCTCCTTGGAGAGTTCCAGACTAATGAAGGACCCTACGTTAAACAAACAAACAAACCAGTGAACCAACACCTTAGAAACATCACCTCTGCTTCCACATCCATGTGCACACATCTGCACATGCCCTGTATACGAAGTGTCTCTTGGCCAGTTCTTCTGGCAAGGGTTCCTTGTCTGCTCTTGGAAACACAGCTTCTCTGGTTCTTTCTCCATTTCAAACTCCTCTCTTCTGTTCAAAGGACTTGTTTCTTCCTCACTCCTGCCTCACATTTACCCACTGTGACCATTCAAGTACTAAGACAATCTACTGGTCATTAGTTTTTTACTACCTAGGCCTATACCCCTAAATCTTTGTTTAACACAGTGTTGCCCAACCAGAAAACCTCCAGCTAAAAGATGTTCACTCTACCCTATCTTCCCTTGATAAAGTCCAGATGATGCTGAGAAAAAAGAAACAGGAAGGGTGCAACACTCTTTCCTTGCTCTTGCTTCAAGGAGAACATGATAGGTTGAGTCAACTGTGTGATCTTGTCTCCAAAAAGGAGCTATATCCATCATTCATGTCTTCTTGGGGAAGGCTCCTGGGACTTTTGTGAGGCAAGCTGCTCTTTTTGGCTTCTGAATGTCACCTGCTGTTTTCACATTAGTGTCACTTCTTTGAGAAAGCTCCATCACTGCTGCTCTGACTGAGAGACCAAAAGATTAAAAATCAGCCGTTATTAAAGTTTAAGGCCTAAACTAGCTGAGTGAGGTCCAGTAATGCCCTGAGGGGAAGAACATGCCATACTGCATTCTTTCCCCACCCACTAGAGATACAGTTGCTAGGAAACTGGCCCATCCCCCTAAGGAGGGATACCAGATCATTTAATGGTTTGGGGACCTTCCTATAGCCAATCATCTCAAAATGTAGCATTTTGACCAATAGATGCTTGCCAGGCAGGAATCGCCCCTGCCTTGAGCATGCTGGGAGGGACCAGAATCTTTAAATCACCCAACTAACCTGAGCACAGGCCTCTTGGCTCTCACCGCTTTGGCAGTGGGGGTTGTGAGCCTGAGCTGCAGCTTATAATTTGTAATAAAAAGATCCCCATGTGGTTTGCAACGATCTCGGCTCCTGGTGGTGGTCTTTTGGGGTATCGCGATTCGGGCACAACAAAATAACTAACCCTTTGTGTTTAAACCTTTTTTGTAGGGGACTACTTTAGTCCCATTTGAATTGAGTTTGATGAAAATGAGACAGATGGAGGCTGGGTGCATATTTCAGTTTATGGAGTGCTTGCCTACAATGCATGAAGCCCCGCTTTGAGCCCCAGGCTACACAAACAAGATTCAATGATACACACTGACGATCCTAGAATTTGAAAGGTAGAAGCAGGGGGATCAGGAGTTCAAGGTTGTTGTCAGCTATGTAGCAAATTGAAGGCCAGCCTGGGTTGCAAGAGAGAGATCCTGTTAAAAATCAGCAATAAGAGAGGAACTGAGACTCCATACAGATGCAAGGTGACACCCTTAGGTCTCATTTTGTATCTTGATAATATGCAATCACCTCCCTAAGCTTCAGTTTCCTCCCAGGTAAGCTGATCAGATAAAGACATTACATAGACAGTACCTCTGAAGACCCTCGTGTAAGGCAGGGCACCGTGCAGACACTAGAAAAGGACACTAGAAAAGGCCTAGGAGCTGGCCTTCCGCTCTACTCCCACAAGCACATGCAGGTTTCTGGGCTTCAGTAAATTCAGCTGAGCAACCTTCCATCCCTTAAATAAAAGTTTATGAGCCAAGTCCTCCTCATTGCTGCCAGTTGCTTTATAACTAAAGGCTTGCATATTGCAGCTGCTCAGCCTGTTTGGCTGTGAGACACAGCCAAGGATCATACCAAGCCACAGAGAGCCACGTGCACTTGCCAGTGTGTCAAGACCTGGGATTAAACATGAGGCTGAACCTGGTAGCTGGCCAAGCTCTGCCATTTATCCTTCAGAGGAGAAATCCAGCATATCCCCAAAACTCTATGACAGAGCAGTGCTTATAATTAAAATGTCTTTCTTGGGAAAAGATTATTACATTTTGCTAAGTTAGCTTGAGCCTACATGTTCTCTACTAATGTTGAGATCTACAGACAACCTGTAGGGTCTCTCCCTGCCATCAGTACATGGTCCTGCTCCCCACATCTGGAGTCCTAGACAGATCACCACTAAGGCTGGCATCTGCCCTACCAGGGAGCACCAAGGACACTTTCAGTGTGTATATGTGTTTGGTGGGGAAGAACATGCTCATGTATGTAGAAGCCAGAGATGACATCAGGCTTCTTCCTCTATCGCTCTTTACCTAATGTTTGGAGACAGGATCCTATTGAGCCTCACACACATGACCAGAGGGCGCTGTATTACTCCTGTCTCTACCTTCCCGATGCTGGATTACAGATGTAAGCCACCATGCTGTTTTTTACATGAGTGTTGCAGATGGAACTCAGGTCTTCATGTTTGTGCAACAAGCACTTTAGTAACCAAGGACCAGCAACACTTTCTGAACCTAGATCTGAGCTGCACAATTATTCTCTTTATAAATTCTTAGTCCTACACATAGTCTGTAATGTGAAATCTCACACTCAGTCTCTTCATCTGTGAAACAGGCTTAACCCAAGTGACTATGTACTTCACCCAGGACTTATTAGCTATTTTCATCCCATCACAAATGCTTGTAAAATTGTGAAGCCATAATGGATTGACCCATTGATTATATCAGAGATCCCATGATTTTGTCATTTCCCAAAGTTCTGCCTGTGGATTCCGTGGAGACCAGGCCTTCAACATGAAAGCCTTTGTAGGGCATCTTAAATCCAAACCACAACATATTAAAGGTCACTACGTCCTCCAGAACATTGTGAAACCCGTAAAGACATCACAGCTGGACAGTCCACCTTCCACACTTCTTTTTATTTCGTTTTTTTAAGACAAGATCTCAAGTGTTGGAGGTTGGCCTTGAACTTTCTATGTAGCTGAGGATGACCTTGAAGTTCTGATCCTCATGCTTCCACCTCCTGAGTGCAAGGTTATAGAGCTGTACCGCAGTGTCTAGTTTATACAGTGCTAGGGATGGAATCAAGGTTTTGTGTTTGCTGGGCAAGAAGTCCACAAACTGATCCACACCTCCAATCTGCCTCTGCTTCCCACCTACAGGAACACTCCTTTTTTAAAAGACTTATAACCCCTGTTTGTCCTAACTGTGGTCTTACTTCAGTTCCCCCAGTTCCTCCCAGCATAATAAATAGGGACAAGTATTGCACCTTCTCCTCAGCAACCCCTAGCTATGTGTCTCTCAGGAACTGGGTCCACCTGTCCAGGACCAGCCTTACTGAGTCCACCATGTTGTCTCTGAGGATAACTATATCTCAACATCACATGAGATGTCTTTGCATCAGGGCAGTTGTGACCTTGGCTCCTCCTCGTCATCAAGGCCCTTAGTCCATTCTCAGACAGAACAGTCCTTGGTCCTCATTGCACAGCATGTCCTGGGTCCTCCCACATTGTGCATCACCCACTCTGTGAGGAGGCTCATTGTGTAACAGGAGGGACAAGCAACAGACATGTCACAATCCCTGGAAACTTAAAGCCATGGGTCCCCAGAATAACTAATCTGTGTTACCCCAGAGCAGCTTCCTATCTAGGCTCAGAGTAGATGGTAACAGCCCTGTTTGTCACTCTTCACCTTCTTTCTCTCACATAGCTTTGGTTCTTTTCAACCTGAAAGTATCATGAGTTAACCTTCCCCTCTCCCCCTCCACACACACAGCATGAATTTTATTTAAGATGTCCTTGTCACTGGCGAGGCTGGGGGAGACTGAGTTGTCCAGTGATTTGGTGGGAGGCTGATGGGAGGAAGGAGACAGAAGTGACCCTTGCAAGCACTGGCTGACTACCATTTGCTTTCTCGGAGTCCAGTGCTGCTTAAGGTCAGGTCTTTGCCTTTGTGAAGTTGTTGCACCATTAGAAATGTGTGTATTGCTTAGATGGTTAAATGTGGTGTCCTGTTTAAACGCTGCCTTGTGTTCACTCCTAGAGCCTTGCTTATGCAGGGGTGGGGGATGGTACAGGGTACTGGGTGGTACAGCCTTTCTTCTGCCCCCTCAAATGCAAGAGTGGGTATGAAAAAGGTAACCTGTTTTGTGATTGGATTTGAAAGGTGTCATATTATCACTGATATCAGCTTCCATAAAAAGGGAGAGATTGAAGGTAAAGGATCAAATGCTAGATAGGAAGCATTTAATAAAATTCTGTAGGCAGGGTGTGGTGGCCCATGCCATTAATCACAGGGTTTTGACGTGTGAATTCAAGGCCAGCCTGGTCTACAAAGTAAGACCCTATCTTTAAAACAAAACAAAACAAAAAAATCTACCATGTACCAAAAGAAGGGTAAGAGAATAACCAACTGAAGGAAACTGAGAAGCTACACAGGAAGGAGTCTATCTGAAGGTCAGGCCAGTACAAGATACCAGAGACAGTTGTCTGGCTTCTTCATGCTCTTTCCCAGATAGGCCCTAGCCCCCCAGCTCAGCTGGATGCAGTTCTCTGACTGCTGTATCAGATGCAGAGGCCTGCAACTTTTAGAAGATACAGCTTTTATTTTCCTATAAGGCTAGCAGTCTCTCTCTGTTTTTAGAGAAAGGCTCCTCCCCAAATCTGGACCTGATGGCCCACCTCTATCCTCTATAGATGTGTTTTCTGGATAAATTATCTGTCAACCATCTGAAACAATTGTATGATTTGGTTATCTCTCATTTAAAACCTCTAGCATCAAGGCAATGAACATGAAATCCAAAATGCAGTGTGAAAAGGGGGAAGGCAAGGACAGGGCACACCACAGCATTTGGGGAACTGGCAGTGCACTGGTTCAGCCTAATTGCCAAGCCTCCCATGTCTCATGGCTTCCTTTGCAGAACTTCCTTATTCTATCACCTGGTCCTTCAGTTAGTCCTCAGCCTCCCCTTCTCTAGTTCTACCTCCCACTGTGCAAACCCCATTGCTGAGTTTGCAGATTATTTCCTGTTTGTCTCTCCCCTTTAAGTCTTTGTCCATACAACAGCACAAAGAGGGTTCTGTCAGCTATAGATCAATTCCATGTATAGTCCTTGTCTTAGCCACTGTTACCATGTTCCATTGTCCTTGGAACAGAATCAAAGTGTCTTTCCTTCTGTCTCTCTCTCTCTCTCTCTCTCTCTCTCTCTCTCTCTTTCTCTCTCTCTCTCTGTATATGTGTACATGTGTACATGTACATGTGGAGGACAGATCACAACCTCAAGTGTTGTTCCTCAGGAACCATCCACCCTGTTTTTTGAGGCAGGGTCTCTCACCTTCTTGGAACTCTTCAAATAGGTGAGGCTTGCTGACAAGCAAGCCTTGGGAATCCTGTCTCTGCCTCTTCAAAGCTGGGATTACAAGTGTGCACCATCGTTTAAAGTGTTACTTCCATAATGTGGGCTCAGAGAATCAAATGTAGGTCTTCTAGCTTACAAGGCAAGCAGTTCACAAACTGAACTATCTCCCCAACTTCTGCATTGTTTTTTTTTTTTTTTTTTTGGTTGTTGTTTGTTTGCTTGTTTTTTAAAGTTACACATGGAGGCTAGAGGACCATGGAAAACTGGCCAGAGTTCAGTATATCCTACCATATGTGTGCCAAGGATCAAACTGAGGTTGTCAGACTAGGTAACAAGTGTCTTTATCCTCTGAGCCATCTTCTTGGGCACCATTCTTGCTTTTACAGCTGACCTATTTTCAAGTGAACTCATTAATCTATTAAGTGAATGAACAGATTAGTTCATTCAGGAGGGAAAATCCCTACCTTTTAAAGTTCTTAATATCCCATTAGGTGGACCAAACTTTAAAATGAGTTTGGGAGGGAGAAATCACATTTAAGCCATAGCACGTCTTGGGTAGATGCTCAGACATCCTCTTCAGTGAGCACTTGTGGGTCCAGACATTGGGACACTATAAAGAGAGCAACTAACCTTCAGCCCACATGACCTTTCTCTTCAGCATTTGAGACCTTTCACCTAAAGCCACAGCTTTCTCCAACTGTCACACATCCAGCAGGTGATCCTGACCTGTAGACCTGACTGCATTCCAAACAAAACAGGACACCCAAGAATGTCCAGCACAGTCCAGCACTGCTTTTGCAACTGTGCTACCTTGTGGGCCTGCATGCTAGAGGTTCACCTCTCCTCTGTGCCTTCCACTGCTTTCACTTCTATTGTGTATCTTTTCCCTTGGGGAAACACAAACAAATGTCTATTCACCCAGAGAGAATACTAATGACAGATACCCAAAAAAATTATTCTAACTTGGTGAACCAGTTGAGTGTACTAGGGCTACCCACAGGAGCATGGTAGCTCAAAGGCACTGCATCACTGAAAAGTTCAGTACAGTATGGGAGGCCTCTCATGAAATCTACATCCTGAGGTTCTTTATGCCACTTACAGGTATCTCAGTGATAAGAGAGCCTTCTCTCCACAGCAATAATTATTGCTTATGTAATTGAATGACTCTTGTAAATTTTAGGAACTTTCTGAGACTTACATAGTTAGTTTTTCGTTTGTTTACTTCCTAAGCCTCTTAAATTTCCTTCTAGAGTCTTAAACTGCCTTGCTTCAAGAGGAAATGCTTCTGTTCAAAGGAAATAGTTTCATAACATCCTCTCATGCACAAGTGAGGATTTCAAAGGTTCCCCACCAAACTACAGACTACCAAAGTCTATTCTAAGAACTACTTCCTGGGAAGCTTGACCCACACTAAGGTCCTTTCACTGGTGAACACCTTTCAGGAACAAGAGCATGGAAATGATGTCATCACACTTAAAGAGAAGGATACATGACTTCACAAACACCCATGTGGCCTCTTCTGATGGGGTTGTGGCCAAGGAAAGCCAACAAGAGGTCAGATAAAGCCTCTCTAGCCAAACTCAGATGTAGTCCAGTCAAGTAGGAGTGCTGGAAAAACTTCCTGAAGAAAGATATGCTTGGTTTCATTTCTGAGAAGGAAGCCAGAACTAGCCAGCAAGATAATTGGGGCAACTGTGGACAAGCAATGCAAACGGGCAAAATATGGCAATCAGCATGTATAACTGGTGATGAGGATCTAAGCTAGAAGTTTCAAGGTTCTTAGTGTTTTATATAAGAATGAAATAAAGATGCACACAGATTTGCAATAGTAGCAAAATCATTTCATTCAAAGCAGCTCAGCAGTACGATCAGTACACATTTTCAAAATTGGAGGCCACATACATGATGACATTCAAGATCCCCAATATTGTTTGGACCTTCCTTTTATGGAATTCAAGAGAAGAAAAAATTTGGTTAATAAGGAGCAGTTTGGATGGTTCTCTATTTTGACTAACAGTTTTGAAGTTATAGAAATATTTCTTTATGGAGTTTATTCTTTCCATAATGCATCTGATTTTAACCATATGTACATCCAATTATGCACGGGTATAGCACATTAAATTGTGGGTTCTCCCTAAAGGCTACACAATTTTCCCTATTGTACATACATCCAAAATCTGTCTAGGCCAGATTGGCTCATCTTTCTTTGTTTTGGGGGTGTGTTCCTGGATTTTCTGAATAATATCATGACATTCTCAAGCGCCGAGAAAGACAGTAACTTATTTCCATTGTTTAAAGCAGGTAGTCTGATACAAGTGTAAATCCCAGGTTTCCAAATGGTTCTTAGTGCGCTGTTAGGAAAGGCATACATGTGTAATCTATGCCAAATAGAGACCCAAGTTGCTAAACTATTCCTTATGCTTTCATGCCTCAAAGGGATCATTGGAGGATTACAAATAGACAGTCCTTTGCTTCACTCATGAATGTAGGTTGTACCCACAAGCTTCTGGCAATAGAACAATATGGAGATGCCACCAAGGAAAGGTGCCATTGAGAAAGTGATGCCTCTTAGTGGTTGGATATTCTAATACTAAGCTCTCCTGACCCTGAGATTCACACATCTACTGAAAAGTCAAAGAAACTATTGAGTCACACACTACCATTGTTCTTCTAGCCCTTCTGTGTAACCTGAGTCTCCAGGTCATGTGTTCCCTTTGCTGTGTGTAGTGAGCAAGAACATTTGTTTTATGGTCTTCACGCATTCTCAGAACAAGGATACCCAGTGTGTATACTTTCCATGTGATGGATAATCTTGATTGTCATATTGTCTGGATCTACAATCTAGAATCTAGAATCTACAAGGTTAGCCTCTGATCATGTTTGTGAGGAAGTTTATTGATTAGGTTATTTGTTGTCGGAAGACACAGCCTTATGGTAGGTAGCACTATTCCATTGTTTGGGGCTCCTAAATGAATAAAAAAAAAAATTGAGCTGAGCACCAGCATTATCTCTTTCTGCTTCCTGACTGTTATTGCAATGTAACCAGCTGCCTCATGCTCCTGCCACCAAACTGTTCAGTTGATGGGATTTAGAATCATCATGTAAAAACAGCTCTGAATGTTTGAAGGAGAACAGGGATTTTTTTAGATTGGATAAATTGAAGTGGGGAGACCTACACTTACAGTGGACAGAACCATGAGTTGGGGTCCTAAACTGTAAAAAAAAAAAAAGGAGGACCAGCAACCAGCATCCCTCTCTCCATGCTACTTGACAGTGGATGCAACATGGTCATCTGCCTCATACTTCTGCCTTCATACCATCCCCATCATGATAGGTGGTACCCTCAAACTGTGAGCCAAAAGAACTTTTTATAAGTTGCTTTTGTCAGGTATTCTGTCATAGCAACAAGAAAGTAGTTAATACTCTTCATTCTGCTTTTCACTAAGGCATGGCCATCACTCCTCTAGAGCCTTGCTTCTTCCAAGCACATCCATTATCTGAGTCTGTGTCACTATTTATTCTACAGTGAAGATCCAAGTGTACCTATCTGAGAGAGGCCAGCTCTGTGTGTATATGTCTAGCATACATTATCTTCTCGTGGCCTGAATATGTGTTGACCTCTTAAGATAATGAAATAAATCACAGTGATTAAGAATGCCTAAAGGCTTGATATTTGTAGGAAATGGCAGATTTTCGGAGAACATACTGCACCAAGGTATCAGTGGAGAAGGATCCATTTCAAATCCAGGTGTTGGTTTCTTTCTTTCTTTCAATTCATGTACTTGTTTGTTTATTATCCCATTCCTTTTTTGAGAAAAAGAAGACAGCAGGGAAACTTTAGCATTGGGTTTTATTTTGTTAGTTGTCTATTTTCTTGACATTTTCAAAAAGCTTTCAGGCTGATATTTTTATTCTAAAGGCATTTCCATTTACTCCACCCCACTGGCTCAAGCTTAGCTAATTAAGCTCACAAAATGAGGAAGTATATAAAAGTTTATTGCAGAAGTGTGGGTTGATGTGAGCCTGCATGCTAGGTGAGCATGCTGCTATGGAAGCCAGCCAGATATTTACCTCACATCATTTCTCAGGGGTTGTCTACCTTGTTTATTAAGACACCTCTGTTACTGGGATATGAAACTTACTAATCATGCTGGCCAGGGAGGTCCAGAGATCTGCCCATTTGTGCCCAGGAATGGGATTACAAGCACATGCCAGCATAACTCGCTTTCCACATGGGTAATGGGAATCAAAATCAGGTCTTAATGCCTGAATGGCAGGCACTTTATTGATTGACCTAACAATATTCAAAGCAAGTGGCTGGAGGGTCTCAATAACCTTGATCTATTATATGTATTTAAATCAACCTTTCCAGGTAGCAGCAAAGACTAGGCATCAGGTGGACATGTGTTTTATAAAATAAACAGCAAGGGTTGTCACTTAGCAGCCCTCTTGTACTGCGTTCTGTTGAATGTTATTTCTTTTTGATACAGCTCTCAAGGGAGCCATTGCATCCAATGTTCCAGTTCTGTAAGGTGAAAGTCAGATGTCACAGAGTGGGTATCTGACTTCAACTTGTCTATCCCAGACTTTCTAGTGAACACTAAGGCTGCTAAGGAAGACAAAAACAAAGACTGCCTATCTGGGCTAAAGCAGCTCCTGTTTGTGAAGTAGGAAGGAACCATGATGGTGCTTCATCCTTTGTTCTACAGTTGTAACTCTGCTGCTGCTGCTGTCAAGATGGACAACACCAGTTTTACTTGTTTTTATTGGGAGGAGTGCTGCTTTGATTTGTTTTTATGATGTAAGGTCTTCTGTATGCCAAGCTGGTCTTCCACCCACTTTGCAGCTGAGGATGACATTGAACATCAGATCTTCCTGCCGCTACCTTCTGAGTTCTGGGATTTCAGGTGTGTGCTACCATACCTGGTTTATTCAGAGTATCAACTCCAAGGCTTGTTTTATATTAGGCAAACATTCTACCAACTGACCTACATCCCAATCCTTTCTTCCTGTCTTTAGGGAATACAGAATAGGAAACAGATCGGTTATCTACCCCTTCCCACCTTTAAAGATCACAGACATTTTATGACTTATAGTGCATATAGATGGAGTCATAATAAAAGCAATGGTAGAAGAGTGCCCACAATGGACTGCTCTGAACAGTCCTAGGATAAAGACAGATCTTCTGTAGTTTCCTTATCAAAGCAAACCTAACTATGTCCCTTCCTATTTAAACCTCTGCAAACGTGCTGAGATGGATCAGTTCATAAAGCACTTTTGCCACAAGTATGAAGGCATTAATTGGTCAACAATACCCTTTTAAAAAGCCAGGCAGTGGCACATTCTTGTCATTCCGATGGTACAATGGTGGTGAGATGTTTAGAAGAGACAGACATCTCTGGAGCTCTCTGACTAGCCAGACAGCTTGATTTCCTTGGTGAAACTCTAGTCTAGTGAGAGAATTTGAGGTCATCCTCTAATGTATACACACACACATGCACTCACACATGCATACACACACACACACACACACACACACACACACACACGAACATACACATGCACACCTTTGGTAGAGTGCTTCCCTAGTGGTCTGGCACTGAACATTCCTCTCCTGACTGGAATCCAACTGGACAAGACCTCTACACCTAGAAGGTGTTATGTGCACTCTTCCTGTGCAGCTTCGTCCTTCCTCTTTGCCTTTCCTCCTTTGCTAGTGGGTATCTACTTTTAAACTTCAGACTGAACCAACTCTCCCTTTGCACAGGAAGCATGTCCTGGCTCCACCTCATCCTTGAATGGCTTCATCTCAGCTGCTCACCAAGTATCATGTATTTACAGAACTCACTAGGTTTAATTTTACATTTCCTTATGTGATTATTTAATTCACATTTTTCTCCTCCATGTACACCATAGGCTCCCTTGGGAAAGAGGTTTTCCATTTGACATTTGCTTTTGATTTTTTTCCCTTCTATGCTCAGAAGCTAACACACAGTGACAGATGACACAAAGATAGATGTTCACACATGACAGATGTTCAATTAATATTTTTAAACAACTGTATAAATGAAAAGAATATTTTTCTCCTGTGATGTTTGCAAGTATCAGAAAGATGCAGAAAGAATCTAGTATTCTCATTTCTGAATAGCAAGAAAAAATATTACATGACTTTTCCTGGGAGACATGAATAAATGTCTACTTACCCTAGACAGGAGGGCACCAACAATTGATCATAAAGAAAAAAAAATCCATCCAGCTCTCACTGAGTAAACCCATTGATTACTTGGAATGCTATCAGCATTTCCCTGTAAGGGATTACACATAAGAGCATGGGTAACACAAAGGCAGCTACATGAACAAAAAGCCTCTTCTAGAATGGGTGGCAACTCATGAAAACTGTTTTCCTGAAGCTCCTTGTGTAACTTCAAGGCAGTTCAGCTAGACACAGAAACTCTTCTTTCCAGAATTTGCTACTGCTCTATAACCTTGCAGAGAAGCCTTTTGAATCTTACAAGTTTCAGGAGCTTCCTGAGTTTTGAGTTGTTATTCCTGAGCTTTGTGAGTTGTTGTTCTTGTGGGTTTTTTTATTGTTGTTGTTGCTGTTTTGTTTTCTGAATCTTAGCCGCTCCTCTCTTCCCTCCAGGAAAGAATGTTTCCGTTGGGAAGTAATAGCTACACAACAGATGCAAGCTCATACTGCACCAATGAGGATGAATTTCTTTATCAGCTGTAACTGTAAATGTGCACAAACACATGATGTTTGCAGCATTTTTTTGTAATATTAAAAGCCAAGATCCAGCACTCACTTTATTCATCAGAGAAATAAGATAGAAAATTCACTGTCCATCCACAGAGTAGAAAGTCAGTAGCCATTGTAAAGAACATTGCTGTTTTGTTGTTGTTTTTAATTCAGGAAGATCCCCAAGGCAGAATACCTTGGAAAGTAGAAAGCAAGTCACAGAAGGGCCCATAAATTGATTTTGGGCAAGGGGCATAAGTAAGTCCCAGGATCTTTCACTTACTAACCACAGGTTCTACCACTGAACTGTCCCTCCTGTGATTTTGATTGATTTCACAAACTCACATAGCTCCTCTCATTAGCACAAGAAGTTTCATGACACATAAATAGTAAGGGTGTAGTCATGGTAACCTCAGAGGGAATGGGCTGGAAAAGGATGTTCTATATTTTTACCCTATACCTTTCCAAAAGTTTCAATTTTAATGTGACTCTGTGATAAATTTTTGTTGGCACAAGCTAGGTATTTTCAAAACTCAGTTGTATGAAATGAATCCCCAAATAAGTTCATTAGCCCAAAGGTAGAGAGTTCCATTATTTCTAATTACCTTTCTTTCTCAATTATCTTGAAGTTCTGCATTTTTTCTTTGAAGCTTGAAAGTCTGGTCCACATTTTCTCTGCCATTCTCAGCATCACCAGCGTCTTTTCATTAGAGAGATTTCTGTTTAAAGAGGTGTTTCTTTGTCTTGGAAGAGAGCTTAATAAATTGCTTGTCAAACAAACATGAGGACCTGAGTTCAGGTCCTCCCTGAACTCCCGGGGGGGGGGGAACTTGGAAAAGCTAGGCAACTGGGCAGCTGAGATAGCTCAGTAAGAAAGAGCACTAACCGGCCTCGCATAGGACCAGTGTTTAGTTCCAAACACATACAGAGCAGCTCAGAATTGTCTGTTAATCCAGCTTCAGGGAGTCTGACATCCTTCCTATTCAGAATTCTGTGAGTTCAGGCACACATGTAGTGTGCAAAAACTCACACAATCCTGCACACACAAAAATAAATAAATAAATTATTACAGTGGACGCTGTGACGCACAGTAATAGTCTAAGCATTTCGGAAACAGAGACAAGCATATTCCTGGGGATTACTGGTCAGCCACCTTAACCACCTCCCAAAAGATAAGGTGATCTTATATGTACACTCACAAACTCACACACACACACACACACACACACAAATAGTGAGAGACATGCATAAGTGCACACTTATAGAAAGAAAGAGAGCTTTCCCTAAAGCAAAAGCCCTCTAAAATGCATGGAATCACTCAATTAATCCGTATAATAAATGCCATTGATCTGTGCTCCCACACACCAAGGCTGGCCTAGGTGAAGAGAGCCAAGTATGTCCCTCTGAGCTTGCACTTCCAGAAGGAGAACCTGTAAGGATACAGTGCGTGTATTCCATGTATGAATGGAGCCAGCACTGCTTCACATCTCTCCTTAGTGCATAAATTCTCAGGCCGAGTTGCCAAAAGCTAGTTAATCCAGAAATAAACACAGACCCAAAGAATGACAAATCTCCATGCAAGAGCCATATGGAGTATACCCACACTGGGTTTGGGAGAAGAAAGAAATTATGTAACAACATACCATGCTGTAGTAGAGCTTGATTCTGTGACTCCATAAATAATAGAACCAGCCCAGGTGCTGCCTTAAGTGAGTGTGACAGATACTCACTTCCTCCGTCTCTGTGGTTGTCCACCATCTGGTACACCAACAGTTTATAGAACAGACACAGCAAACAGCTTCCTTCCCTGTGTGCTCTTCACATTGTGTAAGCTAGTGAGGCAATGGTGTGGCCATTCCTAAGAAGAATCTCTGCAGAAGTGTGTTTCCATACTCTCCTCACCTCTGCATTCAGCCATGTTACCTTTGCAGATGTTTCCACACATCTTTAAAGCAGAAGGCAATGAATACATTTTTATCTCTAGGTCAATCAAGGCATGAACTGTAGCCCAGAACTACAACTCCATGCCAAAGGAGATATGATTGTGTGAAGAAAAGGCAGCTATGTCAGAGGCTCTGAGCTTTCCTGTTATAGGAGCTCTACCTGTTACAGGCCATGGATCAAACCTGTTTTGTAGCAATTTTCTTCAGTAGAAGTCTCAGGAAGTCTCTGAAACTGACCAGGTACACAAGGCCCCTCCTAGATTATGTAAGCAGGAAGGATAGGTAAGGAGACATACACCAGCCAAGCTTCCTTGAAGAGGCACAGGTCAGCAGAGTTGCCAAGAAGCCTTTGACATGTAGAGTCATGTGGAGTGCTCCAGATTTCCAGCTCCTTGAGCCATCACCCCGGCTAGGCTGAGCTCTCATGGCTCAGTTGCTTTTGAGTCATCCTTGTTCCTGTAAGTAACCCCTCAACCATATATATTAAATAAGTCCAATAAATTCATTGGTTCTCCAGGCTGGAGTTTGGTGTTATCTCTACTTTGGTTCCCTTTCTGAAGTGAATAGAATCCATGTTCATATCTCCATAACAAAAGCACAGCTGGGTCAGTGGCTTTTCCTATAGCTGGCTGTGTTTTCACAGTGGCCCTGGTAGGTGGCAGAAGAGGTAGGGGGCCCTTCCCATAGAGGCCTGCAGAGCTCACATGTGCACCCCACTTAGCTCCCATAGTTCTCTTTGCACCAAAATCTCTGGATACTCTCTTTTGAAAAGCACTTTTCCAGAATGACAATATCACCAATAAAAAATACTCTCTTGAACTAGGAAGATTTCTCAGCCCATAAAATACTTGCCACATTAGCATACCCACATGAGTTCAGTCCCAAGTATCCAGGTAATCTGGTCTGGTATGATGGTACATACTAGTAATCCCAGTGTCAGGGAGCTGGAGATGGGCAGATTCCCCATGGCAGGCCAACTAGCCTAGTTTACTCAGGAATATTGTGGCCAGTAAGACTCTCTCAGAAAAGACCTTGAGGAACAGCCCTGAGTAGCCCTCTAACCAACACATGAATGTGCACATACATAAACATATACATATGCAAATAACACAAAATACCCTGGGAAAAATTGCAACTGAGAAATAGTGGTATCCACTTAAGAAAGCCCCTAAACATATAGATACACAAAACAACACCAATCAGGCTATCTGCTTACACTATATCTCAGAAATATAGGTCCAGTAATCAAGAACACACAAGACAGAAACAAACAAACCAGCAAACAAAAGTAGATTCACATATTTCCTCTTGATACATAGAAGCTATGCAACCTGAAGAGGGCCACTGTGGTTTGCACATGGCTGTCATCCAGGGATTCCTAGACTTGATCCCTACTGTGGTGAAACTGGCAAGTGACACACCTTTACACTTGTTGCTCAATGGAAGGTATCTAGGACACTTCAAAACCTGTCCTCATAAGGGGCTAAAGTAGCTTCCACGTCATGAGTGAGATGGCTGAATGGTCCAAGGCATTACAAGCCCAGCTTCTGATTGATCTCTGGCCCTTGTTTGATGATGTGACATCTTGAACCACATGCACAACCCACTCTGCCACTTACCATGAGCTCCTCATCAGAGCCAAACTCATACTAACACTATACTTTCAAATCTCAAAGGGCTGTGAGCTAAATAATCTATCCTTTAAAAAATAAAATAAAATAAAAATAAAAAGCCTGGGGTATTTCCTTATAGTAGTAAAAACAGTCTCATACAGAAACATACCATGTTGATATGTGATAATTAGTCCAAACATGTGTTTATGCTCATGGTATTCCCAAAGTTGTTGGTGGCAGAGGTTGTACCCTAGCATCCCTAAAATATTCTGGAAGCTTAGCAGGTGAATTAAGTAGTCAATGAAGAGTGAAAAGCAGAGGAGATTTATTCAATGTGGCCACATAGGAAAGGGAAGCAATTATGAGGTCTAATGCTCTCCAAACCACATCACAATGAGAACTATGCATAATTAAGCAGTCCTGGTCAAGGTGTGGTCCTCTCCATCACTCATTATCGCAGCCCCAGTCTCTCCTGCAAGGTATCCTAACAAGTTGTCAGGACTATTTGAAATTTCTTCCTGGGAAACAAACTCCCCCTGTAGCTGGTACTAGGGCCTCAGCTTTTTGCTTCCCTCAGCTTGAGACCTAAAGAAATGTGGATTTCTTGTGGCTCCCCTGTCTCAAAACTGTGATAGCTGAAGTGAGGAATGTAAATGTCTCCCTTTAGAATAGTGTCTCTCTTAGAAAGATGGTTACAAAAATATGACTTGAAAAAAATTTTCTGGCATCCCTAAGGAAAAAAAAAAAATGCAAGACTGTCACTCATATCCCCAGGCTGTAGCACTGCCCAAGTGCTTCATGATCCACAGGGAGTGGCATCAGCCCAACTGACACTGCAGGATGTCACTGCTGCCAATGTCCCTCCTGCAGGTCAGAAGCAGAGTTCTATAGAGACCTGTAGAGCCAATGAAGTACACTACCAAGGAGTCAGCTCGAGACCTCACCTTCATCCTCCCTGTGTCCTTAGGAGCATCTACACCAGGAGTAAACTAGTAGCAACAGGCACTGGAAGGCATAGGACAACTTTTCTTGAGACAAAGACAGACTTGTAGAACAGAGAACTGTATCCCCCAAACCTCAGCTTCCTACCCCACCCATCTTACCCTGACAATCAGGGGTTTCAATTTTGGTTTCCTATGGGGAAAACCTGGTAGACACCAGACCAGACTTCAGTGGCCCAGTCCACAATACCTACTGCTACTCTGATAGTAGTGACAGGCATTCTACTGGGAGCACTGTCCATAAACCTCTAGCTGACAGGCTTTCTGGTGGCTAAGTTTCTAATGTGGGGACATGAGTTTCTAGTTATACTGACTCAGACACATCAAAATGATGCCTATGGTCACAATTCCTGCTTCCCAACTCTCCCCTACTACCTGCTAGGGAATTGGTGAGCCAAATTACAAGTCTCCTCTGAAATATTCCTCAGAGAGCTAAAAGAAGGTACAACAACTTTGCCATTTGGCTCAGACCCTCTTCTGAGCCCCTAGTCTAAGCTGCCTGTCTCTGGCATTGAGGCTAGTTCTTCTACCTCTCTGTCTGTGGTGGTAATGAACCTTCTACTAATTATCCCTAAAATACAGTCCAGTGTCTCCCTTGAGTCTCAGACTTGAGACCGATGAAAATCTAAAGGAGACTAGAGCGAATGCCATTTGGGCTGTGACAAGCTTTGTTTACAGTTTGGGGACCCAGAAGCTGGATGCAAGGAAATGAATTCCACTTCCTTCTGTTGCTGCAATAAAACACCATGACCAAAGATCTAATAGAAGAAAGCATTTAATTTGCAAAGTATTGTTTCAGAGGGTTAGGGTCCATAATAACAGAGCAAAGAGTTGAAAAAATAAAACAACAAAACAGCTGAAAGCTTATATCTTGATCTGCAAGATGGAGGCAGAGAGCTCCATCTTGCTGGAATGGCGTAAGTCTCTTAAAGCCACAAAGCCCACCCCTAATGACATACCACCTCTAACAAGACCACAACTTCCAATCCTTCCCAGATAATTCCACCAACTGGGGACCAAATTTTCAAATATGTATGACTATAGTAACGATTTCCATTCAAACAATCATAGTCTGGTCTTCCATCTATGACAGAATCCTAAGGAAATAGCTTCTAACACAAGAGAAGGAATGCCTCAGCAGCAGGATAGATGAACTTCCCAGCAAGAGTGAGAGCTAAAATCAAAAGCTTTCTTCGTCCATGTCCTTTTTATGTTGGTTGTCACCAGATATAAGGCATCCTTTTACCTCAAATCATCCAGTCAGAAAAAGCCTTTACTAGTGTGCCCAGCCACTTGGGTTCCAGTTGTAGCCAAGATAACAACTAAAATTAGTCATCACACCAACCCTGAGGAAGCAAAAAGGTAGCAGCAGTCATGTCTAGACCAGTACACAGAGCAGCTTGAAGGACCATTTCTGTCTAGAAAAGTTCCTAATGACTGACCCTATGATACATGGTATCCCACACCATCTACTTGATGTCTGTATCAATTCTAAGGTGAACGTTTTACTGTTGCCACAGTGCACCCTCTTGTCTAGTAAAAGCATCAATGCTTCAGTTTCTGTGTAATGACCCTGGTAGGAATAAGGATAATCTAAGAGAAACTGCATCTTGTTTTGGCTATCAGACTGCTGAGATGGTTAAAACAATTGTCTCTACAGAATTAGAATCTAATCAGAAAGTTGTTTCCTCCTATCTTTGGCTTCCATTATAACCTACCACGTGCACCAAACTGGTTTACTTCACACATCCTTTAATTGCTCTCTTCCCCAGTGTGCTAAGTCTTGGACTCATTGAGAAAATAATAATAAGAATGTGACTCAGGCCCCCAATGAACTGACCATGCAGTGGTAGAAATGAAAACTTTCCCATGTAAGTGTCATCCCCTTAACATGTGAGCCTGAACAAGTTGATAAGAGTCTGCATGCAAACCCGATTCCTTGCCTGGACCTCCTGTCTCTTTTCTTTCTTATCTTAATCTTGTGAGTAGATGAAGTTAAATGCACCACCAAGGATACATCTGGAGAAAAATTTCTATGACAAAGGTAACTTCCATCAAGTTCACAATTGTCACAACACCTTATCTTTTATCAAATAAGCAAGCCAACACATTTCTTAATAGATGAAACCTGGTGAAGTACTTTACACCATCAGCAACCAGAGATGTTCTAATTGATCCGCCCTCGTGGAGGCACAAGATGAAGTAAGGATAACTAACTCTTCTGAAGTCTACAGAGTTCTCCAGCCCAACCCCCAGGTAATGTGTGATGAAAGCACTCTGTGGCTTCCCAATAAACATTTTCATATCTTAGCACCTGATCAATCCTACTGAGGAATTATCTCTAAGGACTCTCTTTGAACTGAAAGTTTATTAAGAGTTTTGATCCATCCACAGCAGCCGCCATTGAAAACTGAAAGACCACAGCAATCAGGAAATTCACAGCCATCGGTAACCCTTGATTCACGTGCTGTAAAGGTTTCCTGCTTCTGACTAGAATGGCTGCTTATCTGCACTACCAGAAACTGGTCTGCAATCTGAAGACATTAGTTCTGTTCTAGAAACTGAATATAATACATGATAAATAATCAGACCAAGGGAGCAACTGTCAATAGAGGAGTTCTATAAGAGAAGAGCGAAAAGGTATGTGAGCCTTTGGAGTTCAAGGCAACATGAATGCATACTCCTCAAAGCAACAGCCCCTTAAAGTTTTTTTTTTTAAATTTAATTTAATTTTATTAATTACACTTTATTCACTTTGTATCTCCGCATAAGCCCCTCCCTCCTCCCCTCCCAATCTCACCCTCCCTCCCCCTTCTTCATGCATGCCCCTCCCCAAGTCCACTGATAGGGACTTCTGATCTTAGTCTTTCTCCACCAGTGCTCAAAGTGTCAAAACCAGTCTTCATGCTCTAAATGACTGAGACTTAAATTTCATATAAACTCAGGGTAAGCCTCTCTACAGACACATGGATAATGTCTTTGAGAATGCTCTTCCATGTGCTCAATTACACCTCCTTATGGGTCTTCCACCAGCTGGGTTTATGTCTAGGAACCCACCAGCTGGGTTTATGTCTAGTTGATGGCCAGGCAGAATGGAGATAAGAGCTCCAATAACCCACATCCACATTCCATTCACCCAGGGCCAGGCTCCTCTGGACTGTTTCCAGCCAGATCATACATGTTACAGGCATGGTTTTGTGTCAGAGCATCCCTAGCAAGCTAGGATCAACCCAGACTTCCTGGGACACATAAAGACATAGTTCAAAGTGAAAACAGAAAAGGATGGTTTATTCAATGCAGACTCATAAGGAAGAAGAACAAAGAGGTCTAATGACCTGCTTCCCCATGTCCATACTGGGAGTCCAGACAGGATGTCTAGGTTTAAACAGAGGACAAGAGGTATACCTAAGTAGTCCTGGTTCAGGGGTGCTCCTGCCTGTCAATGACCTATCATTGTCTTGGCTCCAGCCTTTTCTACATGGTGATCTATCAGGTTGTCAGAACTGTGTGAAATTTCCATTTGGAAGATAAGTATGCACACACACACACACACACATTTTGGTAGCACCAGGTTACAGGCCATTTCCTTCTTCCAGAGTAGAACTCCAGGAGAAATTTTAATTCCTTGGGATTCATTTTTTTCAATAGTCTGATAAGCAAAGGCAAGGATACAAGTTACCTTTAAAAATACCTTTATTCATTCCAGAATGGTTACATAAAAGGCAGATCAGAAGACCATAGGTGCCAAGCCTAGCCCTCAAACCTAGCAACTCTCCTCAAACCTAGAAACTATGATTCAGGTTCTTGCCTTGTGGAGAAGTAGTCCTATTCTGTGTCTGCTTGGATAGATCTGCCCAGAATGGCCCTGGGCACAGCAGGTAGTCTCCAAGGATCTCACTCTGTTTAGGCTACAAAAGCCCACCAGGCACAGCATTGAAACTTGCCAGTTTTGCTTGAAAATTCAGTTCCATAAAGACCACTCAACCTTGTACTGACCTGGCACACAACACATAGAGGCTCCACAGTGCCCCAACCTGCGGGGCTTCAACGAGGTTCCTAAGGTGGAGAGATTGGAAGGAATTGGGGGGAGGGGACAAGAGACACAGGAATGAAAGCCAAGTCTGTTCATCTGATCAAGGCTTCCATTTATTAGAAATTTTTACCCAACTTATATAGGGAGAAGGCAGGAAAGGGGGCAGGTTAATCTACTGCTGTAGAAAATAGGAAGAGTACTTTCATGGGTTAAATATTGTACCTGCAAGATACCATAAGGATGGTTTCTTAAGATATCTTGTGGATGCTTTAACAAATGGATGTCCTCACAATCTATCATCCATGATTTAGGGTCTTAGATAACTCTTTCACTAAATAGCCTTAGGTCTCCACTAAATGACCTTTGCTCTCTACTCGGCTTTGGCTTCAGTAACTACCTTTGTCTCCACTAGATAGCTTTGGCTCACTAATTGACTTGGGCTTCTGTAGATATCTTTGTCTTCACTAGATAGCTTTGGCTTTGGCTTCCATAGATAGCTTTGGCTCCCAGCACAGCAGAGCACAGCCTATGTGACAGCCAAGCTCAAGTTAATTTACCCATGTCTACCCATTACAAAAACAATCTCCAAACTTCTGCTAAGTTACTGGGTTTTATTTTCCTAATTCAATGTTTTTGGATAGTGTTTCTCAGCTTCAGATGAAGGGAAGCAAAGGGCCAAATTTACAATGACCTGTCATAACTGCTAAGAACCCTAGTTTATTAGTTACTGTTCTCATTATTGTGACAAAAAGCCTGACAAACAAAACTTGGAAAATTAAGGGTTTATATTAGCTCACAATTTAAGGTACAGACAATCATGGCAGTGGAGCCATGGTAGGAAGAGCTTCAAGAAACTGTTTACCTTATGCCCACAGTCACGAATCAGAAATGAAGAATTGTAGTGGTACTCTGCCTACTTTCTCATAGAAGCTTATCTCTTAGGGGATTCTAGAGTCTGTCAAGTTGATAGAAATAACCATCACACATAGTATTAACCTTGTGAATCAGCTTCACCTCCTCAGCATTTACCTCATTTTAAGACCATGACCTCAGTTACTGTGCTTTCTTTTAACCTTGAACCTGTGTATTTATTATAAATTTATTAATATAAATATATCCATATATTTATTAATATAATAATATTAATATAATATTAATCATAAGAAGGAGAGAGATAAGGAGGAAGGAGGGATGGGTGACAAATGGCAGGGAAAAAGAGGGGATGAAGGAAAGGAGAAGAGAGCAGAAAGTACAGAATGGGAGGTGTCACAAGGAGAAACCTCAAACCTGAGCTACTTCACCAGGCTTTCCATTCAGAACCTGTATAATTCCTACCTTCTCCATCTCAGAATCATTATGTAGGTTGAGTAGACAAAGAGTCACTTCCAGAGATGATTTATAAACATGAGTGATTCCTGATTAAAATGAAGTTACATATTTCAGAGCTGTCAGATAAAAATTGGGGACTCACTTAGAAAGGTATCAGAAGTGATCAGACAACCAAGGAGATGAAATCCTGTGAATATGAAAAGGTCATGCCTATCGACTGTGTAATAATTAGCCTACCTTCTGACCAGGGACTAAAGAATGGAACCAAATGTTCAGAATAATTTAATGACATCTGAACCAAGGTCATCCTTGGATGCTTCATTTTTGGGATTTAGACCAGTTCATAAATGGTATTTAATGGCCCATTCCAAGGAGAATCTCTGCAAACTTAACATCTGTAAATGATATTTTTAATACCTGTCTATTCCTAGATATATAAAAGGAGATCTCACGGTACTTTCCATGTAGCCAAATATATAGAGAACATTTATTCTTTTTGCTAAGTATTTCTGTGTACCTATTTCATGTTGATGATTACATCCCCATCTCCTCTAATCACATAAATTAACACCTGATTTCAAAGCAGCACTGGGTGTCAAAGACATCCTAGTACAACAGAGACCTATGAATATAATACACCATAGATGGTATTTTCATTGTTACTATGACAAAACATGTGACAAAAGCAACTTTCAGAAGGATGAGGCTGACTTTCACTCACATTTTGAGGGTAGACTCCATCACAGCAAAGAAGGCATAGGGCAGGAGCATGACACAGCTGGTCATACTGCATCTGCTGTCAGGAAGCAAACAAAGTTGAACACTGCTCAAATCACTTTCTCTTCAAGTGGTCCAGGACCCCAGCTCATGGGATGGTGATGCCAACAGCTAATGTGGGTCTTCTCACCTCAATTAACCCAGTTTAGAAACTCCCTCACAGACAAACCCCAAGGCTTGTTTCCATGGTTATTCCAGATCCTGTCTAGTTGACCATCAAGATTAAACATAGACAGCAATCCTGTTTGATTTTCTGGGAAGACAAACATTCTGGAAAGTTCACATCTCTTGGTGGCAATGATATCCAGAGTAGGCAACAAAAGATAACTGGAGCTCACCTGGAAAAGTATCCAAATGATGGTACTTGTTTCCAAGTAATGCATAACCTACTTATAGAGGTGATGTCAACAATCCTCCCATTTGCTTTCTGGGTAACTGAAGCAAAGGGCCTCAGGATTGTTAGTGACAGAATCATATATAGGATCCAGGCCTGAGCTTATGTAGACTGTGGACAAGGTTACTAGTGCCATCCTCACATCATTCAAAGATTTATGTTTCAAAGAGCTGTGTACTGCCTATCTCCCCTTCTTTGTGTCTGGACAATATTTTTGCTACAAATAAATGGGAAATCTTAAATTTCATAGGTAGACTAATTCTACTGTTTCTCAGTTGTTACACAGTGTGTATAAATTGTTATAGATATATAAAAGAGTCACATCCTGCCTCATTCATACAGGTAAGATGAATGATGCTATAACCCTAACAAGAGAAGGCTGGCACTAGCTTAGATGTTCTAGTTCTGTCCTCGCTGTATGAATGAGTGCAAATGCAAATCACTGTGGGAGCAAAAAAAAAAAAAAAAAAAAAAAACAGAATCTAATCTATAGCCCAGAAAGAACAAGGAACTGGGTCTCCAAAGATAATTGGGCTCACCAGCTCTAGAAGGGAGAATATGATTACTGATGGAGAAAACAACATAGAGGAGCTGAGAAAAGCCCAGCATGTTTGAGGGGTCACATAGTGTAGTCTACAGGCTAGAAAGCAGGTCCTGGGGGAAATTTAAAATGATAGAGAGCTCAGCAGTTGATGACCTCCTCCAATTTGGCCAGAGGCACTATACTCTGCAGCATTTTAGTGACCCTGGATAAGATCAAAAGTCTCTGAGCTGAAGCATCTCCAACCAGAAACCAAATAGTAAATTGAATCATAGTAAGGAAGAGGTGTCTTTTGAAATAAGCCCCCTGAGTTTGATGTGTTATAACTGGATCTTGCTCTGTAGGGGAAACCAATTAAATTTACAGGTTGCTCTATGTCTATCAGGCAACACATGTGCACCCAGCTCTTGGGAAATGTCCCAGAAAGGCATAGGATCTGAGATATATCATCCCGACCATGGTTGTGTGAACTCAAAGATCTTGTTGTTAGTACGGAAGAATGTCATTTGTACCACCAGTTCAGGGAGTGTTACGAATAATGAAAGTGAAGCTTTGGGCTCCAAGAACAGGAGCTAGGACTCCACAGCAGGAATACAGTGGTGTGGGGGTAAAATAAGAATCCACCAATTGAATTCTAGAGCCCATGTAGGAAGGAATTTCCATTCTAGGTCAAGAGGATGAACATAGCTGGCCTTGAGAAACTGACTGGGATATGTCTCCCCTCTCTTCCTCTCTACTTTCTGCCCCTAAGATCCTTGAAGTCTAGAAAAGGAACATGTTCTTATGAGAAGCACACAACAGGTCAGGGCATGTAGAATGAAACCCTTAGTATTGGACTCTAGGGAAAAAAGACACATTGGAACATAGATGAGCCACTGTCTCCACACTGGAGTGTGACTTAGCCTCTGCCTCACTTTGCCATAAATCTTTATATAGACACTGAGCCTTGACTGACACCTTACAAATGAAGGTGGTAAATGTGGATGAGAAAAATGCTAAAAAATGGAGAGATTGTAGTGATTTCAGAGGATCAAATGTAATCCTTATTGGAGAGAAGGCTCGATTAGGGATGCTCTGGAGCCAACAAAAGCAACTAAAAAGTCAAGGATCTCTGCCTCAGTAAATCAGAGTTACTGCTGCATTTGGATTGGGATGTAAGGTTGTCTTAGGGTGCTAGTCAGAATGAAGAATCCCATTATTGGAAAGAGGCCTCAGTCAGCAAGTAATATGCTTGTGCTTAAAGCATGAGGACCTCTGTTCCGATCCCTAATACTCACATAAAAATAAATAAGTAAATAAAAACAGGCTTGGTGGTACCCATCCCATAATCCTAGTGATGAGGAGACAGATACAGGAAGTTTCCTGGAGCTCCCTGGCCAGCTTGTCTTGCCTCATTGGGAGCTCTGGATTCAATGAGAAACTCTGCTTCAAGAAATGTACATTAGTGCTGAAGAAACGGCTCAGCAGTTAAGAGCACTGATTGTCTTTCAGAGGAACTGAGTTCCATTTTAAGCATGCAAATGGTGGCTAACAACTGCCTGTCACTCCAGTTCAAGAGGATATAATGCTCTCTCTGGACTCCATAGGCACTAGGAGCATGTTAGTGCACAGACAAACATGCTAGAAAAAAAGCCCATACACATAAAAATAATAATAATAACCATCATTCACACAATGACCACCACATACAATGCACATATCTACAAGAATACAGTTTACACACACACACACACACACACACACACACACACAAGATTAAGAAGAGACAACCTTACAAATCCCAGTATAAAGGACACACTCATCTCTACTCACCTACTAGTCCCAGAGAGTATGAAGCCAGCTCCTAACAAGACCACAGGAGTGATAGATGTTTATGTCCTCTGGTATTTCTATAATCCTGCAAAAAGTTGTAAAAATATGCTTCAGTCTGGGGGATACACAGAGAGAAAGTCAGAGAAAGCCACAGATGTCTCTTTATGGTGGTTCAAACTGGAGAATAGCAGACTATGAGTCACCAAATTGAATCAGTCAGTTTTACTGAGAACTCTATAATCACTGACCTAAGAATTTATTAGCTGCTTTCCAGTCCTCTCTGACATAATACTTAAGAGAAATAGTGTAAGGGAGAAATAGTTTATTTTGGCTCGTAGTTTCAGAGAGCCTGAGTCTACTATGATGGTATTATGAGATGGAAGAAGAGAAATCCCCCTCTCTGAGGAAAAAAAAAGGGGGGGGGATTGTTCTCTGGCCTTCCCACATGCACCGAGCCATATTCTCAACACATACACACACCACCATCACTACCACCACACAAATATAAGAGAAAGGTAGGTCAAAGCAGAATAGAAACAGAGAAAATTCTAGGATCCACTAACATGCAAGAGGTTTATTTCAAAGAAGTGTGAACACAGAGAGGCTGGGACCACCATCCCTGAAGTCCAAATGCATTATGCTAGGTGATGTAAGTCAGGCTCAAAGGATTATCTACTCCACAAAGGGGATTTCAGTTTAGGATTTCTGGATGTCCTGAGCCATTTACTCAAGAAAGTACCACCATTTCCTCAAGGAAAGCTCTTGGGTCAATCCCACACATACACCACAAACAATAAACAAACAAATAAATAATCCAAGGGGTAAGAAAACTTGCCTAAGGTGGTCAACAAATGAGAATCTAGGAGTTTAATAATATACAAAAGGATAACCTTTGTTATATCATTTCATAAATTTAATTCAATATTCTTTTTGTCAGTTAACAAATTTCTCATGTTGTTTTGTTCTTTACATGGTAGTAGATATTTAGTATAAAGTATTTCATTATATTAATGGGAAAACAGCAGTTTCAGAATTCATACTATACTTTCAGAGGACCTGAGTTTACTTTCGAGCATATAGCATACTAGTGCCTATATTTTCAGTTTTAGAGGCCCTGAAGCTTTCATATGGCCTCTGTTGCCATCCACCAATACATTACGTAGCTACACAAAGACATAAAAAAATAAAACTAAAGCACATAAAAATTAAGCCAGGAAGAAGGAGAAAGGGAGAGTGAAAGATAGGATATAAGTATAAATACATATTTTATTAAGAAAGATTAAAAAGAAATAAATGCCTTTTAACTAAAGCATGACTGTAAATGGTAAAATAATTTTTTGAGCTGAAATAAAATTACTGGAATTTTCCAAAGGGGGCGGGGAGAAAAGGCAAAACTAGAAATTTTACACATGTCACAGAAGGACCAGTTAAGTCTTAGACTTTGGATAAGGGAGACTTAAAGCTGGCATTTGCATGACTATCACAGTTACCAAAATTCCTGAGATGGCAATTATGAACACATATAGAAAAGTGAAATATAGTCCTCTGTTTAAAACAATAAGGCTTTCCTAGAATATTGATCTGATTATGATAATAGTCATAAAAACTGACAGAAAGATTTTATGTTTTATTAAGATTATTAGTTAATGCTTTTTGCTAATTTATCAAAATTTTAACTACCTGGGAAACTGAATCGTAACAAAATCATGATTTGTTAAAGAAACCTTTTTTTTTGTTTTTATTCAAGCTTTGTCTAAATATTATGTAAAAGTTAAATTAAAACCTCTTGCTTGCTACTTAAGGCTTAGGAAATTGTACTTCTGGGCGTTCAACCACCAAGTTTGGAGACTGAATCTCAAGAAAATAAAAAAAGGTGAAAGGCAAGATGAGAACGTTTGGGTTCTTGCTCTCCATTGTAAGCCAAGGTCAAGAAAAAGTGGGCCTTCCCCTAATTGGGCCATGCAAATCCAGTCAGTTATATGTTCTCTTGACCATAGAGAACATGATGATGATAGAGAATACTATGCTACCTTTACCAATACAGAGAGCAAGACCCTGACCTATCCCAATTGCTGGCACAAGTAATAGTGAAAACTATCCCGGTCTCTAAGAATAATCTGTAAGAAGCATAGCATCCCTTAAGAGTAAAAACAAAAAGATTAATTTTTGAGTTATCAACTCTGCCTTAAATAACCAACACGAAATTATAATTGAAAAGTAACGGCATATGGTAATATCACAAAACAAAATTCTTCCAGCTCATAGTCAAGATTCTTATCCTGATGCAGTCAAGCCAGAGGACTTGATTTTCCTATCTACCCACAAAAGCAGTCCCTCAGGGACCAATTTCAACCTGTGTCAAGGGACGTTTCCATGGCTCAGTGGGTAGTTCAGTGTCAAACTCTACCCAGTCTAAGATAAACTTCACTAGTTCAAGATAAAATCCTGTTTTGCAGAAAAGACTCACAATGAGACATGAGAGCCCTACTGGAAGAGTAAACCAAGGGGGACTTAGCTTCCTTTCCAAAAGAGACACCAAAGATCAACTTCAGACAAGCAAATAAGGGAAGCCGCTATCTAATTCACAGCTTTTCATTTTGGAATTCTCCAAATGGATGATGTTTGTTTGTTTGATTGTTTGTTTGTTTGTTTGATCACACTTATGCTTATCTTTACCCATGCTCTACATTTGATATAAAAATCTTTCCAAGATATTTCATTCTTCTGCCCAAATTAATTTGCCTGGCTCTGAGTGAATAAAACTCTCTGACTGTAGAGTAGATTTGTGGAGAAAGTGTTTGCTATGTAAGCGTGAGTTTGAATTCCCAGCATCCAAATAACCAGTTATGGGTGCATACCTCTAATTCGGGCACTGGGGACTCAGAACATTAGGGTCATGAGGCTTGTTGGCCAGCTAGTATAGTCAAATTGGTGAACTTCAGGTTATATGAGAGACCCTGTCACAAAAATATAAGGTGAAGAAAAATTGAGGAAGATGCCCAATGATGACTTCTGACTTATAGACACATGCACACATGCACAAACACAGACATAATCATGTGTATTTGCACACATGTGCGTACAGGCATAGATACACATGCAATCTGCACAGCCGTAACTAAATAATTATCCAAGTTTTTAAAAGTTTCCTCTATTGTTGCTGAGGAAAATCTCTATTGCTGGCTTAGTTTTTAAAAACTTTTATTTACATTTCTTATATATCTTTCTTCCAACTTCATCCCAATCCCTTCCAATACCCCAACACCTGTAGGAGAGAGAAAGGGTTAGTGGGAGAGGGGGCACAATTCCCTTAGCTGGATACTGCTGGTTAGGGTTGTCGGGTTCCTTGGAGCCAGTGCAGTCCTTGTTTCAGGAAATTTCCAACTTCTTCTCTCCCTGCAACAACAGCAATGGGAGCTGTAGGGGTAAAGTAGCAGCAGCCTTGTTCTTTCTTGCAGGTCCACACTCTCTGGGCTCTTACATTTATTCTTTCTCCAGAGTCCTCAGATTTAAACTATCTGCAGCTGGCAAAGAGCTCCTCTAAGAGTTCGCACAAGGCAAATAGTTTGCTTCTGTAGACTATCTGAACCAGTCCCACATCCCTCACCTGGGATTAACACAAAAACATGTTTATATCCTTTATATCCACAACTCTATCACACCTGTACTTGCCACACTCATGTTCAAACTCACACTACTCTGCCTGCACTTAACCTCAGTCTTTGAACCACATCCCTTAATCCTTCATTTAGCTTTCAAGCCCTAGGGGAACCCAATGGGATCACAGAGCAACTGGTACACACTAATTTATCATGTCTTAGGCTGTTTCTTGTCTTGATTCTCTCCTGCCTCATGAGGCCTTCCAGGAAAAACAAAAAACACAAGGAAGCCTCTGGTTCCCCCAAGTTACAGCATTCTGTCATTGGCCTGTTGTCGTTAGTAGCATGTCCTTCAGGCCAGGCCTGCTGCCCTGCTTTCCTCTTGATGCTGGTTTTCCATTATTTACATGGGTAAAGTCATAGTTGACTCTTTTTATCCTCCTAGCACAATCCTTCTGTGTACACATGCAGTGTGCACACAAGTGTATGGAGGATGGAGCTGAATCACAGATGCTCCCTTCAGGTGCTGTCCACCTTGCTTTTTGAGACAGTCTCTCATTGGCCTAGGGTTCAAAGAAGGCTAACTTGGCTGGCTAGGGAGACTCAGTGCTGCACCTGTCTTTACCTCCCTAATGCTTACAAGTATGTACTGTGACATCCAGCATTTGTATACATGGATACTGGGAGCCAAACTCAGTCTTCATACTTACATGACAAGATTTTAGAGATCAAGCCAAATACCAAACATACCTGTAAGATTCTTATATTGTGCTACATGTTCAGTGCCTGACTCCTTTAATTCCAGAATTCTTCCAGAGCTCAAGAGACAGTTTATACTAAAGAGATGCTGGCCATTTCTCCAAGACCAGATCCAAAACTACCATTCTCTACCACTGGATCCAAGGGTGGGGGAGGGGAGATTTAAAACATACCAGTCAGCCAAATCAGCTGTTACTTATACCAACAAGTTCACATCTTTAACATAACCAACCTTTGATGCCTCACTAACACAAATATAACATGTCAGACTCATAAAAGCCAACAATGCTGATAATGTGACAGGGATTCTAACAACTTCCCTAACCCTCCACAATTAGTCCCTTGGAATGGGCCACATGATTCCCATCCCCAGTCTGTCCAGCACCCCTGTGGTTCCCTATCATGTAGATAATAATAGGTAGGTCTTTCATGTTAACCGTGCCAAGCTCAAGGAAGCTGCTAAAGAGAGCTTCTCATAGATATAAAAATTTACCACTGCTCGTGTGGCAGGAGAGAAATGTTTGGGTTGGATGTTTGTTGTGAGGCAAGTCTGACTGAGGGCAAGTCCATCATTAAGACCAGATTGTTGCTAAGCACCTGAAGTTCTAACTGTAATTGTCGCAGAGCACCATGATGAAGAAGTTGCCTGTGTAATAACCCGTCCTGTATAAGCATTACTTTGGGAATGGAAAGATGGCTTAGTCAGTAAAGCACTTGTAGCACAAGCATGATATCTAGAACCCTCAGAAGAAAAGAAAAACAGTAACATCCAGGCATCATAGCATAAGCACTAGGAGAAGCAGAGATGTGTATCCCTGAGTCTCTCTGGCCAGTCAGAGAGCCTAGCCTGTTTGTTGTGCTCTAGGCAAGTGACTCACTGTCTCAAAGAACAAGGGCCATAGAACCTGAGGAATGACATCTGAGGCTAATCTCTACATATATGCACATATGTGCGCTTGTGCACAGTTGAAAAAGCAGCACTGTAGAAATCATTAGTTTTCTAAAGTGCCTTTCCTCTGACACAGCCATGTGGTTATTATCACTGGCTGTCTGATGAACTCCCTACTTCTGCCTTTTTCTGTCATGTTCCTATTTTCACCACTATTCTTACACATGGGTATTTTTGCAAGGACAAAGCCATGGAGTCATCAGATGGGCCAGTGTTTGGCAGAGGCTGGAATGTGAGCAAACTGGTAGCTTAGAATCCCACATGCTGGTAATAATTGCTCAACCATATGTTTTTTTTTCTAATTTTCAAAGCTATAACTTAATTTTTATATTAATTAGGTAGTTAATTCATAAAATTGAGTATTACATTTTTAAACTTGCAAGTTCTTACAGAAATAACAGCATTACACAAAGAAGAGATAAATGAATAAAAATGAATTACAAAGAAAATAAGAGGTTTGGATAAAACAAGAGACTTAGTCTGATGCTTAGTCAGGGAAAATAACATGCGAATAATAGCACAGGAATTGGAGTCCCCTCTGGACTTTCTTAGTCTTGTTAATAAAAGAGAGTAAAGAGCAGATTCAAAGAGAAGCAAGAGGGCAATTTTATTCAAGTTTAAAAGAAAAAACCCAGGTTAGGCAAGCTGTAAATCTCAGCAGCTGCCTAAAGGAACAGAATGAAAGAGAAGGGGGAAGCTACTTGAGTTAAGATGACATGGAGCTAGAACATATGGCAGCAGACAGCCAAGTGGTGGGGAAGGGACTTCAGAGAAAGAGTAAGAAATTACAGAGTTTTAGGGATGGAAAATTAGCAAAGAGAGAAGAAGGAAGTGAAAAGGTTTGGACATGCTCCAGTCTGGATGAAATATTTTTTTAATTTTTATTGTTTTGTATTAATTACAGTTTATTTACTTTATTTCCTCACTGTACCCCCCTCTCTCATTCCCTCCCAAATCCACCCTCCCTCTCTCATCTCCCATTCCCCTCTCCAAGTCCACTGATAGGGGAGGTCCTCCTTCCCTTCCATCTGTCCCTAGCCTATCAGGTCTCATCAGGACTGGCTGTATTGTCCTCTTCTGTGACCTGGGAGGTGATCAAAGAGCCAGCCACTGTCAGAGACAGTCCCTGTTCCCCTTACTAGGGAAACCACTTGGAGACTGAGCTGCCATGGGCTGCATCTGTGAAAGGGTTCTAGCTTATCTCCACTCATGTTCCTTAGCTGGACTATCAGTCTCAGAAAAGACCCCTGTGACCAAATTTTTTGGTTCTGTTGGTCTCCTTGTGGAGCATCTGTCCCCTCCAGGTCTTCCTACCTCCCCCTTCTTTCATAAGATTCCCTACACTATGCCCAAAGTTTGGATATGAATCTCAGCATCTCCTTTGATACACTGCTGGGTAGAGTCTTTCAGAGGCCCTCTGTAGTAGGCTCCCTTTTTTCTCTTTCTTCTATGTCTATCTTGTTTGCCTTTCTGAATGCGTGAACTCATTCACGCATTCAGAACAATGACTTGGCTCCACCTAGATCGAGACTCCATTTCTTATGGTAAAATTGGCTGCCCTAATGAGGTCACCCTAAAACCATTCAGGAGGTGGGCTGAAAATGAGGACTATTTCACTGTGAAAATCTAGAGAGCAAGTTCCAAAGCTGTTCTGCAAAAGGGATAAATGTCTGGATTGACATTCTAAACTCCAAGCTCATGTACCGCCTTTAGACAGGGGAGAAGCTATAATATATAGATGGTTGCAGGGATGGTTCTCTCAGCATAGCGCTCACATTAGGACAGGTTCAGATCTCTAGCATCCACATAAAAAGCTAGGCACAGCAGCCCATGCTTGCAATACTCCTGCTGGGAAGGGAGACCAGAGGATCCCTGGGGCTTCTTGATTAGCCTAGGTGAATTGGTGGGCTCCAGACTCAGGAGAGACTGTGTCTCAAAAGAGAAATCATAATTAGATGGACAATTACAAAGGACAACACCCAGCATGGACCTCTGGCCTCTACATGCATGTGTACACCTACCCCAATGCATAACACGTACACACACAAAAGTCAATAAAGGGCAAATTTTACTTGTCTTAATAAATCATGTATACCATTGGGGAGAAAGGGGGGTGAGTTGGAGATCTGGCTCCTATTCTTTTGCCTGATGCTTTTTCTTAACATTTAAATTTTTGTTTGTTTGTTTATTTGTTGTTGGTTTTGTGTGTGTGTGTGTGTGTGTGTGTGTGTGTGTGTGTGCATGTGTGAGTTTGCACCCCCAAACACAGGTACCTGTGGAAGCCAGGAGAGGGTATGGAATTCCCCAGAGCTGGAGTACCAGAGAGTTGTGAACCATCTGATGTGAGTACTGGGAATACTAGTCCTCTTCAAGAATAGCAATTTCTCTTAACAGCCGAGACAGCTCTTCAGCTCCTAGTTCTGTTTCTTTACCAAGCTTACGCTGAGCCCTTAACTATGCACCTTGTAAACTGCCAAGATTCGGTCTTTAGCACCCAGGTCTCTTCCTGTAGACTACAGAGGGCTTAGCTCCCCAGGCAGCACAGCTTTTGCAGCTGCCTCATCCTCCTAACTTAAGAAAAATGGATTTCATCACTCAGCTTCCAAGAATGAGCTTGCTTATAGCCCAACAGGAAACCTAAATGGAAGCTCTCTAGTGCAATATTATCTGCTGTTTGAAAGAACAATTTTGCAATCCCTTTATAGAGCCAGCATGAGACTAAAGATGCATACAATCTCAGTAATAGAATAGCAGGGTGACTGAAGCCACTTGGCTTCCAATCTTCCTGTCGAACGATTATTTTGGGGTCAGGCCCACACCTGTCCAAGTGCCTCTTTCCTGTACCTAACGAAATAGGCATATCAGGCCTGTGCTGGAAAACAGGCCAGCACTTCTCAAGCATTGCGATTTCTACCCAGGGATCTTCCTGACACAGTTTGTCAAGCAAATTAAATTGTGAAGGAAATTAAAGTAGCTGCTAAAAATGCAACCTTGAGCTGATGTATTCCTGGAAGTCTGAGCAACCCCTTCCCTTCCTCCTGCACTGATCTGAAGGGAAAGACACCTTCTCTAGACCTTCAGTGCCCAGGAGAGCTCCTGGCACACACTGAATGCTATTTTTTTTTTAATGAATCCATCAACTAGTCAGTGAATAAAGCATTTGACTTCATTGTGTGTAGTAGAGTGGTACAAATTTGTGTATGTCTATGTGTGTGTGCATTCCAAAACAATCACAAATAATTCTAAATGTCCTTTTCCTACACATAGGCTTGTCTCTGACTCAGATAACTCTGAGAGTGTCTTAATATCTAAGTAAATGTGAGTGAAACTGATTATTCTACCTCTTGAAAGTTAAGAGCCTTCACTGAGAGGTTGCCTGACAAGCTCTGAAAGGTTCTGCTGACATGGCCCTGCAGCTTCTGGGCTCTCTTCCACTTTTACCATCTTTATTCTGTGCCATGTCATCCTATCCAGGATTCTCTCTCACATGTACACACTTGGCACAGTCAGAATACACTGTGAAACCTTTCATACTGAACATGAACAGGAGTGATATTTCGCCAGACACTAGAAATAGTGTCAGTGGAGCTAGACAGAACAGTGTGTTTTCCTAATGAACCTGATTTGTTTGCCAGACTGAAGCTGAAAATAAGAGATTTCGGGCTAAATATGTTTATTATTAGCCCTGTAATTATTACGGTGGCATTATTCAACCCGCTATCACAATTAAGTAAAACACAATCATTTGTTAGATTTTATAATTGCCTCATAACACCTTGGGCTGGGCAGATAATTCCACCTTCCCTATTTAATAACCTCCCTTTCTGCCTGCCAGCCCCAATATAATGCCATCACTTTAACCATTCTTATCTTCTCTCCCATCTATAATTACATAAATACTTGTTTATTCTTCAATTGGGTCACTTTCTCTTTTCTCCTGGCCCACATAGTTCCTTCTCCACATTAACCCATCATGGTGTCCTCCTTCCTCCTCTCTTCCCATCTTTCTGTTTCCTTCCCATCATTCTCTTGTCTGCAAAGCCTGGGAACCTTAGCCATACTTAACCCCTTTGGCCTGACTGGGTATAGAGATTTGACCAACCAATCAGAGATAATTGGGGAACATTCCTTATCAATTCTTGGTTACAGGAGATAATTCAACATTGTAACAATATCCATGGAAGGACAGTGACCAGACCTCAAGTCATTCAAATTGGTATTTGCATACATAGCACCAGACCAACCTCCAATACCTGGCACCCCATGTCCACTTACTGTTCCTGTGCTACTCAGACTTTCATTGATATGACAAAAAAGTCTGACAGAAACAATTTGTGGAGGAAGCATTTCTTTTGTTCTCAGTTACCTTTCCTACTCAATGTTATTGCTTGCCAGCAATGTCTTCACATTATGAGTTGTCCAGAGTACTGAACCCACAGCAACCAAACCCCCAATGTCCAAGTCTGTGGGGATTACCTTATACAAAAATATTGCTGGGTCAATACTCTCTCCTGACAGTATGTGCACACTCTAGGAACTTTGATGCCATCTATATTAGAGGGGTAGGGAATACTGTGTGTGCTTCTGTGTGTTTGTGAGTGTGTGTCTTTGTGTAAGTAAGAGGTTGAATGTTTTCCAGAATCACTCTCCACCCTATTTTTTTTTTTGAAACAGGTTTTTCTCTGAAATTAGAGTCACCATATAGAGGTCTTGATCAGGTTCTTTTTCTCTACTAACAAAAGTATTAAAAAGCAGTAATTTGTAACAAACCTTAGAGAGAAAGAGAGAGAACAAGAGAGAGAGAGAGTGAAAGAGAGAAAACAAAACTCACTGAAAGTCTACAGAACACAGAGAAAGCTCAAAACTACAAAGCTGAAATCTGCTTTTCCCTTGGAGGGTTAGGTGTCTCAAATGTTTTTGGTGACATAGTCAGGTTCCCTTCCTTAATTTGGGTTGACCAAGTTAGAGAGAGAGAGAGAGAGAGAGAGAGAGAGAGAGAGAGAGAGAGAAGCTGATAAACCCACAGTTTTGGATAAATATATTGAGAACCATACTTGAACATATCTGACCAAGGGAGATTATTCAAACAGACTGTGAAGATGGGGAGGCCAACTAGCAGAGGAAAAGGCCAGCGAGACATTAGTCTCAGGTCAGGGGGTGGTAAAGTGGGTAAAGGGTAGAAAAAAGCCAGGAGTTTGCCATCTTTATTATTTATCTGTGGTCTTTTTTTTTTTTTTTCTGTCTGTCTGCTGGGTATTTGTCTAGCTCTTATTCTCTCACTAGAGTTTGCTAATTTGCTAGCGCAATTGTCTAGTAAGCCCCAGAGATGTTACTGCCTCTGCTTCCCAAACACTGGAATTGTAGGTATGCGCTAGACATACAGTCTGTGCCACCAAAAGTCAAATTCAGTCACCCATTTTTGAGAAGCCAATTAAAACAACACAATTATCAGTCAAAAACAGAAAACAGAAGTGTATTCCATGTGGCAACTTTGGAGAGAGGGACCCAGATATTTACTGACACTCTCCAGTCCATCATAGAGGGTCTGAAGTGATATTAAACTGTGAAAGCAGGGTTATGCACATCCCACCTACCACTCATCCATCAATTGCCTGCCAGGGTTTCCGTCTTGTTGTTTAAGGTGGTGTGAAAAGTTGTAAATTTCTTTTCCTAGAGACAAATTCCCCTCTGGCTTTCCCTCTCCAAGCATGAGAATCCTGGGAACTTCTAATTTCTTGAGATCCATTGTTTCTCTACTCTGATGCTCAGAAGGAGAGACCTGAGTATCTCTTTAGAGGGTTTTGCCTTCTGCCAGGCTGGTTTCAGGACCCTCTTTCTCTCCATTCTCCTCTGTCAACGAACATAAAAACAAACCCTTCTTGTCTGATTCAGAGTGGCTCAGAATCTCTTTTTGTGATTCATCACAGAAAGATAATCAGCATCCTAAGGTCTCACCTTCTTCCTGTGTAGTTTAAGATCTCATCCTAAAGATCTTCCTCCTCAATCACAGCAAGATCCAGAGGCCCATACAGGTTCATTCTATCATACTCCTCTGCTTCCACAGTGCCCTCATCAGAGAAAACTCAGGTTTAAGACTATACATTTTCAGTCTCACCTTCAAGTGTGTGTCCAAGTAGTTAAACATAACCCCTTAGTTTCCTGGCCCCTCCCTGGTATAGAATTCATTAAAATCAACTCATACCTATTATGTATACAAACTCCCACCTCACACATTGTACTGTTAATAGCCTGACAACCAGAATTTGATTCCTAGGACCTACATAAATGTGGAAAGAGAGAATCACTTCCACAAACTTGTCCTCTGATATCTACATGCACATCATGGCACATGTGCTCCCAACACACACACACAGAGACAAATATTTTCCAAGTCAAGCAACTACAGACCAGAAGAAACTTGTACAGGAGCTAAAATGAGTCCCATGGGCTAAACAGGTTTGAATTACAGCATATGTGTCAGACTGCTAACAGTGTCCTGTAATACCCAGACAGTTGGGCCACCAACAATAGACACATTCAGGTTGTGGGTAAGCCATCCAGGCACTTTGTTTCAGTTTGTTGGAATTGTCCTAATAGACAAGATTTGTTGGGTCAAGATGCTATCCTGCCATCTGCTGGAAATTTATGGTAATGAGTACCCTGCCTTCCAAGTGAATGGCAGCTGCGCTTGTACTTCAGAAGGATGAGGACACACTTCCTGTTTCCATGACCTCCCAAAATAGAACCCACTATTGCAAGATCCAAGTCATGTGCTATGTGGGATATTCATATTCAAATCATAGTATGATCATAAAAAAGCCAACTTCAAGTAATAAGGAAAGCAGTTTTTTCAGGCTTTGACAAACTTCCATTCCTTAATCTTAAGCTGGAAAGAGAAAGAGAACATTTTTTTTTGTTTTTCAGTTTGAAAACAAATGATTGTTGTGCTCCACCCAAATCTTGCCTATCCTCAGGGATCCCTCGGAGCCCATCCCTGAAGGCCTCTGAGCAGCTCTCATACCATCTGTACTCTCCTTTTTTTGAGCCCCCAGTTCAGGTCTAAAAACCCATGCCTAATGGCCTGTAACCACTATAACTCCAGCTCCAGGGAATCTGGGGGCCTTTTCTAGACACCATAGGCATCCTCACTTGAGAACACACACACACACACACACACACACACACACACACACACACACACAAACACACACTTGCACATACCACAATATAAAAAATAAAAATATCCCTTTTAAAATGCCAGTGTTTGTAAGTACTTTCTGGTTTGCCACAGTGCCCACTGATCATTAGTGTCTGAGACCTCTCCTGTCTCTATCCTGTTTAGCACTGCAGCTGTAGAAGAGTGTTGGTAGTCAACTTGGGAATTTGTCATTCCTTTGGATAGACAAAGAACTGAGGAAAGACAGAAGACCAAGCTGCAGAGAAGAGAAAAGCAAAAGCTGAAGAATATTGACTTTCACTGAATGGACATTGACTTAGATACTTTTTAGAGTCAGAATCCTCCTCTTTCTCTCATTCACCCTATTTAGATAGCCAGCTCCAGGCTCCCATGATTTCTCATCACAATGTCCTCCAAGAACAAGGATGTCACCATCTCAGGAAGGCCATTTTTACTTTTCTTGTCTACATATCTCCCTTTAACTCTCAGCCTAAGTTTATGACTCTTGTAAGTTGTTTTGAGTTCAAAAAAATAGTGGGTTTTTACTGATGGGCATCTGATAGGTGGCCACTTTTTTTTTTAACTCCATAAGTCCTTCTTTCCATCTGTGTTCCCTGAAGGCACCAGTGATGGAAGTAAGGTCTCATGAACACCTAAGATGCTTTTCCTATTTTTGGTACCCTTCCCTGAAAGACAAAGTAGACAGCCTATATGTGGTTATGAAAAAATTATAGAAGGCTGGAGAGGTGATGGCTCAGTGGTTAAGAACACTGGTTGTTCTTGCAGAGGACCAGAGTTCAATTCCCACAGGGCAGCTCAAAACCATCTATAACTCCAGTTTCAGGGTAACCATGTCTTCTTCTCTAAGACCAACAGACACACAAGTGATACACAGCCCTATATTCAGGAAACACACTCATACACATAAAATTTTAAAAATAAATAAACATTTAAAAAAATAAAAAGAGGAGATCTAGCCACAGGGTCCTTGCAGGTTTTTTAAGCTCCTCCAAAATTCCTGACCTGGACTTCACAACATGTTTGTGCAGGCACACATGTGTGCTGGTACACATGTATTTGTACATGCATGTGTGCATACATGTAGAGGTGAACATGTTTGTGGAGATGCACATGTGTATATGCATGTGTGTGCACATATGTGTGAATGGCAGACAACAACTTTGTCCCTCAAGCACCATCCACCTTTTTTATTTTATTTTTGTACATGTGTCTCACTGGCCTAGAGCTTGCCAATAGGCTAGGTTGGTTGGACATGGAGTCCCAAGGATCTTCTCAACCCTCCTTCCTCATTGTGGGAATTACAAGTACACACAACCACGCTTGACTATTTTAAAAATGGGTTCTGAGAACCTAGCTCTTGTCCCTAATGGTGCAAAAGTAACATCACCAACTAGGCAATCTTGCCAGCCTAAGGTCACAACTTTTCAGAGCTGGGGCAATCTGTGCTGGCTCCCATCACACAGGGGCATTGCTCAGCAGAAGGGTGGCACCAGGAAATCATTAAATGGAATGGCTGAGACAATATCCATAGGGGATTGACTGTCATCCTCTTCTGGAACACCACTTCTGGATGGAGAACTCAATCAAAGTTCCCTAATCTCAGAATGACTAGAGTGCTTTAGGGTGAGGCCCATGTGCCAGGCCATGGTATGGAAGGAATTTTCTGTGGAAACTTAAAGTTAATTAGCTCTTTTTGAATGAGATTGAAGGTATAAGAGGCTACAGTAGAATTTCTGGAGTTCCAGAACCCTGATGATATCAAAGTGTTACAGCTTTTAGTTAAGCTGCTGTACTAAGCACAGCTGAGGCCAAAAACTGACCAGAAGGCAGTTCCAAAGCCTCTACACCTGGCAGCATGTGGCCAGATGACTGACAGTGAAGGCCCATGGCTCAGAAGCTCCTGGAGGTGTAGGTGATGGGCTGCCTACTTGACAGCCAAATTCAGGTGTCCAGGGAGAAGAGGAGCCACCCTTCCCCATAATAAATGTCCAGTCTCAGGCAAGCTGATGGTGGTACTCAGCAAATATCCACTCATGGAAGCATACAGCATATACCAAGCCAGCCAGTTTATTTGAAATCAAGGATTTATAAACCCTGGGCAGTGGAAGGGGTTCCAAAACATAAGTGTGTTTGATACACCAGAGTCAGAAGTGTCAGGACACTTCATTTATATGTAGTAGTACAGTACCTAATTTTACATGTGGTAGCATGGTACTATTACCTAAGTTTACTATGGGTGGGAGAAAACCTCCAGGTAAAGTTGAAGGCCATTTATAAAGTCAAGACATCTTATAAGCATAGGGTGGATATCTACAGGAATCCCCCGGTGACTGAAGAGCAGGTTTTCTTATCAGGAAAAGGACAGGCCCTTGATCATTCTGAGCATTACTGACACTACTGTTCCTTATAAGATCTGGTTACCAGATCAGGTGGAGAAAGAACCCCACTGAGAATATGGAGCACAGTTGCCTATCCAGATATGCCAGACTTCAACCTCAACCAGCAGAATACCACAGTGGAAAAGCTGCAGTACAAAGCAGGTATATTTCTAATTCAAAAAGTTCAGCCTTGATCAAGAACAGTAACAGAAGCCATTGCTGGGAGATGAGAGGAGGAAGGCAGACTTCAGTATGGTTATGGCCCATATCTCTAAATGAGAGAAGCCCAGGGGTCCTCAAAAAACATTTTCCTTTAGGTTCCTGAAGCCTCTTAGGACTGACTGGCCACATCCAAAGATCACAGGGAACCAGGAACTGCAGGCCACCACCTGCAGACTCAGACAGAGCCCATCAACTATTCCTCACATATCTCCCAGGTGATTCAAATGTACTGAAAGATTTCATAAGCCCTGCAGCCAGGAAGAGCAAACAATAATATTGAGATGTCTTCATTCCTGTCTGTCTTTGATGTTTTTAATTGAAGTTTTATGGGATTTGGCTGGAGAAATGGTTCCATAGGTTAAGTGCTTCCTGTACAAGCCTGAGAACTTAAGTTCTAGCTACAGAAACTGCATAAAAGCTAGGTGTGGTAACATGCACTTGCAATCCAGTCATAGGAGCCAGAAACAGTTGGGTCCTGTAGAAATAGTGGTCATCCAATCTAGTCAAAATGGCAAGATCCGGGTTCAGAGAAATGATTAAGAAAGTCTCATGTTGACATCTGGCCTCCATGTGCACATGTATACACTACACACAGGAGGGGTGAGGACAAAGAGAGTTTTACAAAGATTACCACACCGTGAAGGCCACCAGGAATGCAGGACATACCTATCCATGATGCTTTCATTGCAGTGCCTTGCACTATGCTCCACCAGAGAGATAAGGATGAGTAAGACACAGTGACTGGTCCAAAAGAACTTGGAGTCACTAGAGAAAAACACTATCAGAAACTTGGAGTAGAGGACTTGTGCTCAAATGAGGAGTGTCACCAATGAAAGCAGCTTCCTTTGAAAGCAAATTAAGGGCTCTTCAGGATATATGAAAATTTGCTTTTTTTTTTTTCATTATATGCATATGTATATATGTATTGAGACAAACACAGAAATGCGAAGAATCTCTTCTTGATTTATTTATTTTGTGAATGACTGCCTTATCTGCATGGACACCTGTATGCCAGAAGAGGGCATCAAATCCTGTTATAGAGGGTTTTGAGCCACCATGTGGTTGCTGGGAATTGAACTCAGGACCTCTGGAAGAGCAAACAGTGCTCTTACCCTCTGAACCATCTCTCCAGCCCCCAGAAGGATCTCTTATAGCCCAGGCTGGTTTTTAAGATGACCTTGAACTTCTGATCTTCTTGTCTCACCTCCTAAGTGCTGGAATTGCTGGTGTGACTACCATGTGTTTTTTTTGTTGTTGTTGTTTGTTTGTTTGTTTGTTTTTTTAAGGTGGTGCTGAGGGTACAGCCCAGGACTCCACACCGGGCCAAGCCATCACTGTACCAACTGCTACAATCCCAGCCTCCACTTTTTCCATTAGGTCTTAATTGGGGATTTATTTTTGTAGTCAGTGAGAATCTGGAGTCTGATTTTACTATTGACATTTGAAGCAGCAAATGTCCCTACATGAATTATTGAATGATTTCTCTTTTTCTTATTGCTATGCAAAGCTACCTCTATCAAATGTCCCCAGGGTTCTTCTGAAAGGAACCAGGTGCTGAAGAATCAGACAGGTTGCCCAAGCCCTGGGCTGTGCCTGCCCTCCCAGATGATCCATAGGAAGGGGCAAGTGCTCTCTGCTGGTCTGGTCTGGTCTTGTGTCTTTTCTTTCTTGATCTTTCTTTTCTGTGGGAGCACAAGCATGCATGGGGGGGTTGCAAGAGTGTGAGAGTGTGAACACTCTTCTACGCATGTTCACCCATGCAGAGGTATGGAGACCAGAGACTGACCTTGGGAGGTGTTCATCTATCCATTCTGAGTCAGTCTCTCACTGAACATAGAGCTCACAGTTAGGACTAAGCTAGCTTTTAATCAGGTCCCAGGATTCTCCACTTGTCTCCACCTCCTCAGTGCTGTGATCCCAACTGTGTGCCTCAAATTGTAACAGTTGTTGGTGATGTGAATTCAGGTCCCTGTGTTGTTTTGGCAAGCACTTTTTCCACTTAACCATTTCCCAGCCACCCTGCTAAAACAAACAAATAAGAAAACATATTTTCTTTCCTTTCCTCGCTTCCCCCTTTTTGCCCTTCCTGCCCTCTTTCTTTTGAGAGATCAAAGGATTGAAAATTGGAGGGGGGGTACTGGTTTGGGGTTTGGAGCACAAGCCTGAACAAAGGCTAGCCAGATGGAGACATGTCCAGCCACCTGGGGAGAGTAACTAGCTTTTCTGCATTCTTTTCCTGCCCACTAGAATACCCAGGCCAGAACCATTTATGGTCTTGGTACCTAAAGTAAACCAATTATTTCAAAAGTCGGTTTCCCTTACCCAAGAATGTATAGCCAAGGCATGTAACCCACTGCTTGTGGTTTTGTCCTTTAAAAACCTTATTCCCAAAGACTGTTGGCTGCATTCCTCCTCTTCGCCAAGGAGGTTGTTATGACTGGGGCTTCAGCTTGTATTAAATCAACCATTCATGTATTTACAGTGGAGCTAATTCCTTTGGTGGTCTTTGGGAGTCTCGCAAACTGGGCATAACACCTGCATTTCCTTTTCCTCCATTGTTGGTCCAAGTGAATATACCTTAGAGCCTTGAAGCCTGTTTTTATGCATGACATAGTCATTAAAATGCAGCTATTCTCTGAGACTGTTTTTGCTATACATAAATGTGTGTGTGTGTGTGTGTGTGTGTGTGTGTGTGTCTGCTTCTGTCACATTTTCCTTCCCAGAGAAGGGTAGGTGGGCTGAGGTGAGTGACCTCTGTTATGTTTAGAATTAATGGATAGTAGGGACTAATAAAATCTACAGCACTGTGCTTGGCTCCTGGTGATTCATGGCTGCTAATCCTTATGGATACAGTTTTATTTTCTTGGATATTTTGAATGTGCAGGTTGTCTATATTGGAAAAGCTCCATGTTAATTGACAAGGGCCCAGTAAAGACTCCGATTAATGTTAAAAATAAATAGAGAAAAGTGGAAGGTGATATTCTGGATCAACAGCTCCAATTATATCCAGGATTGATGAGTTATTTATTTCCAGTTGAGAGAAATCCTCCCCGTGTAGATATTGGGAGATAGATGGTGATTAAAAACACAGTAAGTGTGTGAAGGGCTCTGCTTGCTCCATCTTGGAATCTTATGCTGTACTTAACAAGGACTGCTCACTTATGCATACTGCTGCCTCGATAGCTATTTCAACACAAACCTGAAGTTAACACCATGAACATGGACTTGAAGGAGGGGAGAGGTGTGATGGTTAGTATTAAATGCTAACTTGGCAAAACCTGGTATTTCCTAAGAAAACATTTCAACTGAGAGGTGGTTTAAATCAAGGTGGCCTGTGGTCTTGTCTGTGGATGATTGTCTTTATTGTTATAACTGAGACTGGAAAACCTACAGTGAATGTGGCACTGTATTCCCTGGCTTTAGGTTCTGACTCTTAGACACATCAAAAATGCTAACTGAGAGCCAGCTAACAGACGAGCAGCAGGACTGTTAATATTCTTCTCTGCTAGTGACTATGGATGTACAGTGACAGATGCTTGAGTTTCTGCCTTGCCTTTTGCAAAATGGTAGACTGTGACCCAGAAAGGTAAGCTGAATAAACCCTTTCCTCATTCAAGGCGGCTTTGAGAAGGGTGTTTTATCGAATCAACAGAAATTAAACTAGAACAAGGGGTCACTGGGACTCTATGTTCCTCTTTCCAATGTGGCCACATAGAATAAATGTCTACTTTTCAGTTTGACTTGTCTGTTTAACTGGCATATTGAGGAGTAGGAGCTAAACCTGGCTTGCTAGGGTTGCAGAGTCCAGACTGTGACCCTAACTACTCCATTACCAAGGTGTGGCATGAAGGGACTACAAAAGGGTCACAACACTGAAGTGTTCTATTTAGTGGGACATTGCAACTTTCTCACATTGAGAGATGGGTGATTGTTCATTATCTCATAACTATTTCTTCCTGAAGTTTTTAAAATAGTTATGGCAATATTTTTACAGAGTAGCCCCCTTCATCCAGCCTCATTAAGAAGCAATGACTAAATTAAAATAACATATATTCAAATAGCCTGAGGCTGCAGTTCAGTGTTAGAGAACTTAACTAGCATGCAAATGGCCAAGAATCTCATACCCAACACTGGGTGAAGCATGTATTCAAGGCATATAATGTGACTGTTTGATATTGGTATACCTTGATTGATTGCTGTCATAAAATTAGCATATCTCTCCCACAGTTCTCATATGTGCATATGGTTGCATACATAGAGCACTTAAAATCTGTTCTCCTGGAGTAATTTCAGTAAACAATAGAAAATTATTATACAGTCACCATGAAAGATTGTGTTTTAATCAGCTTTCCTTAAAATAGTTCAATTAAAAAGCCATTATTGTACTGAAGACATAGTTCAGTCACTATGGTATTTGCTATGAAAGCATAAGCCCCAGAACCCACACAAAAATGTCAGCCATGATGCTGCACACTTCCAATCTCAACACTGAAGAAACAGAGATAGTTAAATGCCTGGGGCTCACTGGTCAAATAGTTATAGCCTAAGTGGTCAGTTCTAAGTCAATAAGAGGCCTAGCCTTAAAAGAATTGGACAATGTTTCTGAGCCAACCCTGTAGGCTGTCCCCTGACCTTCATATGCTTGTGAGTGGTCCATCAAAAAGACTCCATAAACAGATATATTGAGGAAAATATTACTTTCAAAGTCCTCATTCTTAAAAGGTCATATACACAAGAACAAAGTAAGGGCTCAGAAAGGTCTTGCAGTAAAGAAATTTGGTTGACTTTGTTGATGAGCTAAATATACATTAAGTACAGAACTCTTAGCTTGTCACCTCACCCATCCAAGGGTCCTCAGAAACACTCTTGGAAATGATGATCTAGGAATACTGACATTTTATCTTTCTGTGAGTGATAAATGAGTAAAACAGTCAAGAATCTAATCCATGCCATCCAAGCAAATGGGAAAAAAAAAAGTGACAGAAGCACTTGCTATGAGAATTGTCCAGCCATCTCAGCTGCAGTGTGTTGTAGGGGATATTAAAAGGGACTTGCCACAGGTAACACTTTGACAAGATCAGCATTACAGGGGACTATTCTCTGTCCATTCTGCTAATGCTTCTCTTCCAGTCCTCCAAAGTGCCTCTCCCTAGTCATGCTCCATTTCAGATGGTGACACCCCAAGCCTTGTGTCCTTGTGTGCGTTCCTCTGCTGAATAGTTCCTACACCTGGCAGTCACTCAGAATGGCCTTGCATCGTGGTCTTCCTGTCTCTGTCCCCAGAGTCCTGAGAAACAGGTGTGCCCCACAATGTCTGCTCCCAAAATTAATTTGTATTTCTCTCTGCAGCCTCAGAAGAAAAACCATTAAGGTTAAGACAAAAAAAAAAAAGGCCATAATTTTGATAACAGTACCTCAGAAAAATACTAAGCCTAGCATCAAAAGAAATCAGAACACCAGCTGCAAAATGCCCCCCCACAAAATTATCAAAATAACTCAACTCTCACCCTATATCATTTGTATTTTTTGTTGACTCTGAAGCTTACCTCATCTCTGCCTTCAAATATATTTCTATTACTCTGCTAGTAAAGTTTGGCATAGGGGAAAATGCAGCCTTCAAACACTGAATCTGAGCTTCCAAAATAGTGTAATAATGAAAAAGTCAGCCAGAAAACCTTCATAATAATAGACAAGAACAAACATAAATCCCAAAAATTAGTCAGAATAATGAAGTCCAATTTAATTATTTTTTAATTGAATCAGTTATGTTCCTTGAGCTTCATTTGACTTGCCTTCTACTCTTTGCAGATGGGAACTGTCAAGTTTTTGTTTTGTTTTGTTTGAAGCTTTATTTATTTCTTTGTGTGTGTTTGTATATGTATGTGTACACATAGTGAGACAAAAGAACAGACTCCCCCAAATTGTTCTCTCACCTTTACATGCATCACACACACACACACACACACACACACACACACACACACACACAGAGAATGAATAAATAGATAAATAATTGTACCAAGAAATCCTGTTCATCCTTCAAACTTCAGAAGACAGGAAGCTGACATGGGACCCTGCTTATCCCTGCTACACTGGAGCTACTTACAGATTCTGGAGGAGAGGCTGTCATCATTGGTGAGTCCCCTGGTGAGCCTGCCAACTCCAGTAAATAGTTCCAAACCCCATTCACACAGAGGGCACCTGTTAAACTTTGTTGGTCACAAAACAAACAAAAACAAAAAACATGAATTCAGGAAAAGGACTTGTAGTGAGGATGTTTGACAAGAGGAAGAGGAAGGACCACATGGTGGGAAAACAATCAGAATACATTATATGCATGTATGAAATGGTCACAGAACAAGCTTGATTAATTAAAAAAAAAATCTTGAAAGGTTCCTTGCTCCCAACTTCTTGACTGCTGGAAGGTTAGGTGAGTGAGTCTGATTGTCTGGTATTTTCAATATATATTGTGTTTATTGGAGCATAATCCCACTGTAAGTCAAGAAGCATCTGCATATGTAAAAAACTCAGCACCAAGCATGTCCAGTTACAAAAATATTATTTCATCGATCAACAAAAACTATTGTATTGCGAAATCAGAACAAGATCCCTGCCCTCTGTGGATTTATAGTTTGGGAGACAGGAGAAAATAAGTAAGATACCTAAAGATGCAGACATGGTCTGCCTTTGGACATTGTGACAAAACACTGCCATCATTTTAGGAACTCTTTTTTTTAATTTTTTATTTAACTTTCATTAATTACACTTTATTCATTTTGTATCCCCCCATAAGCCCCTCCCTCCTCCCCTCCCCTTTCTGCATGCATGTCCCTCTCCAAGTGCACTGATAGGGGAGGTCTCCCTCTCCTTCTTTCTGATCTTAGTCTATCAGTTCTCATCAGAAGTGGCTGCATTGTCATCTTCTGTGGCCTGGTAAGGCTGCTCCCCCCTCAGGTGGAGGTGATCAAAGAGCAGGCCAATCAGATTATGTCAGAGGCAGTCCCTCTTCCCATTATTATGTAACCCACTTAGACACTGAACTGCCATGGGCTACATCTGTGCAGGGTTCTAGGTTATCTCCATGAATAGTCCTTGGTTGGAGTATGAGTCTCTGGGAAGTTCCCTGTGCTCAAATTTTCTTGTTCTGTTGCTCTCCTTGTGGAGTTCCTGTCCTCTCCAGCTCTTACTATTTCCCACTTCTTACATAAAATTCTTTTCACTCTGCCTAACAGTTGGCCATCAGGCTCAGCATCTGCTTTGATAGTCTGCAGGGCAGAGGCTTTCAGAGGCCCTCTGTGGCAGGTTCCAAGGTTGTTTCCTGTTTTCTTCTTCTGACTTTCAGAGGCCCTCTGTAGCAGGTTCCTATGTTGTGTCCTGCTTCAGCGCAGAATTCTACCAGACCTTCAAAGAAGAGCAAACTTCAATTCTCTTCAAACTATTCCACAAAATAGAAACAGAAGGAACATTACCAAATTCATTCTATGAAGCCATAGTCACCTTGGTACCTAAACCTCAGAAAGACTCAAAGAAAGAGAATTTCAGGCCAATCTCTCTTATGAACATTGATGCAAAAATACTTAACAAAATACTTGCATTCCGAATACAAGAACACATTTTGGTAACTCTTAAGTAGAAGTTTTAGGTTTCTTTTTTATTTTTGGTATTTTTGTTGTTTTCTTATTTTTAATCACATAATGATTTAAGTTAGTCCATAATTTTGTGTTGTGCCTCATTTGTATGTATCCTGGGGCACATAGAAGGTGAAAATTTACTACTATTCAGAATTCAAGAAGGTGCTGCTAGGGAGAAGCCTTCAAGGAATCAAGCACTCCCATAATGGGAGTCTAGATATCAGATTCCACAGAACCCACATAAAAGCTGAGCAAGCATAGCAGCCTGTCTATATGTCAATCTCTATTCAGCCAGAGTCCTGGGTTTCAGCTTCCAGATGGAGAACAGATTCAAAGGTCTCAGATCTCAGGAAGAGCTGAAGTGTTTTAGGGTCAGAAACTAGGCTGGGGTGTGAAAAAATTTTTCACAGAGTATTACAGTTTAACTCTTTCACAATGAGATCCCAGTGGCATGGAAACTTGGGATTTCCAAAGCCTATGGAAATAATAAAGTGTTACAGGTCTTGGTTTAGCTTCTGTGCTGAGCACTGTAGAGGTGCACGTGAAAGCCCATGCTTTGTGGGCTTACAGCCAAGACACAGGCCTAGTGAGGCCCATGGCTAGCCAGTGGGCCGGAGGGTAGGCCCAGTGTGATGATGCTGAGCACCAAAAAAATAATAAATCTCTGACAGCCATGGTAAAAGACTGACAGTATATTGTAGTACCCAACCAGCCAACACATTTCTTTGAAATCAGATTTATAAACCTTGGGCAGTGGGATGGATTTCTAGGGTGCATGTGTTTCATTTGATGGGATAAGGGCATCAGGAATACTTGATTTGCATGCAGTGATACAGTGTCTCATTTTCTATACAACAGCATGGTCTATCACAAGAAGGGCATGGTACTAAATTATCCTATGTGTTAGAGAATCTGCAAGTAAAATTGAAGGTCAATGCTGAAGACTAAGATCCTTAGTAGGGTGGGGTATTTCTAGAAATTCTCAGTTACTTGCTGGTACAGTTTTCTTATCAGGAAAGAGTCTAGTCTGTAATCTGAACTGGGGACTATGTGATGCTACTTATAAAATCTGGGGTCACCCAGATCAGGGGAGACCTTTACAACCCCACTGAGAAAAGGAAGTTCATCAGGGGAGAATTTTAGAACCCCACTGAGAAAAGGAAGTCCCCCCATGATATATCGAGTACAAATAAATGGCTATCCAGACATGCTTACATCTTCAATCTAATACAGTAAAGCTCCACAATTATAATCATGACATTATGAGGGTAGAGGACATAGAGTTGCCAAGGTAAGATGCCCAGCTTAGCTAGCTAGAATTGGTAGGTACAGGTCCAGAGAGACACTGCCTCAGTAAATACAGTAGAGAGCAATGAAAACATCTGACATCAACTTCAAGACTCTGCATGCATATGTACACTTCTGGATGTAGCTAATAGCCTAATAAACCTCTATGCTAACTGTATGAATGAGGCTATGTCATATTCTTCCATAGACCCTTAGGCTAATATGGGTGGCCCTCCTCAAGAGCTCATCTTCTTGGAAGAAATTACTTGGTTCACACTTTGAGTTAAGTTTTAATGTAAATATGCCTCCTTGTGCACTGGAGATTGTGTTACACCAGTAAACATTTTCCCGAATTGTATTGAAAATAAACTGACTGTCATCAGATGCTGAAAGTTTGGTCCAGCCTAAATCAGGCTGAGCTGAGTATTCATTTTCACCTCATTGCAGGTCATTCCCTTGCCTTCTATGACACCTCACAGACTCCCCTTCAATGTATGTATACACAATAAATAATAAACAAACAAATATGAATAAATAAATATTGGGTAGCTTCCCAGTGATGTCCTACATGACACAGTTTAATTACACAGTGATTTTTAAGACAGTAAGGAACCTTTATTTCTTCACTTGTCATTTCATGTAGGGGTAGATGGAAGCAGGTATTAGGTAGGGTTCCAGAATAGCCACATACTGAACACTGGAATGCCAGACTCAGACTGAAAGAAGTTTATTGAACACTTAATAAACACTGACTGGTCAGGGACACATTCTGAACTTGGGAGCCAGACTGTGACCCTGAGCAGTTTTCTTTTCTTTTTTTTTTTTTAATTTTTATTTTTTTTAATTTTTTTATCAGTTACATTTTATTAACTCTGTATCCCAGCCGTGTCCCGATCCCTCATTCCCTCCCAGTCCCTCCCTCCCTCCCTCATCTCCACCATGCCCCTTTCCAAGTCCATTGATGGGGGGGACCTCCTCCCCATTCATCTGATCCTGTTTTATCAGGTATCTTCAGGACTGGCTGCAAAGCCCTCCTCTGTGGCCTAACAGGACTGCTCCTCCCTTCGGGGGTGGGGAGACCAAAGAGCCAGTCATTGAGTTCCTGTCAGAAACAGTCCCTGTTCCCCTCACTTTGGGAAACCAATTGGTTACTGAGCTACCACAGGCTACATCTGAGTGGAGGTTCTAGGTTATATCCATACATGGTCCTTGGTTGAATGTCAGTCTCAGAAAAGACCCTGTGCCCAGATATATTTGGTCCTTGTGGAGCTCCTATCCTTTCCCCATCAGACTAACTCCCCTTCTTTCTTATGATTCCCTGTACTCTGCCAAAGGTTTGGTCATGAGTCTTTGCTTAGAAAACACTGCTAGTTAGAGTCTTTCAGATGCGCTCAGTAGACTCCTGTCATACGTTCAATGCACATCCCATCTGTCTTTCTAAACGAGGATTGATCATCTTACCCCATGTCCGCTCAATTGATTATCTTTTGTAGGTGTATAGATTTCATTATGTTTATCATATCTTATAGGTCTATATAAGTGAGTATATCCCATGTTTGTCTTTCTCCTTCTGGGATATTTCACTCAGAATGATCTTTTCTAGATCCCAACATTTGCCTGAAATTTTCATGATTTCCTCCTTTTTGATTGCTGAGAGTTTTAAAGGGAAAAATTACAACCAAGCAGGCAAAATCATTTTTCTAGCTACAGTGTGTTCATACAAGTAAGAAAAATTAATTTATGCTTCAAATTCATTATAAGCTAGATAAAGCATTTTAAGCTGATTTGCTGGCATTTAGGGTAGGGGAGTTCTTGGGGGTTTTCAGGCTTTCAGAGAGTAAACAATATAGCAGGAGTTTGCTATCTTAAATCTAACAGACTCTACATTTATTTTTTTTTAATTTATTTATTTTTTATTAATTACAGTTTATACACTTTATATCCCAGCTGTGACCCCGCTCTTTGATGCCTCCCCCCATCCCACTGGCTCTCTGTCTTCTCCACCTATGCCCCTTCCCCAGTCCACTGAAATGGGAGGTCCTCCTCCCCTTCCATCTGACCCTAGTCTATCAGGTCTCATCAGGAATGGCTGCATTGTCTTTCTCTGTGGCCTGGTTAGGCTGCACCCCCCTCAGGGGGAAGTGATCAAAGAGCAGGCCACTGAGTTCACCTACATTTATCTTTAACTCAAGCAGAATGGCAATTTATAATCTATTGTTTTCATTCTAAGCAGCAAGTATTGAACTATTGAATTTTATTCTGGTAGGGATTGAGAACTTGAACTCTACTTCACCATGAACTCTACTTCATCAACATGGAGACTTAGAGGCAAAATGGCTTCTGATATGCTAAAGGCAACAAGAGGTGTTAACAGAGAAGCTACAGTTATGCTAAGATCTAAAATAGGTCTGAATGGAGGACCTATAGTTATGTTAAAAAATTTTAAGCTGACTACAATACAGGCACTACTGCTGGCAAGACTCCAAGTGTGCAAAGCACTTGGAGGAGCCCACATGTCTGTGCTTGGTGACTAGCAAGTAGTGTCACTGTTGCTGACAGTAATGCAAAAGCATATAAAAATGTCTACCATTTTCGTAGTTTGCTTTGAGCACTGAATGGGTCAAAGATGGTTTTCATTGAAAAAGGCAGAACTGAGAGGCCAAGTTTGTCATCCTGTGATGTAGAAGGACAAAGCTGTGTCTTGTTGTCCTATGCTAAATCCTGGACTTGGAGAGGGAGGAGTGCAACCAGACTATCTGCTTGTTGCACTCTTTTCCCTTCCTTCTGCTTGTCTGCTTTCCTCTTCTGACATATCTGCAATGTTAGCAGCAAGCCTCTGCTATTCTCCTTTCTCCACTGTTGCTCATCTTACTGCTGTGAGCAAATACCTGACAAGAGGTAATTAAGAAGAGGAAGGGCTTACCTTTCCTTACTGTGGCAATTTTCCCATCACATCAGCTGGAGCAAGAGGTCAGCTTGTCATATTGTATCAACAATCAGGTAGCAGAGAGAGAACACAAGTGTGAATCAGCTATGTGATGGCTATTTCTGGTTATCAACTTGACTACAACTGGAATGAATTACAATCCAGAAATGGAAGGCACACCTGTGAGATACTTTCTGCTTGGATTTGAAGTGCATAAATCCCTTTCTTTACAAACCTTTGAAGTGGGAAGACAACATGCCTTTGATACAGATCTTGAGGTGGAAAAACAATGTTTTAATCTTGTCCACACCTTCTGCTGGAAGCCTGCATAAGAACATGGAAGAAGGAAGGTTTTGTTCTTTGCTTGCCCCTGCTTCCTACCTTGTAAGCACATCCATATCTTCACTGACTTTGAAGTCTACTTCTTTGGGATTCCAGCATATACAGAAGGATGAACTGAGACACCCTGTCTCCTGGGACTCAGCAACTACTAGATTCTTGGTCTTTCCATTCACAGATAGCCAGTGTTTAATTAGTTAGAAAGCAGCCTGTAGTCATTCCAATTTTATGTATATATTGAATATATATATATATATATATATATAGAGAGAGAGAGAGAGAGAGAGAGAGAGAGATTCATTTCATAAGTTCTGTGAATCTAGAGAACACTGACTAAAACCAGCTATAAACTTCCAAGCTTATCTCCAGTGCCATAATTCCTTCAATAATGCTCCACAACTTCCTACCAGTTCCACACCCTTCCAAAATGACATCATGAACTCAAAATCAAGTATTCAAAGTGTGGCCTAAAGGAATAAGGCTCCCAATCACTGAGGTGTCAAGGGAGAGGGCCAGGAATGAGAAATAAACACAAGGTGACTCATTTACCGAGAACTGTGGTTTTAGAAGCAGTAGAGAGCAAGACAGGTAAAATATGATATCTACCAATAACAAAATAAATAAGGAGAGAGAGAAAAAGGAATTAAAGCAAATGAGTAAATTTAAATAATATGTATAAAAATGCTATCAGAAATTCTGTTACTACAAAATACCTGAGTCTTTATTTAACTCATAATTTTGAAGATTAGACGTGCCACCTCTTGTGAGGGCCACATCACCACATGGCAGATGACATTGTGACAAGAAGATGTACAAAAAAAACATTTTTTAAAATATATATTTTAATCCTGATAACATAAGGTGAGAGACATGGGGGCGGGGGAAGTGAAATGTTGTGCTGTCATGGAAACAGTGCCTGTCGCCAGAGCTCTAATGATTTAAATGAGAGATGTCACCTAAGGTCTCATGTACTGAACACTTGGTCTCCAGTTGATGGCCCTGCTTAGGGGAAGTTATAAATGCAGTGACTTGAATGAGTGATGTCTCCCTTAAGGTCATGTGTTTGAACATTCAATCTCCAGTTAGTGATGCTGTTTGGGAAGGTTGTGAAACCTTTAGGAGGTTGAGCCTTGTTGGAGGAAGTATGTCACTGGGGTCAAGCTTTGAGGTTTTATAGCCTGGCTCCACTTCCTCTTCTCCTCTCTGGTTCCTATGTGTGTAAAAAATGGAAGCAGCCAACATCCTGTCCTGCCACGTGTTGCCATGCCTTCCCCTCTTGTCTTCTGGCACTATAAACCAAAACTAGCTCTTTCTTTCTTAAGTTGCCATTGTGCATGTTATTTTATACCATGAGCATGGTATTTTACAACAGTAAAAAAGTGACTAACAAACCGGGTAACTTTAAGCCAGTACTAAGCTCCAAAAAACAGAAGCAATATTTGTATAAATAAATGTGTTTTGTTCTGTGATACTCTCTAAAGGCCCTCTAAAGCTTAGAGGATAACAAACAAATATGTTGGAAGATTAGGAAGTCCTACAGACTTTAGAGATGAAGTTTGTTTTAAAAGGAAAAGGAAGGATATGAGAGGTAAAGGAAATACAAGCTAATCAAGTTGTCAGACTTCCCTTGAAGAAAGACTAGTTAGATTGTCAAATTTTGTCAGAATATACAAGTATGGTAGAACACTGAAAACCATTGCTTCTCACCAATGCAAATATTCATTGTCTTTCGGTTTTCACACAGCAACTGGAAACAAGGGCTCAGCATCTCAAATTTGAAAATCAAAACTCTGAAATAGGGACCACTACCTTTAAAAGGATGAATACAGTTCTTGAGAATCCTGTCAGTTTTCACAAGAGCATGACTGACCCCAGTTTTCACATGCTGCTTTATTGTCTCTTTTGTATACGCCTCTGTCATGATAAGTCTCCCATGCTGTGATGTAGCCACATGTCTCTTAGAGGCAGAACTGAAACACAAACATATGAACACATGTGCAAATAGCACATCCCATTCCACCAAGAAGTAATCAAAGAGAAACAAACAAACAAACAAACAAACAAAAAAAAAACCAAGAAATTCTTTCAGTGGTTATCATGTGGGCTTGAGGACCTTAGTTCAATTTCCAGAGTTTTTGTAACAAACCCTGACAAAATCAGATTATTCACTTGTAATCCCAGTTCCATTGAGGCAGACACAGGAGGATGCATATGGGGTTCATTGGCCAGATGGTTTTACCTAACCAGTGAGTTCCAGGATCTTATCACAAAAAACAAGGTGCATAATGCCTGAAAAATAACACTTAAGGTTAACCTCTGGCTTCCATATCCATACAGACATGTTTGTGCAGCCACACACACACACACACAAACACACCCACATACACAGGTGCACCTATACATATACACATATAGAAAGAACAGCTCAGGGGCTGGAGAAATGGCTCAGCTCTTAAGAGCACTGGGTGCTATTCTAGAAAACACAGGTTCAATTCCTAGCACTGAAATGGCAGCCCACAACTGTTTGTAACTCCTGTTCCAGGGGATCCAATACCCTCACACAAATGTAGATGCAGTCAAACCAATGTACATAAAATAAACAATAATAATAATAATAATAATGAACAACCCCTACCCTCACACTACTGAAGCTACAGTGTTTGCAAGAACACTGTTGCCAATGCCCCCATAACTATCCTAATGTGTAATAGTTATTTTTCTCTTCCTGTGATAAAACTCTGACAAAAGGCACTTATGGAAGAAATGGTTTGTTTGGGCTCACAGTTCTAGAAGGATAGAGGTTGTCACTGCTGTAGAAGCAGTGTGACCTGAGACAATGCAGCCAATAAATGAGTCAGACTAAATTCTCATGCAATAGCCAACTTCATTCAGAGCACCTGAATAAATAAATTTATACTCTGAGTGTTAAGAGGAGTCACATGAATAAAGTGTAGAATCAGAAGGGCAAGCATGTAGCAGTTGAGGTGCACTTGGCAAAAACATGTTTTTCCATAGATGCATATAAACACATATCAAGAGCCAGTTATAATGAATAATCTGAAATAAATTTACTCCTCTCCACTATTACTGGAAAAAGCACAAAAACAAGTTACAAGAACAATTCTGTGCTTTGAAGAAACTGAGGTCACAAGACACTTCTGTTTTGTTTTCTTGCAAACACAGAAATCACACAGAATTTCATTCTTGCACTATGTTCCACCAGGAGGCCGTATGTCAGGAATGTCCAACAGACAGGACAAGGATGGTGGAGGAGCAGGATCTGGCTGACCACATCTTCACATGCAGGAGGCAGTAAGAGACAGGAAGTGTTTTTGGGATGTAAAACTTCAAAGCCTGGAGAGCAGGCCAATCAGTTCATGTCAGAGACAGTCCCTGTTCCTATTACAATGGAACCCACTTGGATACTGAACTGCCATGGGCTACATCTGTGCAGGGGTCTTAGGTTATCTCCATGCATGGTCCTTGGTTGGAGTATCAGTCTCAGGAAAGAACTCTGGGCTCAGATTTTTTGGTTCTGTTGCTCTCCTTGTGGAGTTCCTGTCCTCTCCAGATCTTACTGTTTCCCACTTCCTTCATAAGATTCCCTGGAAGAAGCATTACCAGGCCACAGAAGAAGACAATGCAGCCACTCCCGATGAGACCTAATTGATTAGGGTCAAAAGGAAGGAAAAGAAGACCTCTTCTATCAGTGGACTTGGGGAAGGGCATGCATGCAGAGGGTGGAGGAAGGGAGGGATTGGGAAGGGAGGAGGGAGGGAACCACGGGGTGGGGGGATACAAAGTGAATAAAGTGTAATTAATAAATAATTTTTTAAAAAATTCAAAACCTGTTCTTGGTGATATGCTTCCACTGGCAAGGCTTCACCCCCTAAGGTTCCACAACCTTCCCAAGAAGCATCACTATGTGGGAACTAAGTATGCAGCTTACAACCTTAAGGAGGACATTTCTCCTGCAAACTATCACTAATTAATAAGTCACTACTAATAAAGAAAGTATAAAGAAGCAAAAATTATTTTCCGTGAGAGCCTTTGGAGTCCCATTGAGAAGATTACTTTAAAATGTAAGATAATTTTTAAAGTGCAAGAGACAGTATGTGATACTTACTCAGTAAAATGCTAATTTTTATTATGCATTTCTGCTGGTCTAGAAATGACAAAAAGAAATGCACCCCCACAAGGTTGGGGCAGTCTTAGGGACTCTAACTAAATGAAAAAAGTAAAAGGATCCTAAAAAAGATAAATAAGGAGGGATGGAGGGTAAAGAAAGAAAGCACATGCTGAAGTTTAAATACAAATGAAAGGGAAATTTAGAGTATATCAGTTTACCTAATATATATATATATGGTTTTGGCTCAGTAGGCAAGAGTCCTTGCTGTGCATACCTAAGGATCTGAGTTCAAATTTCCAGCCCCCAAATAAAAAGCCAGACATGGCTGCTGCACATGCCTGCAACCCAAACACTGGGGCCAGAGACAAGTAGAACCACACAGTTCTCTGCTAAGCAGCATAGCCAAAAGACAAATTTCTAGGTCAGTGAGAGATTCTACCTCAAGATCTGAAGACATTGTGTGCAGAGCAATAGAGGAAGACACTCAATATCTTGCTCTGCCTTTGCCTTTACTCCTGCTCACATATTCACATTCAAGAAACACCACACACACACACACACACACACACACACACACACACACACACACACACACATTTAAGCAGAGGATGGTGGAGGAGAAAGAAACCTAATAGAGCAAGATGAATATTCCCCTTCTCAGTAGCTTCAGGGTCTCATTTTCTCAGAATTTGTAGGTGAGGTCCTGTCATCTTGATGTTAAATGATGCTGCTTTGAAGAAGCAGATGGTCCTGTTGTAGCAGAAATAATCACTACAGCAATCATGCATCCATATAGAATCTCCAGTTAACACAAACCTTAGCATACCCTTTTGTTGTTCTTTCCTGTCTGGCCATGCCAGAGTTGTGCACTGGTGCTCCTCCGCTCAGAAACATCCTTAAGTTAGTATTCCAGTCATTACTCCCCATTAATTGCTTAAGCATTCTATTGACATGTCAGTTATTAACCATCTGCTGCATCCTGCCATTTCTGTAGCTCTTTACTGCTGGCACTTCTCCAAGTTAATGTGGCCATTTAGAGTGCCAGGTTTTCACATGTTTCCAAATTCCCCTTACAGGGATAACATTTCGTTACTCACTAGTAAAGTGTTTAGCAACACTTATTTACTCTTTATGTTTGTAACCTCTCTCTGAAAAAATGCTTTGTTCCAAGGCAGAAGGAAGCAAGAAGATGGCATTTTTGAGATGACAATGAGTTGAAAAGTCATACATTATAAACAGAAGAAGAATTTGTTTAGGTCCTTTAGAGCAGTGGGTCATGACACCTTTTTGAGTAAAATGACACTTTCATAGAGGTATCCTAAATCCATTGGAAAAATATGAACATTATCATTCATAACAGTAGCAAAATTAGTCACATAGTAGCAACAAAAATAATTTTATCGTTGAGTGTCACCAGAACATGAGTAACTGTATTAAAGGGTAGAAGCACTTGGAAGGTTGAGAACTTTTGCTTTAGAATCTATTTGAAGACTCAAGGGCCAGGATCAAGACACGGCCTTAAGCCTATTCTGCACAGGAAGGAGAACCAGTGGAAAGGGAAGGAAAACCCACCTCTACTGGTCCAGGGAATCAAGGGAAGAGGAAGCAGCTGGGTAGTGATGATGCAGAAAGATTTTGTCAGTTGGCTGTGCTGCCTCTTCCTGAGGAACACTGAAGGAACCACTTCAAATGCCTTCCTAAGAATCCCCTCTTTTTCCTGGTACTGGACACATAGCTCATCCCTGCATTGCAAGAAGTGCTAGGTTCCATCTTTCCATTGCATAAACCATGAACCATGATGGCCATGTATACCAACAACCCCACACTCTGAAAGTGAAATCAGGGTGATGAGTAGTTCCCAGTTATCATTGAGTACACAATGAGTAAGGACAACCTGAGATGTACAAGATTTTTTCTAAAAAATGAGACAGAGAGAAAGAAAGAAAGAGCATGTCCTTCTTTGGCCTTAACACAGGCTATTAGATGTCATCCTGAAGAGATAGGAGGTTGAAAAGATGGAAGCAAAAATGCCTGGCTATTTTTTTTCTGAAAAATTTCAATACATTATCAGTGAATTCAATATGTTGACTTTAAGGGGCCTAGGTTACTGACAACCTAGAAGAACAACATATTAGCCATGAGTAAATATGCAACCTTTGACATGAGCACTATTTTGTCTACTTCAATTTTCTTCATTTAATGACAATCCTGGTACGTAAAATCAATTCCTCCATCTCAGGACAAAACAACTTACTGGGCTCATCTTACAGAGTAAATCAAATTACAGGAGCAGTATTTACCCACTTCAGAGAATAAAAGGATTAAACATCTTAGGAGCACAATTTGCCTATAAAGAATGTAATTTCAGCTAAAGAAGCAGGTATGATGCTGTGGCCAGTGTTTGATATGCTAATTATGCCAGTTACCTAATATGAATTTATTATTAATGTCAGCTAACATTTACTGAGCATTTATTACGGTTAGCCAATGTGCTAAGCACTGACATTAGCAGCAGCCCTGTGAGAAAGGCAATTATCTACTTTCATAAACAAGGACCAGGCCCAGAGGAAATCCCCATTGTGTTTATTAAAATTAATGTACAAAATTATTTCCTTCTATAGAGATGTCCCTGGCAGACAAGACAGTCAAATTCATGGGATAGCAAAGGTCCTGCGGTGGGCTGGGACAGGGGCTTCAGTGGTAAAGTGCTTACAGTACAAAGCAGGAAGACAAGCACCAAAGCCCACATAAAAACCCTGAGCATGCACACAGTGCCAGCCCTAGAAGGGCAAACACAGAAAGACCCAGAGGATTGCCAGCCAATTGTTCCAACAAAATCAACATTTCTTGATGAAGTAAGAAAACTCTGTCTTAGAAAACAAGGTAGACAGCCCCTGAAGGTTGACAACTGAAACTGACTTCAATGAAATTGTCTTAAAAAAATTTTTATTTTATTTTATTTTAAAGAGATAACAGTCAAACATGTCATTAAAAAAGGACCTATGATGGAATTAAGGAATGCCAGTGGAATTTAGTTGGGGAATAAAATGACCATAGGAGCACTTTGTGGATAAACAACTTAAAAGACTGTAACAGCACACTTTCCGTTGTTGAACTGTCTCTGTGGTGGAAGAAAAGGGCTATTGACTCATCCATAGTAACACAGGAGTGTGGCTTTGCAAAACCCAATCATACAGCACACTATAGGTGCTATGTCATACTTTTCACTTTTCTTGAGTACTGTTCATCTCTTTCTCAATGAAAAAAAGTCCATCTTCATCAACTTTGAAGTTTTAAAGGAAAACTTGTAAGAGCCTCAGCCGATTTAATTTGCCCATAGGGTGTTGTTGTCTGCAGACCTGGAAGGGACTTTGAGTTGTAACTTGACATGAAATGAGAAGATCCTGGTTGGGGTCCCTTATTACCATTTATTGCCTGATTGATTCTGAGTTTTGTTACCTTTGTCAATATACTTGAGGAAAGAGCAGGACAGGAATGATGGCTCATGTATTCCCAGTGCTTAAAAGCCTAAGATCAGAGACTTGTAAGTAATACCTTTCCTCAAAAGTGGGGGAAGGGGGCAACAAAATGGAGGTAATTAAGATATCAAAGTCTCTGTTTTGCCCTGTTGAATATGTAACCATCCTTGCAGAAATGTAGTTTTCTTATTTATTTATTAGCTTTTCAAGACAGGGTTCTCTGTGTAGCCTTGGCTGTTTCTGAAGCCACTCTGTAGACCACACTGACCTCAAACTCACAGTGATCCTCCTACCTCTGTTTTCCTAGCACTGGGATTAAAGATGTGTGCCATCACCACCAGGTGAAATGTAGCTATTCTAAGAAGACATTTTTACTCCTCCCTTTGGCTATCAGAGTATTTCAACAACAGGTTCGGGAATACCCACACACTGATCACTTAACACCAGCCTCACTGAATGCCTAGCAAATTCTGACTACTCAGGGGTACAATCTGTGACCCTGAGCCATTTTCAGAGTGAGTTTTTAAAGAAAAATACCACAAGGAAGCAGGGAGAATCAATTTTTATTCCAGGTATATTATGCCAAGGTAGCTAGACCTAACATTGTAAGCTGATTTGCTGGGATTTGGAGTAGGAGAATTTACAATTACCCATCCTTTTGGGAGAAAGGAACATAGCAGGGTATTGTGGTTTTGTTTAAGTAAAACATACATTTATCATCAATTCAAGCAAAACTTTCAACAAGTGTTGAACTGTAAGTAAAAGGCTTTTCTTTTTTTATAGTTATTTATTTATTTATTACAATATATTCACTTTGTATCCCTGCTGTAGCCCCCTCCATCTCTTCCCAGTCTCACTCACCCTCCCTCTTCTTGCCCTATGGCCTTTCCTTAGTTCACTGATAGGAGAGGACCTCCTCCCCTTCTATCTGACCCTAGATTATCAAGTCTCATGGGACTGGCTGCATCATCTTCCTCTCTGTGACCTGTCAAGGCTGTACCCTTCAGGGATTGGTGATCAAAGACCTGTCCACTAAATTCATGTCAAAGACAGCCCCTGCTCCCCTTGCTAGGGAACCTACTTGGGACATAGGGAAGAGGCTGAAACCTCACTCAGAAGGGCAAACAGGATAGACATCAGAAATAGAAGAAGACAAGGAACAGGACAGGAGCCTTCCACAGGGGGCCTTTGAAAGACTCTGCCATCAGGGTAAGGAAGGAGATACTGAGACTCATAGTCAAATGTTGGGCAGTGTGCAAGAAATCTTGTGGAAGAAGAGGGAAATAGAAAGACCTGGAGGGGACAGGAACTGTACAAGGAGACCAACAGAGCTAAAAAACCTGGGCCCAGGGGACTCTGCAGAGAGGATACTCCAACCAAGGATCATGCCATAGACCTCCTGCTCAGAGTAGAAGTCTTTTCTTATGTCAAGCAGGCAGAGCCTGAGATGTTGAACTCATTTCACCTTATGATCAAAATGGAGACAAAAGACAAAATTGCTAGAGTTATGCTTAAGAGGAAAGCTGGTGTCAACAGAAGAGCTACAGTTATGGTAAACACTAAAGTAAGTCTCAACAAAAGGGCTAACATAAAAGTTGGTCTCAGCCAACCCCAAGGAACTGGAATTTCTTTAGGATTCCCCTGCTGGCAGAAGGAAATGCTGAAGCCTGGTGCCAGCCAAGGAGAGCTGGTCTCCTGGAAAGAAATTATACACAGTTCTAATAAGTAGTCAAACCACCACCCTGAGTCTGAAACTGAGACAATGAGGCATTGATGGGACGTACCACTCCTTGACTAGGATTGTTTGATTTTACATGTCTCTTGCCTTTTATTAACCATAAACTTTGTCAAGATATTAGTAGGAAGAGTGAATCTCTTTGTTTTTGTTGCCAGTGTAGCCATGTTGAATAAATATCAGGGTTTTTTTGTTTGTTTGTTTGTTTGTTTGTTCAGTTTAATTTGTTTCTTTGACTAATAAAAGGCATATGGCTGAGCCTGCCAGAGTGCAAGCTCCTACACTAATAACTGTGATAATAGTTATGACCACAAATGTGTGTAAAGGGCTCAGCAGGAACCTGGCAACTATGGAACAGGCAGTTTCCATCACTATTTTTTCCCATTACACATAATCACTCCTTAAGCAAAAAGAATTGCTGGACCAAATACTCTTCTAAATGCCATCACTTGGGAATAATCTGGCCAGCTTCCCCTTGACCTTCACACTAAAAGACTGAAAGGGTAAGACAGTCCCCTTAAAAGCCTTACATTTCAGGGTGGTGGATCAATTTGCTCAGGTCTGTTCTTAATACTGAATGGTAGAAAATGGATCGTGTACATTAAGGAGAAATACAATATTGTGTCTCACCCCAGGTAAGGACAAGAAACCTCCACAGAGAAGATTACAGAGCCCCTCTGTAACAAAGGAACAAAGCTGGCTGACGGGGTTAGCTATCAAAAAATTGTACTAACACTGCTGTTGGTTTTGTAAATATTAACACATTTACTACAAGAAACAAACTTTTTAAGCTACAATAAAATATTTTTGAAAATTCACTGGGATAGAGAGATGTCTCTGTGCTTCAGAGCACTGCATGCTTCTCCAGAGGACCTGAGTTTACTTCCCAGCATTCACATGATGGCTCATAGCCATGTAGGTCCAGAGGATTGGATATGGTACACATGCATACATAGTTAAATGCAACACATTCATGCACATAAAACATAAATAAGTAAATAAATATAAAACAAAAACATTCACAATCCCAGAGACAAAACAAACAAAAAACCTGCCGAACAGTCACATTGTATGTTGTCTCTAATTTCTTTCTTTAAGATGTATTTTTAAGCTGGGCTCACCTTAAAACCCAGCACTCAGGGAGTCAAAGGCAGGTGGATCTCTGTGATCTCAAGGCCACCCTGGTCTATAAAGCAAATCCAGGAGTGCCAAGGCTACAGAGAAAAACCATGTCTTGAAATAACAAATGAGACTTATGTGTGTGTGTGTGTGTGTGTGTGTGTGTGTACATACCCATGAATGCACATACACAGTGCACAAGTGTGAAGTGCCCTCAGAAACCAGAATAGGAAGTCATATCTCCCAAGATGGAGATACAGGTGATTGTGAGCTTGTCCATGTGAATGCTGGGAGCTGAATTCTTTGTCCTCCAGAAGGTCCTCTGTTTTCACGATGGGTAGTAAGCACCCCTTAAGTCACTGCCACCAGGCCTTCACCACTATCGTTACAGGTATGCATGTTACCGAAAGGCTTGTTGTCTTTATCGCCTCCACATTTCTCACTCTGAGAATAGATTTCTAGGGCTTCCTCTGAACCTCCTCACCTATGACTCTCTCTCGTGTGTGTGTGTGTGTGTGTGTGTGTGTGTGTGTGTGTGTGCAGACTTGCATATGAATGTGTACAGGCAGGCAGAAAACCTCAAAGGTTGCTCCTTGGGCACCATCCATATTTTTTGTTGAAACAGTCTCTAACTGGCCTGGATCTAACTAGTCAGGATTGTCTGGCTAGCCGATGAGCCTAAGAATCACTTGCCTCCTTCACCTCATCACTGAGATTACGGGCATGCACAACTATGACAGGTTCTGCCCCCATCCTGTCATAGATTCTGGAGGGTTATACTCAGATCCTCATTTTTTCAAGGCAAGTACCAATTTAGCACCCCAAGATCATGCCCGCACCATAGCTCTTAATTCAACTTCTTTTTTTTCCCCTGATTTAAAATTTTAATTTTTTAATTAATTACAATGTAGTCACTTTTTTTTCTCAGTTCCATGAAGTCCCATTTATTTATTTATTTATTTTTAACTTTTATTATTTACACTTTATTCATTTTGTATCCCCCCATAAACCCCACCCTCCTCCCCTCCCGGTCCCAACCTCCCCCCCTTTCTGCATACATGCCCCTCCCCATGTCCACTGATTGGGGAGGTTCTCCTCTCCTTCTTTCTGATCTTAGTCTATCAGTTCTCATCAGAAGTGGCTGCATTGTCAGGGTTCTAGGTTATCCCCATGAATAGTCCTTGGTTGGAGTATGAGTCTCTGGGAAGGTCCCTGTATTCAAATTTTCTTGTTCTGTTGCTCTCCTTGTGGAGTTCCTGTCCTCTCCAGCTCTTACTATTTCACACTTCTTACATAAAATTCCATTCACTCTGCCTGTCAGTTGGCCATCAGGCTCAGCATCTGCTTTCACAGTCTGCATGGCAGAGGCTTTCAGAGGCCTTCTCTGGCAGGTTCTGAGATTGTTTCTTGTTTTCTTCTTCTGGCTTTCAGAGGCCCTCTGTAGCAGGTTCCTAGGTTGTTTCCTGTTTTATTTTTCTTCTAACGTCCATCCTCTTTGCCTTTCAGGATGGGGATTGAACATTTTAGTTAGGGTCCTCTCTTTTGCTTAGTATGTTTAGATGTACAGATTTTAGTGGGTTTATTCTATGTTGTATGTTTATATGAGTGAGTATATACCGTGTGTAGTGCTTCCTCAAGATCCAGCTATACCACTCCTAGGCATATACCCAAAAGAGGCTCAAGTACACAAAAAGGACATTTGCTCAACCATGTTTGTAGCTGCTTTATTTGTAATAGCCAGAAGCTGGAAACAGCCCAGATGCCCCTCAACTGAAGAATGGATGCAGAAACTGTGGTACCTCTATACAATGGAATATTACTCAGCAATGAAAAATAAGGAAATCATGAAATTTTCAGGTAAATGGTGGGACCTGGAAAGGATCATCCTGAGTGAGTTGTCCCAGAAGCAAAAAAAAACTTCTTTTTTTTAACTTTTATTAATTACATTTTATTCACTTTGTATCCCTCCATAAGCCTCTCCCTCCTCCCCTCCCGATCCCACCTTCCCTCCCCCTTCTTCGTACATGACCCTCCAAAAGTCCACTGATAGGGGAGGTCCTCCTCTCCTTCCTTCTGATCTTATTCTATCAGATCACATCAGGAGTGGCTGAATTGACATCTTCTGTGGCCTGGTAAGACTGCTCCCCACTCAGGAGAGGTGATCAAAAAGCAGGCCAATCAGATTATGTCAGAGGCAGTCCCTCTTCCCATTACTATGTTACCCCCTTGGACACTAAACTGCCATGTGCTACATCTGTGCAGGGGTTTTAGGTTATCTCCATGCATGGTACTTGGTTGGAGTATGAGTCTCTGGGAAGACCCCCGTGTTCAAATTTTCTGGTTCTGTTGTTCTCCTTGTGGGGTTCCTGTCCTCTCCAGATCTTAATATTTCCCACTTCTTACATAAGATTCCATGCACTCTGCCCAACAGTTGGCTGTAAGTCTCAGCGTCTGCTTTGACAGTCTGCAGGGCAGAGCCTTTCAGAGGCCCTATGTGGTAGGTTCCTAGGTTGTTTCCTGTTTTCTTCTTCTGATGTCCATTCTCTTTGCCTTTCGGGATGGGGATTGAGCATTTTAGTCAAGGTCCTCTCTCTTGATTAGTTTCTTTAGATGTACAGATTTTAGTAGGTTTATCCTATGTTATATGTCTGTACGAGTGAGTATTTACCGTGTGTGTCTTTCTGCTTCTGGGACAGCTCATGGTACTGGCATAGAAACAGAATGGTGGATCAATGGAACCAAACAAAAGACCCAGAAATTAACCCACAAACTTATGGACACCTGATCTTTGACAAAGATGACAAAACCATACAATGGAAAAAAGATAGCATCTTCAACAAATGGTGCTGGTCAAACTGGATGTCTACAGATAGAAAAATGAAAATAGATCCATACTTATCACCCTGCACAAAACTAAAGTCCAAGTGGATCAAAGACCTCAACATAAAACCAGACACATTAAATTGTTTAATTCAACTTCTTAAATATCAAAGTCGTCCTGTTATTATGAGGTCACAAATAAAGGAATCTCCTATCTAGATTAGCAAAGACATTCAAACATTGTCCCAAATTCAATACATCTCAATGAACTTTTTTAAATTTTATTATTATTAATATTACTTTACAATTTATTAATTTTATATCCCAATTGTAGGCTCCTCCCTCAACTCCTCCTGGTCCCACCTCTTTCCTTCTTCCCCCACTATCACCTTCATGTAGTCCACTGAAAGGGGGAGTTCTCCTCCTCTGCCATCCGACCCTAGCTTATCAAGTCTCATCAGGTCTGCCTGGATCCTCTTCCTCCATGGCCTGGCAAGTCTGCATAGCCAAAGAGAAGTGATCAAAGAGCAGGCAACTAAATTCATGTCAGAGGCAAGACCTGCTTCCTCTCTCAGGGGACCCATATGGAGACTGAGCTGCCTATAGGCTACATCTGAGTAGGAGGTCTAGGTCCTCTCCATGCATAGTCTTAGGTTGGTACATCAGTCTCTAAAGGACCCCCTGGCTTCAGATATTTTAGCCTTGTTGGTCTGCTCTTGGGGATCCTTTCCCTTCCCTGTTCTTATATCTCCCACCCCCCTTCTTCCATAAGACTGCTTGCACTCTGCCCAAAGTTTAATTGTAAGTCTCAGCATGTGCTTCTATCCCTTATTGGGTGGAATATTTCAGAGGACCCACTATAGTAGACTCCCATCCTGTTCCCTCTCTTCCATTGCTTCTGCATACATACCTACAGACACAAATGTATATACACATACATGCACAAACAAACACAAAGAGAAAATAGAGAACAAGTTGTCTCAGTTACTTTTCTTTTGTTGTGATAAAATACCGTAGCCAAGGTAATTTATAGAAGTAAGGGTTTATTTGGGACTTACAGTTCCAGACAAACGATAGTCCATTACATTCAGTGAGGCAATAGGCAGAACATGGCTGCTGGAGCAGCAGCTGAGAGCCAACATCTCAAACTGTAAATAGAAAGCAGAGAAAGTGAAATGGAAATTGTATGTGGCTTTTGAAACCTCAAAGCCAACTCCCAGTGACTTATTTCTTCTTCCAAGACCACACTCCCTAAGCCTTCCCAAAGAGCACCTCCAATTAGAGACCAAGTTCTCAAATGCTTGAGATTGTAAAGACTATCTTACTCAAACTACCACACTGGTATGGGCCATTTAATCAGCAGATGTTTGTTGATTGCATGTCAAACACATTCTTAAAGCCTTGACTTTTTGTGATTCTTTGCATTTACTGGCTCATTGCATGAGTTTCGGGACCCAAACTCTGGCCCTTATGCATGCATTCCAAGTGCCATGATCTGCTGAAACATTCTAGACCTCACTATTTTCATTTTGGTTACGCGTTTCAGTAATGTAGTGATAGAAGGCTAAAAGAGAAACATTTGCATGGGAAAAGAACTCAGAGGACACAGCAGCTGTTGCTCTTAGCAGGGTGCAGAGTTGTCCTTTCATTGTCTTTTAAACCTTCCCCTCTGTGTTGTCTGTGTGAAATTAGAAGATCATTATTATTGGCAAGACACCTGCTCCATATAAAGAGCCTGAGGTTTGCAGCAATCAGCAATGAAAGGAGCCTTGTAATTGGCTCATAAGAATGGCAAGGTGTAAAAAGCATTTAAGGTCTTTTTAATTCACATGTGCCATTAGTGGGAACTCATTAAAGATATGAGCAAAGTAAAGTGTAAATAAAGAGTCTCATTCTCTGTAATTACAACTGTATATTTAATCCCTGCTTCCAGGGTTCAGCTGAAAATCTCCCTCTGCCCAGGCCATTTGGCCCATGCTCTGGGTCCTTAATTATGTGGGTTCTCAGAGTATCTTGTTTCCATAAACCTGAAGGTTGGTAATGTGGTTTGTGGACAGATCACAGTGGTTGACATACACTAAATATCTGTGGGTACCAGCCAAGGTGCTCTGAACATGCTTGCATGTGTTTAAGCATTGAGCCCTACTCCTGAGGCCTGTTGGATGTATAGATCCTGCTGGGCAACATAGGTCTAGGATACATGCAGATTATTTTGTTATAATGTCAACACTGAGGGAGGAACACAGAAAGACCACCAGGGCTTGATGGCTGCGAGAATAGCAATCAAAGGAGCTTAAAGATCAAGTAAATACCCTGCATCAAAGGGATGAGGTAGACACAGATGCCCTTCACTGACCTGTGCATGCATGGGCACATGAACTAGCAAAAACATATTCAGACACGCACACCACAATGAAAAGAAAATGATGTGCTACAGTTTTGCATTAACTCTTCCTGGAGAAACAGCAACAACAAACATCTATTCATGGAAATAAAGCAACAAAAGACAGAAAAAGCTGTGATTCCACACCGTCTAACATGGCAAACCAGTGAGTTTACTAGGTTGATTAATATGGAAAAAGAGTGAGAGGATGCTTATAGGACCGTAAAACAGTGGTATGCTGCATCTCCACAAAGCTTTATCTTATTATAGATGTTTTATGGAAGCTGCATCAAGGAGTCCTATTTACAATTAATCTTCCACATCATACATATGTTACTATCTGTCAAAATCACTTGAATCTGAAAATTGTTTTTAAGAAAATCTCAATTGTTCAATTTTACCAAAAAAGACTTGGGAGGCAGATGCTGGAGCGAAAGCCTTTGAGTTGAAAGAAGGAGAGAAAGCACTGACCTTCCTCCTCAGCCAGCATCCAAAATGAGGGAAGCTCTCTTTATCCATGCTGTCTCAAAAACCCCTCAAACCCCTTCTGCTTCCTTCACATCTCTCTATCCATCCTCCTGACTCCCCCTTACTCCCTATGTTTTATTTTGCTATGTTCACTATCTCTCATCTGGTTGACTTTATTTAATCTTGTTTACAAGCAGAAAGCTTGTAAAAGTGTGTGCTAGATCAGAACCATATGACAACTAGAAACAGGATTTTCCAGTAAACAACACAATCTCTGGGTTCACAGTGTGATCAAATATCCTAGAGCATTCCCCGTCCCCCTTTTTTTGTCTAAATAAAAAGGAAAGATTTTTAAGTCTAACCCAGTAAAGCTATTTAAAATAATGAAGCTATTTATGCCAAAATTTCCACAATGTCTACCTTGGTTGTGTTTGTTTGTTTTTCCATATGAATTTGAGAAATTTTCTTTCAAAGTCTGCAAAGAAATGTGTTTTGATGAAAATTACATTTAATCTCCACATAGCTTTTGGTAAGATGACCATTTTTATTTACTATGTTAAATTACTGATCCAGGAGTATGAGAGATCTTTCCATGGTCTGACATATTCAATTTCTTTCTTCAGACACTTGAAGTGTTTTTCACACAAGTCTTTCAGTTGTTTAGTTAACGTTACACCGATATACTTGATTGTTTTGAGGGCTACTGATTTTTTTAAGTTAATTTTCTAACACTTTTTGAAGGTGTTTATCAGTTGTAGGTGTCCCCTGATAGAATATTTGGGGTCGCTCATGTATTCTATCATATCATGTGAGAATCCTGATATTTGACTTCTTCTTTTCCAATTTGTATTTCCTTGATCTCCTTCAGTTGTCTTATTGCTCTATCTAGACTTCATTGCTGAAGAGATATGGAGAGAATGGGCAGTCTTGCCTTGTCCCTGATTTTAGTGGAATTGTTTTAAGTATCTCTTGATTTATTTTGATGTTGGCTATAGGCTTGCTGTATATTGCCTTTACTGTGTTTACATTTCTGTCTTTTATTCCTGATCTCCCCAAGACTTTAAACATGAATGGGTGTTGGGTTTTATGAAATGCTTTTTCAACATCTTGAGATGATCATGTATTTTTGTTTTGTTTTGTTTTTTTTGTTTTTGTTTTTCTTCTTTCAGTTTGTTTATATAGTGGATTACATTGATGAATTGCCATGTATTGAACCACCCCTTCATACCTAGGATGAAGCATAGTTGGTTATAGTGGATGATAACTTTGATTTGTTCTTGGATTTAGTTTGCTATTATTTTATTGAGTATTTTTTTTTTTTTTTGGTCAATGTTCATAGGGGAAATTGGTCTGAAATTCTCTTTCTTTGTTGGGTCTTTTTGTGTAGGTATCAAGGTGACTATGGCTCCATAGAATAAGTTTGGTAATATTCCTTCTGTTTTTATTTTGTGGAATAGTTTGAAGAGTATTGATATTAGCTTTTCTTTGAAGGTCTGGAGAATTCTGAGCTGAAACAATCTATCTGGGCCCCTGCAGAAACTCAGGAACTTTTCTAAGATTTAGCTGGGTGACCTGAGGTCTGACCCTATTTTTTCCCTCACCATGAGATATCTTCTCACCTGGGGAACACAATAGCTGGTGTTTGGAGGCCCACAATTTGTACTGTTGCTTGCTGTGTATTAACTGCAGCCCTGCTGATAAGACACAGTGTGTTAACAGTTCTTCCATCTTGGATCCTCCCCTGAGATAATATTTATACATTAATAATAGTTTTAAAGCCTGACAATGGTGACACACACCTATAATCTCAGGATTTAGGAGGCAGAAGCAGGCAGATCTCTGTGAGTTTGACGCCAGACTTGTCTACAACACAAGTTCAAGACAGAGAAACCCTGTTCCCCTCCCTGGCCCTGCAAAAAAGACTAGTTTTAAATAGTCAAACAAAAACCACAAAATTATGAGATTAGTAGCAGTACAATAATCTGTTATATTTTGTTTTCCTCTGTCTCATAACAGATGGCTCCTTTCATATGGGACAGACATTTTCGATTTTCCTTTAACAAACATGTGTGGGTTTAGAGAAGAAGAGAGACATGTTCTACCATTGAAGACAGGTTTAAATTTTTTTAATTAATTACACTGTATTCACTTTGTATCCCCCCATAAGCCCTTCCCTCCTCCCCTTCTAATCCCACCCTCCCACTCCCTTCTTCATGCATGCCCCTCCCCAAGTCCACTGATAGGGGAGGTCCTCCTCTCCTTCCTTCTGATCTTAGTCTATCAGATCACATCAGGAGTGGCTCCATTGCCATCTTCTGTGGCCTGGTAAGGCTGTTCTCCCCTCAGGGGGAGGTGATCAAAGAGCAGGCTAAACAGATTATGTCAGAGGTAGTCCCTCTTCCCATTACTATGTAACCCACTTAGACACTAAACTGCCATGGGCTACATCTGTGCAGGGTTCTAGGTTATCTCCATGCCTGGTACTTGGTTGGAGTATGAGTCTTTGAGAAGACCCCTGTGTTCAAATTTTCTGGTTCTGTTGTTCTCCTTGTGGGGTTCCTGTCCTCTCCAGATCTTATTATTTTCTACTTCTTACATAAGATTCCATGCACTCTTGCCCAAGAGTTGGCCACAAGTCTCAGCTTCTGCTTTGATAGTCTGCAGGGCAGAACATTTCAGAGGTCCTCTGTGGCAGGTTCCTAGGTTTAATTTTTAATTGAATTGGGATAACATAAAGGCCATTTGCCACTTACTTCTATAGAGGGCAGAAGAAACAAGCTGGAGGTGGGCACTACCACTTGGCGAATTCACTCTTTTTCTTGGGACACTTTGTCTTGATGATCCATCCTTTTTCTTCATATGTTTCTTTTGTTCAGTGTTATCAAGATGCCTTCTTTGGATGTTTTTATTCTCCTGGAAAGATAAATATAAAACATTGCCCCAATCCTAACTCTGAGAGTTTCTTTTTGGGCAGGATATATATATATATATATATATATCCTGCCTTATATATATATAAGGGCAAAATTATCTGTGGCAACAGAAAAGTATTATGTTTCAATTGAAATTTTTTAAAAATACTTTTGAAATCTGAAGCTAAACATATTTTAATATGTCGGGATAAATATAACTATATTCCCCTTCCTCTTTATATATAAATTCAAGGTTTAAGTGTATTTATTCTTAGATCACAAAGGACATTCACTTTGAATTTCAGGCTGCCTATTGCAAGCAGCTTTTAAATGTAAATCACTGTAATTCTTTGTGCCTGCCTCTGCCTCCCATGTGTTGGGATTAAAGTTGGGACTAAATCTCAAGTGCTGAGATTAAAGTTGAGATTAAATCTCAAGTGCTGAGATTAAAAGTGTGAACCACCACCTGGCTAAGGATTCCTTATAATAGTTATTATTCCAATAGGGTTGTCCTTGTTTAGTTTGGCTTTCCATTTCACATTATTTTTTTTTTTTAGAGTTAGAGATAAACTTTCAGGTTTTGAATATGAAATCTATCATTCTTGCTGCTTTAATCTAATTTTTTCCCTTGAAAATGTTAATACTCTCGTCTTAATTAAACATGATGCCAATTTGTCCGCTATTTCATTATTTTCAAATCTTTTATCTGTCTTACCTATTTGAGTTCCATAAAATTTGATGGCTTGGCTAACTTTTGCTAGGTTTTACCATTTCTATTCATGCCTCTCATGGCCTTTGCCATCTTATTGCTGGTAAATGTTTTTCCATTTTGATGACTATATAGCTATACTATTGCACAAACACCATAAATTGGAGAAGATAGAGATTTTCTTTTCACTTCCCTAGTTCTTTGTCCTTTAGCAAATAGTGCTGCACTGATTTTGTGGTTCCGTTCTCAGTATTTGCCATTCAAACAGTCTATAGGCTGCAATTTTCCATTAGTTTTGGTTCCATCAGTGGTTGATGAATCATCAGCAAATTAGCATTAGCCATGCTTTGTGACTATTCTTTTGATCCCCACAGTTCAATAGGTGCCTCTTTTAGAGGAGGAGTGTATGGTTCAGAGATGGAGATTATAGGCAACTGAGCTATTTTCTCAGGGAGGGAAAGCACAGACAGCCTTGCTACTACATCCTGGTCATGAATTACTAATGGAAAATGGCAAAAGATTCTGTCTTCAGTGGAATCCAATCCATCATTGTAAGAGGCACCCTTATGACCACAGCGTGGTTGGCAATGAATGAGTATAAGACTATCCATGACTCATAAAATGTCCGGATTTGTTTTTCAATAAGAGAATACATAATCTCTGGATATGGAAAGTGTTTGCAATAGAAACCAACAGGCAAATGTTGGTGGAATATGTTTTTGAAGAGTTCCCAGTTGCCAATTTACCAATTAATGATATCCATGGTTAGGGTATCATCTGATTCAATATAAGTCAGGGTTGCATGTGTGGAGATAAGCTTACTGGGAGTTGCAAAATCTGCTCCTTGTTCTTATCCATGTAGAAAATTAGCTGCATTTCTAGTAGCCCTGTAGAGGATTTTTTTTTTAATCTGTAAAATTTCTATAAAATTTTATAATTTTAATAAAAATATGACATGTGCAAACATACCAACTATGAGATTATTCTATAACTTCTAATATGTAATTACAGAATCAACCTTTTTAGTACTTAAAGCAATTGCTCATTGAAATCCTGAATATGCTTCTATGGGATGGCGCACATTCTTTCATTTTCCAAACTGAGCAAAATGAAACACATCCATTTGCCAAACTTCATTTTTGCAGGTACCTTTTGGGTTATTTCCTGCAGGTAATGGAGTTTGTTTATACAAAGAACAAGTAGGACATATACTTATAATTTTCTTGGCTTGTTATCAAGTGATTAAAAAAAAAGTCTTTCTTCTAACCTTTCCTGTTAACATCATGTGTCTTATGAAAGTCTGAGGCTTATAGTACATATTCTATTAATAGCTGACATACTCCGTTATTACCTTGTGCTAGAGGTCCTGGTAGACTTGTATAGGATCTGGTATTTGTTATATTCAATAAATGTTTTCTGTTTTTCATTACTTGTTGTAGTTGAATAAATAGTGTTTAATTATGGGTCATGTAGAATAAGTTTAGGAGTTTCAATATGCAAAACAGCTCTTTTTGCATATTGAGAGTCAGTAACTATATTAAAAGATTCAGTAAAACCTAATAATATTGTAAGATGGCATACAGGTCTGGTTTTTAAACTGAATCATAAGGGCACTGAGCCACTTTAATTTTCTTTTCTTAATTATAGCCTGCCTTTCCTGAATCATTTGCATCATTACAGAATATAGGGACTCTAGAAATTGATGTCCATTTTACTATATGAGGAAGAATACAATTAGTTCTTTGTGTAAACTGAAGTCTCTTGTTAATGTCTCCCCCCAGAAAATTAATGAAAGTTCTTTGACAGTGTACATTTTCTGCCTATAATGGGACAATTTCACCATTAGTAAAGGGTATCACAATTTCTTCTGGGTTTATTCTTGCTAATTAACAAAATCTCATTTTTCCTTTCATAAACAATTTAGAAACTCTTTTTACACAGGTTATCAATTTGTTACTCTGTGTGCTAAAAATATCTATTCTAAGATATTATCTTCTCTCTGCATGAGAATTTCCATGATAGAATCAGTAGAAGGCAAAATATCTAAAATATAATATAGCTTTGGATCCAAGCTATCCACCTGTGCCTCCTGTAGTTTCTTTTCTACCACAGTTGATTCTCTCTCAGCCTTAGCTGATAACTTGGACTACTTAAGTCCTTATCACCTGGTAAGGTTTTAAAAATAAAATTACTTAGCTCTTGAATAGTTAATCTAATTGTGGGCCATAGCCAGTTAATATCTTCCAACAATTTTTTTGAAATCATTAAGAGTATGTAATTGGTCCCTCCTGATTTTTACTTTCTGCAAACCTATTTTATATTGTGGATAATCCTATAATCTGCCTCTCTGTGTTGAGGAGAAAGTTGTAATCCCCAGCAAGGCAACATTTTCTTTCCTTCATCAAACATATTTTTTCTAAGGTATCTGCAACTGAATCAGCCAGTAAGATATCATCTATATAGTAGGTATACAAATAGATTGAGGAAACTGTGAAATTATTTCTAATGGCTGTTGCACAAAATATGGTACAATGTAGGTCTGTTGAACATTCCTTATAGTAATACATTCTAATGAAATATCCTTATTAGACAACTATTATTAAGAATAGGTACTAAGAAACCAATCTTTCTCCTATCATGCTCACAAAAGGGACTGTGAAAAAGCATTCTTTTAAATCCATTCCTATCAAAGGCCATGACTTAGGTAATAAAGAACTCAATGGGATTTTAGGCTCTAAAGACCCCATTGGCTGAATCATTTTATGTATGGCACTTAAACTTGTTAAAGTTCTTCATTTATCCGATTTCTTTTTTTTTTTTTATAACAAACACAAGGGAATTCCATGGACTAGCAGTTTCTTCAATATTTTGAGGATTTAGCTCTTCCTGGACCAGCTGTTCTACTACCTGCAATTTTTCTTTTCCCAAAGTTCATTTTTCCACCCATGCAGGTTTTCAGTTAACCATTTTAGAGGTGGTATGGTTGGTACATTTGAAAGACCAATAGCTGTTGTGTCTTGCTTATATACAGTCTGTGATTATTCTTGATAATATCTTTTAATATTTTTCTCAAAAGCACTCTTTAATTTATGTTTCTGAGACCAGAGGAATGT